>NC_136799.1:13595237-13610237 GCF_951216825.1 Electrona antarctica | reverse complement strand
CATAGGTATACACTCTGCATTAGAGCTCTTCATGCATAGGTATACACTGCATTAGAGCTCATAGGTATACACTCTGCATTAGAGCTCTTCATGCATATGTATACACTCTGCATTAGAGCTCTTCATGCATAGGTATACACTCTGCATTAGAGCTCTTCATGCATATGTATACACTCTGCATTAGAGCTCTTCATGCATAGGTATACACTCTGCATTAGAGCTCTTCATGCATATGTATACACTCTGCATTAGAGCTCTTCATGCATAGGTATACACTCTGCATTAGAGCTCATAGGTATACACTCTGCATTAGAGCTCTTCATGCATAGGTATACTCTGCATTAGAGCTCTTCATGCATAGGTATACACTCTGCATTAGAGCTCTTCATAGGTATACACTCTGCATTAGAGCTCTTCATAGGTATACACTCTGCATTAGAGCTCTTCATGAATAGGTACACACTCTGCATTAGAGCTCTTCATGCACAGGTATACACTCTGCATTAGAGCTCTTCATGCATAGGTATACACTCTGCATTAGAGCTCTTCATGCATAGGTATACACTCTGCATTAGAGCTCTTCATGCATAGGTATACACTCTGCATTAGAGCTCTTCATGCATAGGTATACACTCTGCATTAGAGCTCATAGGTATACACTCTGCATTAGAGCTCTTCATGCATAGGTATACACTCTGCATTAGAGCTCTTCATGCATAGGTATACACTCTGCATTAGAGCTCTTCATAGGTATACACTCTGCATTAGAGCTCTTCATGCATATGTATACACTCTGCATTAGAGCTCTTCATGCATAGGTATACTCTGCATTAGAGCTCTTCATGCATAGGTATACACTCTGCATTAGAGCTCATAGGTATACACTCTGCATTAGAGCTCTTCATGCATAGGTATACACTCTGCATTAGAGCTCTTCATGCATAGGTATACACTCTGCATTAGAGCTCTTCATGCATAGGTATACACTCTGCATTAGAGCTCTTCATGCATAGGTATACACTGCATTAGAGCTCATAGGTATACACTCTGCATTAGAGCTCTTCATGCATATGTATACACTCTGCATTAGAGCTCTTCATGCATAGGTATACACTCTGCATTAGAGCTCTTCATGCATAGGTATACACTCTGCATTAGAGCTCATAGGTATACACTCTGCATTAGAGCTCATAGGTATACACTCTGCATTAGAGCTCTTCATGCATTAGGTATACACTCTGTATTAGAGCTCTTCATGCATAGGTATACACTCTGCATTAGAGCTCTTCATGCATAGGTATACACTCTGCATTAGAGCTCTTCATGCATTAGGTATACACTCTGTATTAGAGCTCTTCATGCATAGGTATACACTCTGCATTAGAGCTCTTCATGCATAGGTATACACTCTGCATTAGAGCTCTTCATAGGTATACACTCTGCATTAGAGCTCTTCATGCATAGGTATACACTCTGCATTAGAGCTCTTCATGCATAGGTATACACTCTGCATTAGAGCTCTTCATGCATAGGTATACACTCTGCATTAGAGCTCTTCATGCATAGGTATACACTCTGCATTAGAGCTCTTCACGGGTCCAAAGAAAAGGGGTCCCGAACCTGAAATGGGCCTTTGAAATCAGATGAGATTCAGACATATTTATGCGCGTGTAACTACAAGGCATGCAAGTGTATGTGTGTGTGTGTGTGTGTGTGTGTGTACGAACAGCCAGGCAGACGGTCTTGAGGCTGTGCAGGCGGTCCAGTGCCTCCTGGGGCTTGGTGAGGTACTGCGGCAGCTCTGCATGCAGCAGCCTCAAGGAGAACGGTACCATGGAACCTGAGAGAGAGCGAGAGAGAGAGAGAGAGAGAGAGAGAGACAGAGACAGGCAGAGAGAGATGTTAAGGAGTAAGATACGTAAAGTGTACAATGCTGCAGAGGAAGGTGTTGAGATAGGTTAACCGCTTTAATGTCATTATAGGCTTTTCAAATGTTCCAAAATCTTCAAAGAATAGCTGATCTACAAGCTCACAACACATCGCTTCGTGACGGGTTGTGGGCTTGTCGATCTACTATTGTTTGCCCTCGCGACACAATTGTATGACAAAGTACAAAACAGGACTTAAATAAGTGTCATAGACCTGAACAGACAGTTGGTAAAATAAATGGGGGGGGGGGGGGGGGGGGTATAGCGGAGGAGAAAGGGAGATGAAATGAGAGGAGGGGAAAGGGGATAGAGTGAGAGAGAAAGAGAGGGAGAGAGAGAGTTAAGAAAGACATGGCTGACGGCAACACTGAGTGCGAGAATGATAAGTGTGAGAAGACCGAGGGGGGGAGGGGGGGGGGCAGACAAGCAGAGAGAGAGAGAGAGAGAGATGAGAATATAAACCCGTCCGCCCACACACACAGACTGCACACGCACGTGCGCGCGCACACACACACACACACACACACGGAGCCCTGGAGGCAAGAACCTACAGATGGCATTGAGCTACGTATGGTTGCTTATTAAACCCCCCCCCACCCACCCGTACTCCCTCTCTTTACAGCACAGCACCATCACTCACTGCTCTGCCTCATCCTTCTCTCTCACACACATGCACTCTCTCTCTCACACACACACACACACACACACACACACACACACACACACACACACACACACAGTCTTTCTCATGCCCACACAGTGGCCCAGTATTTCTCTCGCTAGCAAAAAAACAAAAAAATGCATGCAATGTGTGCATGCGGGAACATGCACTGCAGAATGCGCTCGTGCGCACACACACACACACACACACACACACACACACACACACACACACACACACACACACACACACACACACACACACACACACACACACACACACACACACACACACACACACACACACACACACACACACACACACACACACACACAGACAGACAGACAGAGCAGCGCTCCCTGAGGAACAGGTGAGTCGCCAGGTCTTTGATCAGGTTCTCTTTGATATCGTCTCTGTCGTCGGGTGGAAACCTCATACTGTATGTCCAAACACTGTTACTTTTCAGACATTTAACCCATTTAGAAGTTTTCTGAAAAATCGATGTTTCTATGTCAGTGGTGCTCAAACTTTTCCATGTCAAGGACCCCTAGAATTATCTGTATTTGGCTGCGGACCCCCATCTGAAAATATGTTGTTCCAGGGAACCCCCTAGAAGCAAAGATTTGACTTAAAAATCTTCGCTCTGAAAGAATATATATTCAAGGACTTGCGTCACATTTTCACGATTTTTCAAAAAATAGCAGATGTACAAACTCGTAGCGCGGCACTCGGTGGCGCGCTATGAGCTTGTAGATCTGCTATTTTTCAATAGCTAAAGTATAACATAATGCTTAAAACACCAAAAGGGATTCCCGTCCAGAATGGGTTAAATTCAAAAGTAGCAGATCTACAAGCTCTACAAGCTTAAAGCGTGTCACGATGAGACACGTTTAGAGCTTGTAGATCTGCTATTTTTGTTCACACTAGTAGTGTGACGAAGTGGGTCGTTTGCAAAAAATAGCAAAAAGAATAAATGAATTGAAGTGCATCACTGCGTCTCGTCATAAGAAAGACGAGATAAAGTCAGTAGATAACAGTGCATCTAACATCTAAGGTGGGTCTCCACCAAAGAGACTGTTTCCAACTCCAACAGACTGTTTCCAACTCCAACAGACTGTTACCAACTCCAACAGACTGTTTCCAACTCCAACAGACTGTTATCAACTCCAACAGACTGTTTCCAACTCCAACAGAGGGTTTCCAACTCCAACAGAGGGGTTCCAACTCCAACAGACTGTTACCAACTCCAACAGACTGTTTCCAACTCCAACAGAGTGTTTCCAACTCCAACAGACTGTTTCCAACTCCAACAGACTGTTTCCAACTCCAACAGACTGTTACCAACTCCAACAGACTGTTTCCAACTCCAACAGACTGTTTCCAACTCCAACAGACTGTTTCCAACTCCAACAGACTGTTTCCAACTCCAACAGACTGTTATCAACTCCAACAGAGGGTTTCCAACTCCAACAGACTGTTTCCAACTCCAACAGAGTGTTTCCAACTCCAACAGACTGTTATCAACTCCAACAGACTGTTTCCAACTCCAACAGAGGGTTTCCAACTCCAACAGAGGGGTTCCAACTCCAACAGACTGTTACCAACTCCAACAGACTGTTTCCAACTCCAACAGACTGTTTCCAACTCCAACAGACTGTTTCCAACTCCAACAGACTGTTTCCAACTCCAACAGACTGTTATCAACTCCAACAGAGGGTTTCCAACTCCAACAGACTGTTACCAACTCCAACAGACTGTTTCCAACTCCAACAGAGTGTTTCCAACTCCAACAGACTGTTACCAACTCCAACAGACTGTTTCCAACTCCAACAGAGTGTTTCCAACTCCAACAGAGTGTTTCCAACTCCAACAGACTGTTACCAACTCCAACAGAGTGTTTCCAACTCCAACAGACTGTTTCCAACTCCAACAGAGTGTTTCCAACTCCAACAGAGTGTTTCCAACTCCAACAGACTGTTACCAACTCCAACAGACTGTTTCCAACTCCAACAGAGTGTTTCCAACTCCAACAGACTGTTACCAACTCCAACAGACTGTTTCCAACTCCAACAGAGTGTTTCCAACTCCAACAGAGTGTTTCCAACTCCAACAGACTGTTACCAACTCCAACAGACTGTTTCCAACTCCAACAGAGTGTTTCCAACTCCAACAGAGTGTTACCAACTCCAACAGAGTGTTTCCAACTCCAACAGAGTGTTACCAACTCCAACAGAGTGTTACCAACTCCAACAGAGTGTTACCAACTCCAACAGAGTGTTTCCAACTCCAACAGACTGTTACCAACTCCAACAGACTGTTTCCAACTCCAACAGACTGTTTCCAACTCCAACAGACTGTTTCCAACTCCAACAGAGTGTTACCAACTCCAACAGAGTGTTACCAACTCCAACAGAGTGTTTCCAACTCCAACAGACTGTTACCAACTCCAACAGACTGTTTCCAACTCCAACAGACTGTTTCCAACTCCAACAGACTGTTTCCAACTCCAACAGACTGTTTCCAACTCCAACAGAGTGTTTCCAACTCCAACAGACTGTTACCAACTCCAACAGAGTGTTTCCAACTCCAACAGACTGTTACCAACTCCAACAGACTGTTACCAACTCCAACAGAGTGCAACACACTAGCATTTAGTTCAGCACAAACCAGTCGGCCGATGAAACTTGCAAAATAGCCTGCAGCGCTGGTTTGCAGTGTTGCCGCTTGCCAGTTCTGTATTATAAGTGACGTTGGGCTCGTTTTCCTGTATATAAAATAGCTTAAATATTCATAGTTGCGCGTTGCTTTAGCTTGGGCTTGTTTCTGAAGTGTAGTTGCCTATTGGGGCTCGATTTCACGATTATTTTTTAAAATAGCTGAGCTGGGCTCAAGTGGTGAAACCGGTTGCTTCTTTTGGGCTTGTTTTCATAGACCTGTTTCACTCACAGAATCTGGCAACCCCGGAGCCTCTGCATCCCGAACCAAAACAAAACACACAAAGCATTTTTGCGCTAGCTTTGCTATGGACACAGCAGCAGTCCCACCAGACCCACCAGTTTGGGCTGAAACCAGTAGTCAGCCCTGAAACATGACGAGCAGACTACAGATCCATTATACAGTGGAGTACTCACTCACCACTACCACACGGATATCGACGGCTACCGAGGTCGGCAACCGACCAAAGATGCGACTAGGAATGTTAATAGTTAATCATCGTTAAGACATTAATCAATTAAACTAAACAGTTAGTAATTCATCAAAAATTCTGCGGTTCTATCATTGTGCCGATCATCATCATTGTGAGAAGTCCCTCTGAGAGTGTACAGTTGAAATAAATATGGGCCCTATCCCTTATCCCTAAAAAATATGAAAAGTTCAAATAGACGATCTTTAAGCTCACGTGTCGATGTAGATCGGCTAGTTGAACAATTTCATTTTTTTTCCTCAAAATAGTCAAAAACGGCAAAGAAGTTTAGGAATAAGGGGTAAGGCACTGAGGAAAACAGGGCCATTGGTCTCCCTCCCTCGTCTCTCTCTCTCCGTATTCATTTCCCTCTTTGTGGTTGACATCAAACCAGTCGACACTCAGGGCGTTCAGAGGTCGGCCCTTCTTTCATCCAGACTGTCAAAAAAAATAAAACCAGGCCGGGCTGCTTTTCAAAAAAGGAGCCTGACTGGCATCAAAGCTCAGTCTTACACTTGGCGTTTGACCATGGCACCACCTTATTTAACCTTGGCAATTGCACGCGCAATCGTCAAAGTGTAATTTATTGATTTGCCAGGGTCCAGTGAAGCCCCTTAATTGACACAACACGTGATATAACTCATAACTCTCCAATTGTTTACGATTTTACATGCCGTGCTGTGAGTTTGTACATCTGCTATTTTTCAATAGACAAAGTATAAAATATGGATAAAGTGGTTAAAATGATTGTGATGCTGGGGAGCCCCAGGAACACCCACCCCAAGGACCCCTGGGGGTCTCCAGACAGACCCCACTTTGAGAACCACTGCAACTAGGTGAACGGATTCACAACTTGTCAAACTCTGACACCGCTTTTATTGAACTGTTTTGTATGTTTTCATTGTACCGTTTTCCTCCAAGTGCTCAGCCAGTGCTCACACATTGGGCGCACGCCCCCTGCGTCTCAAGCCATTCCACCGGTGCGATCATGGATAATAGATAGTCGATGCGGCGGGCGCATCGGGCCCAGCCAAAAAAACGTTAACTGCTTTTGATGCCCAGACTAGGCTTATAACTCGTGCCAGTTTGTCTGCGGGCACCTTACAGTAGGAGGGCACAAAGCATTTAATATTGAGCAAAGGAAAATTCAATCGGTTGCCTTCGCCTTACAAGTAGCTGCGGTGCAAACTTCCACTGCATGCGTCTGTGTGTGTGCGCGCCTTGCCTTCACTGTGGTAGCCCTAGGGGTATGGTGGATCCAAAAGCAATGGGAATACATTAGAGAACAATTCATGCAGTGTAAAAAAAAAAAAACTAAACCAAAGTAGTGGTGCCGGAGACAAGTAGAGTTGTTGGTACTTTCTCAATGGTGCCGTCTCACATTAAGCTCCTGAGGTTGCACAACTTTCTCCTGTTAATATTTAATAGGCCAGCTGTGGTGCGGCGGTGTGCTGGTGGGTAATAAAGGAGGTGGGTAATACGTATATGTTCACTTCAAGCGCAGGAAGAGGCATATTCTTGAACCACAGCGCTATAGCGTTCGTCGTAGCTTTACGGCACATTGAGGAATGGGATTCATAATGCTCGTGTATATACAGTATATATCCTACAGAAGCTTTCAAACATGAAATGAGTAGTAGCAGCACAATTTGTTAATACAGCATCACAATCGTTTTAACCCCCATATTTTATACATTGGGGCAAACACAAATAGCAGATGTACAAGCTCACAGTAGGTCATTTCATGCCGCCCTTCGCCCTCTCCTCTGGGGCTCCCTGGCATAAAGTATTTTTTTAAATGGGGTGGTCCGCGGTCAAATACAATATCAATTTGAGGGTCCTTGACCTGAAAAAGTTTCAGAACCAGTAGTCTACAAGCTCACCAACTAGATAGATGCCTAGCTTGGCATGTTAGTGTAAACTGTATGTACCAAATGTGCAGGATTCCACTGATAAACATTCCTGAATATCTTTATTTTATTTGGCTGTTTTGGTGGTTTGTTGTCATTGTCATATTTGTACTGTACAGTAGTGGGCAATCTGGCCAAAAAAGGGTCACATTAGTGTGCCTATACTTAGATGTACCTACAAGATGACGCTCCACACATCTGGTTCAAATTAATGATAAATGCTTATTATCAAGCACTGAAGTTACTTAACATGCACTATTTAATCCCAATGCAGAGACTCAAGTGTCACAGCAGCAGCCATGCAGTCAGAATGAAAGTTATATTAGGCTACAGCTTAGAGCAAGTGTCAAGAGCCATTGATCATTAATTAGAATGGGCTGTGTGGATGGAGATTTTTTTAGTATTGACTGACACGGATGTGTCAGTGAAATGAATTCAATGACCATGCCCATAATTCATGCAAGGCCTCATGGATAACTTTTTTCCCCCATTGACACTCGAAAGGAAATGCAAAGAATATCTGATGGGGTGATACCACAGACCGAGTTCCAGGCTCCATTCCCAGCTGGACCATGTTGCTGAATGGACCATGTTGCTGAATGGACCATGTTGCTGCTGAATGGACCATGTTGCTGCTGAATGGACCATGTTGCTGAATGGACCATGTTGCTGAATGGACCATGTTGCTGAATGGACCATGTTGTTGCTGAATGGACCATGTTGCTGAATGGACCATGTTGCTGCTGAATGGACCATGTTGCTGAATGGACCATGTTGCTGAATGGACCATGTTGCTGAATGGACCAGGTTGCTGAATGGACCATGTTGTTGCTGAATGGACCATGTTGCTGCTGAATGGACCATGTTGCTGCTGAATGGACCATGTTGCTGAATGGACCAGTGGTTGCTGAATGGACCATGTTGCTGAATGGACCGTGTTGCTGAATGGACCGTGTTGCTGAATGGACCGTGTTGCTGAATGGACCGTGTTGCTGAATGGACCGTGTTGCTGAATGGACCGTGTTGCTGAATGGACCGTGTTGCTGAATGGACCGTGTTGCTGAATGGACCGTGTTGCTGAATGGACCGTGTTGCTGAATGGACCGTGTTGCTGAATGGACCGTGTTGCTGAATGGACCATGTTGCTGAATGGACCGTGTTGCTGAATGGACCATGTTGCTGAATGGACCATGTTGCTGAATGGACCATGTTGCTGAATGGACCGTGTTGCTGAATGGACCGTGTTGCTGAATGGACCGTGTTGCTGAATGGACCATGTTGCTGAATGGACCATGTTGCTGAATGGACCGTGTTGCTGAATGGACCATGTTGCTGAATGGACCATGTTGCTGAATGGACCATGTTGCTGAATGGACCGTGTTGCTGAATGGACCGTGTTGCTGAATGGACCGTGTTGCTGAATGGACCATGTTGCTGAATGGACCATGTTGCTGAATGGACCGTGTTGCTGAATGGACCGTGTTGCTGAATGGACCGTGTTGCTGAATGGACCATGCTGCTGAATGGACCATGCTGCTGAATGGACCATGCTGCTGAATGGACCGTGTTGCTGAATGGACCATGTTGCTGAATGGACCATGTTGCTGAATGGACCATGTTGCTGAATGGACCATGCTGCTGAATGGACCATGTTGCTGAATGCCACTCTCACTGGCTGTGTTCCCCGTCTCTCTACACCAGTGGTTCCCAAACTGGGGGGTCCCCAGTGGTCAATTTCGGTCAGTCGGACCTTCACCAGGCATTGATTGATCGAAACGTTGCATTAATAAAAGTTCTGTAAGTGAAGACAGTGTCCCCTCTTTCCTACTGTTGCAGTGCATTGCTCCGACGCACCTGTCCCTCCGTAGGCGTGCATGAGGACATTTTTCTCCAAATGTTTTGTATGTGGTGTTATAATTAAAAGTAAAGTTGATTTGTCACACTGACGTTCAAGAAAATAAAAGCATGGCACTTGTTGCCGACCCCTGAGCTACAGTCAACTCATACAAGACAACATCTTTAGATGTTGATCGCTCCACAGAACAGTTTTTTCTTTCCAAACGAAATAAGTTAAAATACCATACCATATAATGTTTATGCCCTCACACGTATACTAATACAAACCTCTCTCTCTGCGTGCGTGCGTGCGTGCGTGCGTGCATGCGTGGGTGCGTGCATGCGTGCGTGCGTGCGTGCGCGCATGTACCTCTTCTGCCAGGGTAAACAGCAGGGTAGTATTCGTAGTACAGATCTGGTTGATCCATGTTACCGAACGGCTCCATTTCCAGGTCGGCGTTCTGGAATAGGTTCAGCTTGGTCAGCAGCGCCAGACGCACAAACCACAGCTGGAAAGATGTGCAACACGCACACACATTAGTGCACAGTTAAAAACATACAAGTACTTTCAAATTATGCCTCATCTGACATTGATCCAATACACTGGTGAGAGGAGAGAGAATAGATAAAGTATAGATGAAAAGGAGAGAGAGAGAGAGAGAGAGAGAGAGAGAGAGAGAGAGAGAGAGAGAGAGAGCAAGGAGAGTGATCAAGCGTATCTCCCATCTCCTCTGGTCACAGCTGTTGTTCTCTCTGGGAAGTACTGCCCTCTGTCTGTCATACAGTGTGTGTGTGTGTGCAATCCGTGCGTGTTTCTTTTCTTTGACTGTAATATATGCAGGCATCTCTTGGCTTCTCAGCTTCTTTCTCACACACGCGCGCGTGCGGCATGTCGGGCATGACTCTGTATTCCCCAAATGCACACCCACACGCAAGAAGGCACTAGGCTGAATGTCAGACTCGCGCTAACCAGCCACAATCACACACACACACACACACACACACACACACACACACACACACACACACACACACACACACACACACACACACACACACACACACACACACACACACACACACACACACACACACACACACACACACACACACACACACACACACACACACACACACACACAGAGTCCAGTACCTGCAGTGATTCTGTGGTGTGGGACGTGGGCTGGCCACTCTTGCCATATCCCTGGTTGTGAGCTGTCAGCAGCCGGCCTGTCAGGTCCACTGCAGCGCGCCAGTTCTTACTGCTCTGAATGGGAGGGAGAGGAAGGATATACATGGTTTTATCTCCATAACTTTTTGTGTTTTTTGAGTGGTGCAACCACTCCTATAGACAGCTATGTGTGTCCCTGGGTCCGGGTCTGTCCCTGGGTCTGTCCCGAGCACAAAAATAGCGTTATAGCGTTTGTTCACCACCAAGTGTCACTGTTGCACAGCCTAATACACAGACACACACTGGCCAGGGAGGAGGGCCAGTACAGTACAGTACAGTACAGTACAGTACAGTACAGTACAGTACAGTACAGTACAGTACAGTACAGTACAGTACAGTACAGTACAGTACAGTACAGTACAGTACAGTACAGTACAGTACAGTACCACTCACTCCAGACGGGTCTGATTTTTAATAAATTAACCGCATACCTAATCATACTAAAGAGTCACACGAAAGCATCGAAAACATCGAAGCTCTGACTCTCGGGAAGACCGCAAGATCGAAACGTCAGTCTTCTTCTTTCGTGTATCGTCGTCATATGTCCAGCTCAGTGTCAGAAAGCCACGCCATTGTCTCTGGTCCCACATGGAAGAGGCCAGCCTCTGAAACGTCAGTCATTTCTTGTAACTGCCCGACCTGCTCCTGTGATGCATCGGACTAGCTGTATTAGGATGAGGTGCGCAAGTAAGACCTTTTGGATACATTTTGTACACTTTCAGAGTTACATTCACACTCAGGATTTTAACTGTGACTTCGTAGCAGACTGAAAAAGACAGTCTTGTTTCAAAAATAATCTTTCCCTCACTATTTTCTCATGTGATAAATGACTTGTGAAATACTTTACTAGATATTTGAGAATACATTGAGAATGTAATGTTTTTCTTATTATTAACGTAGATTATTGTCTTAGGACCCAGTAAGACCTTTTAAATAAACAAAAAAACAGCTAAAGGGCTCCAAACACATACTGTGTGTGTGTGTGTGCGTGTGTGCGTGCGTGCGTGTAAATGGTGCATTTTATATAGCGCCTTTATCCAAGGCGCTTTACATAGATTGTGCATTACATTCACCCATTCACACACACATTCATACACCGATTGCGGCGGAAGCCATGCAAGGTACCAACCAGCATATCGGGAGCAATTTGGGGTTCAGTGTCTTGCCCAAGGACACTTCGACATGTAGCCAGGAGGAGCCGGGATTCGAACCGCCGACCCATGGATCATTGGACGACCTGCTCTACCTCTTGAGCCACAGTCGCGTGTGTGTGTGTGTATGTATGTATGTATGTGTGTGTGTGTGTGTGTGTGTGTGTGTGTGTGTGTGTGTGTGTGTGTGTGTGTGTGTGTGTGTGCATGAGTTTTACGTGTGAGCGACACACGGTGCGTGCATGACCGGCTGATCTGGCAACCAGAGGACGAAGCTCGTATATGCATACAGTACGTGCACACGCGCACACGCACACACACAGACATTAGCAGCATCTGCTTCCACAGAAGGTGGTAGGAGTTGAGCGGGGGGCAGAGGGAGGAGGGTGGAGGGGACCAGGGTGTAGAGTCACACCACCCCATCAACCCACATGACAAGGTCAGCCCGCCGATTGGGGTCCTATAAGTGTTGTGCCATTCATCACAGCCACGGAGCTAATTAGGAGCGGGATAGAGAGACAGTAGGGGAGAGAGAGAGAGACTCATTCTGTTCATCTCTCTACCTGTCACGATAGTCATCATGAAATTCTCAACCTCCCACTCCTGCCCCCCCCCTCCCTCTCGTAGCCTATCTCTATTCCTCCTCCCGTTCCCCGTTCTAAACAGTTTTTGTTAACTATAATGACTAGTCCATACCCGCGTGGGGATTTGCACACTGAAAGTGTTTGCAGACTTTGGGTGATGCCCCCGTCTGTGTACATGCATTGCATAGCACCATTCAGGTGAATGAATTGGTTTTGTATTCACAGAGAGAAGCTTTTGACCCACTCAGTTGCGCGCGCGCACGCACGCACACTGTGCTCCTTTTCTTTGACTGTAATATATGCAGCCATCTCTTGGCTTCTCACACTCACACACACACACACACACACACACACACACACACACACACACACACACACACACACACACACACACACACACACACACACACACACACACACACACACACACACACACACACACACACACACACACACACACACACACACACACACACACACACACACACACACACACACACACACACACACACACGTAGAGAGAGAATCACCACACAGGTGCAGCCACAATGCTGTGATTGCACATGGGGAAGCAATCGCACATGAGCTCTGCAGCCGCACTAGATATAAAAACGCTAATAAACAGCGTACATTTTGGGCAAGTGAAAAACGGGCTTCGTTATTTGGTGTATATAATGGTCAATCCCTGTGTGCAAATTCAGATCAATTGCTCCAGCCACTGAGGAGAAGGGGGCAATTTTGTTGTTGTGAGGAGAGTTTGAGGACAGCCATCTCTTGAATTAGTAGTCAGATAACAATAAATCTATTGCTTTAAAATGGTTCTAACTACTTTTTATCCGATTTTCCTATACGATTCAACTCGTAATTTACAATTCCGATATCAACAGATACTGAAATAAGTAGGCTTTTAAGACCAAGTCCATTAGTCCAAAACTAATATCAGGCAACAACATCACACACATCTCCTGAATTAAGACATTGTGCCCAATTGTATCGCGATGCCCCACAACAAGGCTCAAATGTAATCATTCTGTGTGGAAAATAAATAGAACGACTTCAGCGACTCCAAGTTCGACTTGAACTAATACATAAAAAACGTTACTGATATTTTCCCACATTACATTTTTATGTTAACCCATTTTGGGCGGGAACCCCTTTTGGTGTTAGCATTATATTATGCTTTAGCTATTTTTGAATCAGATCAAAATGGGTTAATATCGACATCTTTAGTTGTAACTTGTAACTCAAGTGGACCACACCACAACTACAAAGGCAGTGTCCAAACCTCACGATAACGACTTTGTTGCTAAAATTTATTTTGAGATTGTTTAAAAAACAGCTGATGTAGGCCTATATACAGGTATCAAGTGAAAAGTGACCTTGAGGCTAAATTATCTCACTTTCCTTGGGGATCCGCTTGTATGCATGATCATGCGGCCTAGTCACTTTTTTGTGGGTTGTTTATATAGACATGGTTGCTTATTTCTTGCTTAAATCTGCACCCTTTGCACCCTCTCTTTCTTCCACCCCTCCCTTTGGCCATCGCTCTCTGCTCTCCTAGTCTGTTCCTTTGAACCGCCATTGTGCTCTCAGTCTCTCAGTGACAGGGCCAGGAGCTACACTGAAAAAAGCGTATTATAGTTTTACAAGTTTCCAATTAGTTCCCACTGAAAAACACAGAATGAGAGCACAGCTACCTTCAAGAGAAAAGTGGTTTGTCTCAACTGAAAGTTCGCTCATGTGGGATTGGACTGCATTGTAAACTAAACAAAACAAAAAAGAAGAAAAAAGAAACGGATGATGAATTAATATCGGCAATGTAATACAACATTTATTTTACTATATGATCTACTATACATTCAAACAGCTTTTTTCCCCAAGGCTATCCGGCTCCTCAACGCTGCTGGTGTCCGCCCCCCTGACCCCCCTCTATCCTCCCTCCACCCCCACTCAGAGTGGAATGGACTGACTTGTGCTCTGAACTGACCTGATCACTTGAACTCTCTGCACTTTATATGTATTCACTATTCTTTGCACAATGTTGTTTTTCTTGTCCTGTTTTGCACTTGTCCTGATGTTGTAACTGCACTCTGCTGTCCACCAAACCAAATTCCTAACATGTTTACATGTCATGGCAATAAAGTCTTCTGATTCTGACTATAATGTTTAAGCTGTGGTGGTGGTGGTGGGGGGGGGGGGTCTGTCTGTGGTGGACACACATGCGTCCATTTACGGACTGGACATGCCCGTCCAGCAGAAAACGGCATTGTGATATCCACGGGCAGAATACAATCTCACCACTGAAGCATTGTGTGTTCTAATGGGCAATCTGAGAAACGGTGTGAAAAGAGCCCCCATGCAGGCCCACACACTAGCGCCGTTTCTTAAACAATTAACACAGCAATGTAAAATGATGATGTTTTAGTCATTACTGTTCCTGCTGTTCTACACACTGCCAACCAGGTGAAGGAGTCACAAATCGAGGCTTTAACCTTAGGCTTTTTTTTTTTTTTAA
>NC_136799.1:13547281-13595037 GCF_951216825.1 Electrona antarctica | reverse complement strand
AGGACCCCTAGAATTATCTGTATTTGGCTGCGGACCCCCATCTGAAAATATGTTGTTCCAGGGAAGCCCCTAGAAGCAAAGATTTGACTTAAAAATCTTCGCTCTGAAAGAATATATATTCAAGGACTTGCGTCACATTTTCACGATTTTTCAAAAAATAGCAGATGTACAAACTCGTAGCGCGGCACTCGGTGGCGCGCTATGAGCTTGTAGATCTGCTATTTTCAATAGCTAAAGTATAACATAATGCTTAAAACACCAAAAGGGATTCCCGTCCAGAATGGGTTAAATTCAAAAGTAGCAGATCTACAAGCTCTACAAGCTTAAAGCGTGTCACGATGAGACACGTTTAGAGCTTGTAGATCTGCTATTTTTGTTCACACTAGTAGTGTGACGAAGTGGGTCGTTTGCAAAAAAAATAAATGAATTGAAGTGCATCACTGCGTCTCGTCATAAGAAAGACGAGATAAAGTCAGTAGATAACAGTGCATCTAACATCTAAGGTGGGTCTCCACCAAAGAGACTGTTTCCAACTCCAACAGACTGTTTCCAACTCCAACAGACTGTTTCCAACTCCAACAGACTGTTTCCAACTCCAACAGACTGTTTCCAACTCCAACAGACTGTTACCAACTCCAACAGACTGTTTCCAACTCCAACAGACTGTTACCAACTCCAACAGACTGTTTCCAACTCCAACAGAGTGTTTCCAAATCCAACAGACTGTTTCCAACTGCAACAGAGTGTTTCCAACTCCAACAGACTGTTACCAACTCCAACAGACTGTTACCAACTCCAACAGACTGTTCCAACTCCAACAGAGTGTTTCCAACTCCAACAGACTGTTTCCAACTCCAACAGAGTGTTTCCAACTCCAACAGACTGTTACCAACTCCAACAGAGTGTTTCCAACTCCAACAGACTGTTACCAACTCCAACAGACTGTTACCAACTCCAACAGAGTGTTTCCAACTCCAACAGACTGTTACCAACTCCAACAGACTGTTTCCAACTCCAACAGACTGTTACCAACTCCAACAGACTGTTACCAACTCCAACAGAGTGTTTCCAACTCCAACAGACTGTTTCCAACTCCAACAGACTGTTTCCAACTCCAACAGACTGTTTCCAACTCCAACAGACTGTTACCAACTCCAACAGACTGTTACCAACTCCAACAGACTGTTACCAACCCCAACAGACTGTTACCAACTCCAACAGACTGTTACCAACTCCAACAGACTGTTACCAACTCCAACAGAGTGTTTCCAACTCCAACAGACTGTTACCAACTCCAACAGACTGTTTCCAACTCCAACAGAGTGTTTCCAACTCCAACAGAGTGTTTCCAACTCCAACAGACTGTTACCAACTCCAACAGACTGTTACCAACTCCAACAGACTGTTTCCAACTCCAACAGACTGTTACCAACTCCAACAGACTGTTACCAACTCCAACAGACTGTTACCAACTCCAACAGACTGTTTCCAACTCCAACAGAGTGTTTCCAACCCCAACAGACTGTTTCCAACTCCAACAGAGTGCAACACACTAGCATTTAGTTCAGCACAAACCAGTCGGCCGATGAAACTTGCAAAATAGCCTGCAGCGCTGGTTTGCAGTGTTGCCACTTGCCAGTTCTGTATTATAAGTGACGTTGGGCTCGTTTTCCTGTATATAAAATAGCTTAAATATTCATAGTTGCGCGTTGCTTTAGCTTGGGCTTGTTTCTGAAGTGTAGTTGCCTATTGGGGCTCGATTTCACGATTATTTTTGAAAATAGCTGAGCTGGGCTCAAGTGGTGAAACCGGTTGCTTCTTTTGGGCTTGTTTTCATAGACCTGTTTCACTCACAGAATCTGGCAACCCCGGAGCCTCTGCATCCCGCACCAAAACAAAACACACAAAGCATTTTCGCGCTAGCTTTGCTATGGACACACCAGCAGTCCCACCAGACCCACCAGTTTGGGCTGAAACCAGTAGTCAGCCCTGAAACATGACGAGCAGACTACAGATCCATTATACAGTGGAGTACTCACTCACCACTACCACACGGATATCGACGGCTACCGAGGTCGGCAACCGACCAAAGATGCGACTAGGGATGTTAATAGTTAATCATCGTTAAGACATTAATCAATTAAACTAAACAGTTAGTAATTAATCAAAAATTCTGCGGTTCTATCATTGTGCCGATCATCATCAGTGTGTCATTGTGTGAGAAGTCTGTGCCTCTGAGAGTGTACAGTTGAAATAAATATGGGCCCTATCCCTTATCCCTAAAAAATATGAAAAGTTCAAATAGACGATCTATAAGCTCACGTGTCGGTGTAGATCGGCTAGTTGAACAATTTCAATTATTTCTCCAAAATAGTCAAAAGTTTAGGAATAAGGGGTAAGGCACTGACGGAAACAGGGCCATTGGTCTCCCTCCCTCGTCTCTCTCTCTCCGTATTCATTTCCCTCTCTCTCCTCGTCTCCCTCTTTGTGGTTGACATCAAACCAGTCGACACTCAGGGCGTTCAGAGGTCGGCCCTTCTTTCATCCAGACTGTCAAAAAAAAAAAAAAAACAGGCCGGGCTGCTTTTCAAAAAAGGAGCCTGACTGGCATCAAAGCTCAGTCTTACACTTGGCGTTTGACCATGGCACCACCTTATTTAACCTTGGCAATTGCACGCGCAATCGTCAAAGTGTAATTTATTGATTTGCCAGGGTCCAGTGAAGCCCCTTAATTGACACAACACGTGATATAACTCATAACTCTCCAATTTTTTACGATTTTACATGCCGTGCTGTGAGTTTGTACATCTGCTATTTTTCAATAGACAAAGTATAAAATATGGATAAAGTGGTTAAAATGATTGTGATGCTGGGGAGCCCCAGGAACACCCACCCCAAGGACCCCTGGGGGTCTCCAGACAGACCCCACTTTGAGAACCACTGCACTAGGTGAACGGAGTCACAACTTGTCAAACTTTGACACCACTTTTATTGAACTGTTTTGTATGTTTTCATTGTACCGTTTTCCTCCAAGTGCTCAGCCAGTGCTCACACATTGGGCGCACGCCCCCTGCGTCTCAAGCCATTCCACCGGTGCGATCATGGATAATAGATAGTCGATGCGGCGGGCGCATCGGGCCCAGCCAAAAAAACGTTAACTGCTTTTGATGCCCAGACTAGGCTTATAACTCGTGCCAGTTTGTCTGCGGGCACCTTACAGTAGGAGGGCACAAAGCATTTAATATTGAGCAAAGGAAAATTCAATCGGTTGCCTTCGCCTTACAAGTAGCTGCGGTGCAAACTTCCACTGCATGCGTCTGTGTGTGTGCGCGCCTTGCCTTCACTGTGGTAGCCCTAGGGGTATGGTGGATCCAAAAGCAATGGGAATACATTAGAGAACAATTCATGCAGTGTAAAAAAAAAAAAAACTAAACCAAAGTAGTGGTGCCGGAGACAAGTAGAGTTGTTGGTACTTTCTCAATGGTGCCGTCTCACATTAACCCATTTTGGGCGGCAACACCTTTTGGTGTTAGCATTACGTTATGCTTTAGCTATTGAAAAATAGCAGATCTACAAGCTCGTAGCGCGCCACCGAGTGGCGCGCTACGAGCTTGTAGGTCTGCTATTTTTGAAAAATCGAAGAACGACTGACATAGAAACATAGCTTTTTCAGAAAACTGTCAGGATGTAGAAGACATTTTTAGAATCTGATCTTAGGTGAAAATGGGTTAAGCTCCTGAGGTTGCACAACTTTCTCCTGTTAATATTTAATAGGCCAGCTGTGGTGCGGCGGTGTGCTGGTGGGTAATAAAGGAGGTGGGTAATATAGGTTCAGTTCAAGCGCAGGAAGAGGCATATTCTTGAACCACAGCGCTATAGCGTTCGTCGTAGCTTTACGGCACATTGAGGAATGGGATTCATAATGCTCGTGTATATACAGTATATCCTACAGAAGCTTTCAAACATGAAATGAGTAGTAGCAGCACAATTTGTTAATACAGCATCACAATCGTTTTAACCCCCATATTTTATACATTGGGGCAAACACAAATTGCAGATGTACAAGCTCACAGTAGGTAATTTCATGCCGCCCTTCGCCCTCTCCTCTGGGGCTCCCTGGCATGAAGTATTTTTTTAAATGGGGTGGTCCACGGTCAAATACAATATCAATTTGAGGGTCCTTGACCTGAAAAAGTTTCAGAACCAGTAGTCTACAAGCTCACCAACTAGATAGATGCCTAGCTTGGCATGTTAGTGTAAACTTTATGTACCAAATGTGCAGGATTCCACTGATAAACATTCCTGAATATCTTTATTTTATTTGGCTGTTTTGGTGGTTTGTTGTCATTGTCATATTTGTACTGTACAGTAGTGGGCAATCTGGCCAAAAAAGGGTCACATTAGTGTGCCTATACTTAGATGTACCTACAAGATGACGCTCCACACATCTGGTTCAAATTAATGATAAATGCTTATTATCAAGCACTGAAGTTACTTAACATGCACCATTTAATCCCAATGCAGAGACTCAAGTGTCACAGCAGCAGCCATGCAGTCAGAATGAAAGTTATATTAGGCTACAGTTTAGAGCAAGTGTCAAGAGCCATTGATCATTAATTAGAATGGGCTGTGTGGATGGAGAAGTTTTTAGTATTGACTGACACGGATGTGTCAGTGAAATGAATTCAATGACCATGCACATAACTCATGCAAGGCCTCATGGATAACTTTTTTTTCCCATTGACACTCGAAAGGAAATGCAAAGAATATCTGATGGGGTGATACCACAGACCGAGTTCCAGGCTCCATTCCCAGCTGGACCATGTTGCTGAATGGACCATGTTGCTGAATGGACCATGTTGCTGAATGGTCCATGTTGCTGAATGGACCATGTTGCTGAATGGACCATGTTGCTGAATGGACCATGTTGCTGAATGGACCAGTGGTTGCTGAATGGACCATGTTGCTGAATGGACCGTGTTGCTGAATGGACCATGTTGCTGAATGGACCATGTTGCTGAATGGACCATGTTGCTGAATGGACCATGTTGCTGAATGGACCATGTTGCTGAATGGACCATGTTGCTGAATGGACCATGTTGCTGAATGGACCATGTTGCTGAATGGACCATGTTGCTGAATGACACTCTCACTGTCTGTGTTCCCCGTCTCTCAACACCAGTGGTTTCCAAACTGGGGGGTCCCCAGTGGTCAATTCCGGTCGGTCGGACCTTCACCAGGCATTGATTGATCGAAACGTTGCATTAATAAAAGTTCTGTAAGTGAAGACAGTGTGCGGGACTCCCCTCTTTCCTACTGTTGCAGTGCATTGCTCCGACGTACCTGTCCCTCCGTAGGTGTGCATAAGGACATTTTTCTTCAAATGTTTTGTATGTGGTGTTATAATTAAAAGTAAAGTTGATTTGTCACACTGACGTTCAAGAAAATAAAAGCACGGCACTTGTTGCCGACCCCTGAGCTACAGTCAACTCATACAAGACAACATCTTTAGATGTTGATCGCTCCACAGAACAGTTTTTTCTTTCCAAACGAAAAGTGAAAATACCATTAAAAAATGTTGATGCCCTCACACGTATACTAATATAAACCTCTCTCTCTGTGTGTGTGCGCGTGTGTGTGTGTGTGTGTGTGTGTGTGTGTGTGTGTGTGTGTGTGTGTGTGTGTGTGTGTGTGTGTGTGTGTGTGTGTGTGTGTGTGTGTGTGTGTGTGTGTGTGTGTGTGTGTGTGTGTGTGCGTGCGTGCGTGCGTGCGTGCGTGCGTGCGTGCGTGCGTGCGTGTACCTCTTCTGCCAGGGTAAACAGCAGGGTAGTATTCGTAGTACAGATCTGGTTGATCCATGTTACCGAACGGCTCCATTTCCAGGTCGGCGTTCTGGAATAGGTTCAGCTTGGTCAGCAGCGCCAGACGCACAAACCACAGCTGGAAAGATGTGCAACACGCACACACGTTAGTGCACAGTTAAAAACACACAAGTACTTTCAAATTATGCCTCATCTGACATTGATCCAATACACTGGTGAGAGGAGAGAGAATAGATAAAGTATAGATGAAAAGAGAGAGAGAGAGAGAGAGAGAGAGAGAGAGAGCAAGGAGAGTGATCAAGCGTATCTCCTATCTCCTCTGGTCACAGCTGTTGTTCTCTCTGGGAAGTACTGCCCTCTGTCTGTCATACAGTGTGTGTGTGTGTGTGTGTGTGCAATCCGTGCGTGCTTCTTTTCTTTGACTGTAATATATGCAGGCATCTCTTGGCTTCTCAGCTTCTTTCTCACACACGCGCGCGTGCGGCATGTCGGGCATGACTCTGTATTCCCCAAATGCACACCCACACGCAAGAAGGCACTAGGCTGAATGTCAGACTCGCGCTAACCAGCACAATCACACACACACACACACACACACACACACACACACACACACACACACACACACACACACACACACACACACACACACACACACACACACACACACACACACACACACACACACACACACACACACACACACACACACACACACAGTCCAGTACCTGCAGTGATTCTGTGGTGTGGGACGTGGGCTGGCCACTCTTGCCATATCCCTGGTTGTGAGCTGTCAGCAGCCGGCCTGTCAGGTCCACTGCAGCGCGCCAGTTCTTACTGCTCTGAATGGGAGGGAGAGGAAGGATATACATGGTTTTATCTCCATAACTTTTTGTGTTTTTTGAGTGGTGCAACCACTCCTGTAGACAGCTATGTGTGTCCCTGGGTCCGGGTCTGTCCCTGGGTCTGTCCCGAGCACAAAAATAGCGTTATAGCGTTTGTTCACCACCAAGTGTCACTGTTGCACATCTTAATACACAGACACAGACACACACAGGCCAGAGAGGAGGGACAGGACAGTACAGTACAGTACAGTACAGTACAGTACAGTACAGTACAGTACAGTACAGTACAGTACAGTACAGTACAGTACAGTACAGTACAGTACAGTACAGTAGCCATATTAGGATGAGGTGCGCAAGTAAGACCTTTTGGATACATCTTGTACACTTTCAGAGTTACATTCACACTCAGGATTTTAACTGACATCGTAGCAGACTGAAAAAGAAAGTCTAATAAAGTAATCTTAGACACATTTTCCCTCACTATTTTCTCATGTGATAAATGACTTGTGAAATACTTTACTAGATATTTGAGAATACATTGAGAATGTAATGTTTTTCTTATTATTAACGTAGATTATTGTCTTAGGACCCAGTAAGACGAATCCTTTTAAATAAACAAAAAAACAGCTAAAGGGGTCCAAACACATACTGTGTGTGTGTGTGTGTGTGTGTGTGTGTGTGTGTGTATGTGTATGTGTATGTGTGTGTGTGTGTGTGTGTGTGTGTGCATGAGTTTTATGTGTGAGCGACACACGGTGCGTGCATGACCAGCTGATATGGCAACCAGAGGACGAAGCTCGTATATGCATACAGTACGTGCAAAGGTGCACGCGCACACGCACACAGACATTAGCAGCATCTGCTTCCACAGAAGGTGGTAGGAGTTGAGCGGGGGGCAGAGGGAGGAGGGTGGAGGGGACCAGGGTGTAGAGTCACACCACCCCATCAACCCACATGACAAGGTCAGCCCGCCGATTGGGGTCCTATAAGTGTTGTGCCATTCATCACAGCCACGGAGCTAATTAGGAGCGGGATAGAGAGACAGTAGGGAAGAGAGAGAGAGAGACTCATTCTGTTCATCTCTCTACCTGTCACGATAGTCATCATGAAATTCTCAACCTCCCACTCCTGCCCCCCCCCCTCCCTCTCGTAGCCTATCTCTATTCCTCCTCCCGTTCCCCGTTCTAAACAGTTTTTGTTAACTATAATGACTAGTCCATACCCGCGTGGGGATTTTCACACTGAAAGTGTTTGCAGACTGTGGGTGATGCCCCCGTCTGTGGACATGCATTGCATAGCACCATTCAGGTGAATGAATTGGTTTTGTATTCACAGAGAGAAGCTTTTGACCCACTCAGTTGCGCACACGCACGCACACACACACTGTGCTCCTTTTCTTTGACTGTAATATATGCAGGCATCTCTTGGCTTCTCAGCTTCACACACACACACACACACACACACACACACACACACACACACACACACACACACACACACACACACACACACACACACACACACACACACACACACACACACACACACACACACACACACACACACACACACACACACACACACACACACACACACACACACACACACACACACACACACACACACACGTAGAGAGAGAGAATCACCACACAGGTGCCGCCACAATGCTGTGATTGCACATGGGGAAGCAATCGCACATGAGCTCTGCAGCCGCACTAGATATAAAAACGCTAATAAACAGCGTACATTTTGGGCAAGTGAAAAACGGGCTTCGCTATTTCGTGTATATAATGGTCAATCCCTGTGTGCAAATTCAGATCAATTGCTCCAGCCACTGAGGAGAAGGGGGCAATTTTGTTGTTGTGAGGAGAGTTTGAGGACAGCCATCTCTTGAATTAGTAGTCAGATAACAATAAATCTATTGCTTTAAAATGGTTCTAACTACTTTTTATCCGATTTTCATATACGATTCAACTCGTAATTTACAATTCCGATATCAACAGATACTGAAATAAGTAGGCTTTTAAGACTGTCCAAAACTAATGTCAGGCAACAACATCACACACATCTCCTGAATGAAGACATTGTGCCCAATTGTATCGTGACGCCGCACAACAAGGCTTTCCAAATGTAATCATTCTGTGTGGAAAATAAATAGAACGACTTCAGCGACTCCAAGTTCGACTTGAACTAATACATAAAAAACGTTAGTGATATTTTCCCCACATTACATTTTTATGTTAATATCGACATCTTTAGTTGTAACTTGTAACTCAAGTGGACCACACCACAACTAAAAAGGCAGTGTCCAAACCTCACAATACCGACAAAGTCTTTGGGCTGGGAAGTTGTGGGAACCCCTATATATGATTTGTGTTGCTAAAATTTATTTTGAGATTGTTTAAAAAATAGCTGATGTAGGCATCAAGGTATCATAGGTATCAAGTTAACCCATTCTGGACGGGAACCCCTTTTGGTGTTTTAACTAAGCATTATGTTATACTTTAGCTATTGAAAAATAGCATATCTACAAGCTCGTAGCGCGCCTGCTATTTTTGAAAAATCGTGTGGGTTAAAAGTGACCTTGAGGCTAAATTATCTCACTTTCCTTGGGGAGCCGCTTGTATGCATGATCATGCGGCCTAGTCACTTTTTTGTGGGTTGTTTATAGAGACCTGGTTGCTTATTTCTTGCTTAGATCTGCACCCTTTGCACCCTCTCTTTCTTCCACCCCTCCCTTTGGCCATCGCTCTCTGCTCTCCTAGTCTGTTCCTTTGAACCGCCGTTGTGCTCTCAGTCTCTCAGTGACGGGGCCAGCAGCTACCCTGAAAAAAGCGTATTATAGTTTTACAAGTTTCCAATTAGTTCCCACTGAAAAACACAGAATGAGAGCACAGCTACCTTCAAGAGAAAAGTGGTTTGTCTCAACTGAAAGTTTGCTCATGTGGGATTGGACTGCATTGTAAACTAAACAAAACAAAAAAGAAGAAAGAAAAAAAGAAACGGATGATGAATTAATATCGGCAATGTAATACAACATTTATTTTACTATATGATCTACTATACATTCAAACAGCTTTTTCCCCACGGCTATCCGGGTCCTCAACGCTGCTGGTGTCCGCCCCCCCTGACCCCCCTCTATCCTCCCTCCACCCCCACTCAGAGTGGAATGGACTGACTTGTGCTCTGAACTGACCTGATCACTTGAACTCTCTGCACTTTATATGTATTCACTATTCTTTGCACAATGTTGTTTTTCTTGTCCTGTTTTGCACTTGTCCTGATGTTGTAACTGCACTCTGCTGTCCACCAAACCAAATTCCTAACATGTTTACATGTCATGGCAATAAAGTCTTCTGATTCTGACTATAATGTTTAAGCTGTGGTGGTGGTGGTGGGGGGGGGGGGGGTCTGTCTGTGGTGGACACACATGCGTCCATTTACGGACTGGACATGCCCGGCCAGCAGAAAACGGCATTGTGATATCCACGGGCAGAATACAATCTCACCACTGAAGCATTGTGTGTTCTAATGGGCAATTTGAGAAACGGTGTGAAAGGAGCCCCCATGCAGGCCCACACACTAGCGCCGTTTCTTAAACAATTAACACAGCAATGTAAAATGATGATGTTTTAGTCATTACTGTTCCTGCTGTTCTACACACTGCCAACCAGGTGAAGGAGTCACAAATCGAGGCTTTAACCTTAGGCTTTTTATGAAAATATCTTAGACCATTAGGATTTTATGCCTAAAAATAAATAATGAATAAACAATTTTGATGGTCAATCTCCCCTCTGTCATGTACACGTCCAACTACACAGTTAAAAGCCTGCGTGTTTCGCTTTGACTCATTCAAGTGTACAAATGGCGTACCATACACTCTCCAACTAAAGCCTGATTTATACCGTAAATAGCAGGTGTACAAGCTCACAACGCGCCACGGATGTGACGTGTTGTGAGCTCATAGATCTTGTAGATCTGCTATTTATTGAGCGCGACACCGGCACGCAACCAAGTATAACTGAGGCTTTAGAGCTCCGGATTTGACTGTGCTCCCAATTAGATGTCCCCCCCCCCCCGTGTCATCTCCATCGGTTCCACCTTGCTCCTCCATCTCTGCTTTCCCCTCCTCCTCCTCCTCTCGACCTCCCCCGTTTCTCCTCTCTTCCCCTCTCTCCTCTACTAACCCCTCCCCATCCTGTCCTGAGCCCAGTAGCTGTGGTGCCTCTGAATCTTCATTAGAGAAGGAAATGAAGCTGAAAACGAGGAGGCAGCCCGGATGGCCGAAAGCAGCTGCAGCCACTCGCACGCACGTGCACGCACACGCACACTACAGTGGGCCGCTGCAGCCACAGGGTATTAGGAGGCAGGTGTGTGTGTATAATCGTGCGTATGTGTTTGTGTGTGTGCGCAATCTGTGCATGTGTATGTGAGACTGATAGAGAGAGCAGTGTGGACTGTGGAGAGGGCACGTCTATGGGGGCACTGTATGTCCGCAGTTGTGTATAGTAGCTGCATTTACATGCACGCCCACACACGCACACACACACGCACACCCACGCACACTGTATCATGTTCAGTCACACACACACAGGCGCAGATGTTTAAGGGGGGTGCTGTACGAGGAATGTGTAGAGAAAAAGAACAATAACTCAAGGGAGAAGAGAGGAGAGAGTTCAGGTGAGGACCACAATGGAAACAAGCCCTCTGGGCTTTTTATGTTATCCTTTTAGCATCATTGTAGTGTCGTACCACTGTACTTTTTTGCAAAGTATTCCATCAATCAAAGGATGGGAGAAAGTTGAGGAAAGGAGAAAAGATGAGAAGAGAAAAGAGGAGAAGAGAAAAGAGGAGAGGAGAAAGAGGAGAAGAGAAAAGAGGAGAGGAGAAAGAGGAGAAGTGAGGAGAGGAGAAAGAGGAGAGGAGAAGTGAGGAGAGGAGAAAGAGGAGAGGAGAGGAGAAAGAGGAGAGGAGAAAGAGGAGAGGAGAAGTGATGAGAGGAGAAAGAGGAGAGGAGAAAGAGGAGAGGAGAAGTGATGAGAGGAGAAAGAGGAGAGGAGAAGTGAGGAGAGGAGAAAGAGGAGAGGAGAAGTGAGGAGAGGAGAAAGAATAGAGGAGAAGTGAGGAGAGGAGAGGAGAGAAAGAGGAGAGGAGAAGTGAGGAGAGGAGAAGTGATGAGAGGAGAAAGAGGAGAGGAGAAGTGAGGAGAGGAGAAAGAGGAGAGGAGAAAGAGGAGAGGAGAAGTGATGAGAGGAGAAAGAGGAGAGGAGAAGTGAGGAGAGGAGAAAGAGGAGAGGAGAAGTGAGGAGAGGAGAAAGAGGAGAGGAGAAGTGAGGAGAGGAGAAAGAATAGAGGAGAGGAGAAAGAGGAGAAGAGAAAAGAGGAGAGGAGAAGTGAGGAGAGGAGAAGTGAGGAGAGGAGAAAGAGGAGAGGAGAAAGAGGAGAGGAGAGGAGAAGTGATGAGAGGAGAAAGAGGAGAGGAGAAGTGAGGAGAGGAGAAAGAGGAGAGGAGAAGTGAGGAGAGGAGAAAGAATAGAGGAGAAGTGAGGAGAGGAGAGGAGAGAAAGAGGAGAGGAGAAGTGAGGAGAGGAGAAAGAGGAGAGGAGAAGTGAGGAGAGGAGAAAGAATAGAGGAGAAGTGAGGAGAGGAGAGGAGAGAAAGAGGAGAGGAGAAGTGAGGAGAGGAGAAGTGATGAGAGGAGAAAGAGGAGAGGAGAAGTGAGGAGAGGAGAAGTGAGGAGAGGAGAAAGAGGAGAGGAGAAAGAGGAGAGGAGAAGTGATGAGAGGAGAAAGAGGAGAGGAGAAGTGAGGAGAGGAGAAGAGAAAAGAGGAGAGGAGAAAGAGGAGAAGTGAGGAGAGGAGAAGTGAGGAGAGGAGAAAGAGGAGAGGAGAAGTGAGGAGAGGAGAAAAGCGGAGAAGTGAGGAGAGAAGTGCATGCAGTAAGGCTCTGCCAGGATACAGACTGGTATCCAGCAGCAGAGTAGAAGTGAACAGAGGAGACCTTACGTAACGATGCGGTACCACCCCCCCCCCCCCCCCCCCCCCCTGACACACATAACTTTGTATGGTGCCGCACGACGCTCTTATTTACTCGCTGATAATCTGTCTTGTCTTTTCCTCTCATAGATGGGGAAGGACAAACTAAACTAAACTAAACTAAACTAAACTAAACTAAACTAAACAAAAAAGCCCATCTGTCCGAAACGCTGCGGCGACGGACAGCATAGGAGGGAAGATGTGAGTAGGATTGGAGTGTAGGCAGTATTTAAAGTGGAAAGAGGCGGTGGTTAGAGGCGCAACAAAGCCTGTGTCCCGGGAGGGTTGCAGGTCCACTGGCCAGATAAACGCAGCCCTACAACACTGTACAATGTTACTCTGAGAGTGTGTACATTTGTACCACACTCTGAGCCCTCCGGTGAAACTCGCTCTTGCGCGCGTGCCACTGTGTGTACTACTGTGTAGCCTGTGAGCAATCGCACGTGTGTGTGTGTGTGTGTGTGTGTGTGTGTGTGTGTGTGTGTGTGTGTGTGTGTGTGCGCGCGCGCGCGCGCGTGCACGCTCGCTCGCGCATGGGTACGTGACACTCGCGCACGTGTGTGTGCTTGTTTGTTTGTGTGTCTCAGGGGAATGCGTTTAGAACAACTTCCCACTTGGCACTTAACACTGCATGCAAATTGCCGTGCACTTTATAAAACAAGAAACAACATCAAATGGTCAGGGAAAGGAGGGGGGGGCGATGATCATGGTGGCTTACAGAGTGCTTTAAGGACATGTTATTCTGTTACCAGTCAACTTACACACACACGCATGTTTGAAGTTAAAGAAACTACATACTAGGCATGTAACGATATATCATATATCGATATATATTGATATTAATCGATTATCGTCGTGAATCCCGACGATATTAATCGATAAATAGGTCTACATCTATCCTAAGATGCCATCAAAGAAAGCTTTTTTTACTCGAGCTAGGTTCTAAACAAGAAAGCATGTTTACAGTTGTTACAGTTAATTTTTGCAATGTAGTTAAATAAAAATTGTGAAAAAAGCTCGGGGGGGGGGGGGATAAATCATTTTAAAAATGATTTAAAAAAAATGATTAATTTGTCTGGAAAATAATTTTGTGTTTAAAATATCATGAAAAATCGTATCGTGAACCTCATATTGTGATACGTATTTTTTCTTTATATTATTTAGTTGTTGTACCGTGTGTAACACTGAACCAGAACCGTTTTCTGGGTCTTACAACACAATTTTTCCATGCTCAGCGCTCCATCATTATTACACAGTAAAATGTTTCATTTGTGACTGACTGGGAGAGTGAACTAAATGTAACCAAATGGACCTGTAGTGTATTTAGAAATGTATGTCATTACATCGCCATCAAAGGCACAGCGGCTTTTGTCATTGTCTTTATGGCGTGATTCAAAGAATCCACAACCAACTAGAAAAAGTGCCCTTCTGGGCACAGGTCTCCATCAGGAGGACTCAGGATAGGAGTGTGTGTGATGTTTGGCAAAATGTTTAGGAGTAATTAGTAAATTAGTAAATAGTTTTTTTGTTTGTTTGTTTTTTGCAACAATTTTCTTCATTTTATTGAGGAAATGCAGAGCCAGATCACTCATAGCATCTCTGAGGATAGAATTCTGGATGAGCAGGACATGTGCAGCATTTTGTACAAAACGGGCCACTCCTGAAAACTTTGGAAGGCAATCTTAGCCAATCAGTGTAGAATCTGAGAAATCCAACAGACTCGTCTTGATCACATGACTACAGAGATCATGTGTACCGATTTGCGTGAGATTTGGATGAAATCTGTGCGACTAACATAAACAAGTGTTTTGCAGAAATCGGCCTCATGGTGGCGCTATAACTGGCAGATGTGGAGTGATGCAGGGACAATGTTTTTCCATGGCCTCTAGGGAGTGCGCATACATAAGTTGTATACAGATCGATGCAGTTATAGGGAAAAACAGGAATTGCCCTGTTATAGCACCACCGTGAGGCTGATTTAGAAAAAGAATTGTGGCATGTCGTCCTCGGCCCAGTGGAAATGCGTGTATAATTTCACGGAAATTGCACCAATCATGTGAGCTTTGGAAGCCAATCTTAGCCAATCAGGATGGAAGATGGGAAATGATGCAGATCCGTGTTGATCACATGACTATGGAGATAGTGTATACTGAATTGTGTGATGTATGGATAAAATGTGTACGAGTAATCTACAGAAATGTGTTTTGCCTAAATCGGCCTCATGGTGGCGCTATAACAGGCCATTGAGGAATATTTGGGGCAGAGGTTTGTCGTTGGCATCCAGGGTGTGTGTGTGCAAAGTTTGGCATGAATCGGGCCAACTGGGCCGGAGATTAGCTGGTAACGGACAGACGGACGGAAGGAAGGAAGGACGGACGGACACACGGACGGAGTGCAAAACATACTCTCTCCCCATGCCTTCGGCCTGGTGGAGACAATGACCTGTATATGTATATAATAGACTATCAGTCCTAGCCTGAAGACGCTACGCAAGCTAGCTGCTATTCAGTACCACCTGCAGGACTTCCACACAACATCAGGTGGGAACTGGCAGCCATGACTACCAATAGCAATTCACCCTTCGTCAAGTCCCGCCCGTGGTTCTGCCTCTCTTCGCACCCATTGGTTGCGTTTTGTGGTTGGACAAAAATCCTTTCTCTCCATCCAGTACCATTGAAATAACAGGTTTTTCAGTTTGATATTCTGTGCATTCAATTCTTATTTTAAACTTGGTGTCGGTAAAAAGGAACATCACAGGTGTTTGTTTTTAGTTTTTTCCAAAAATGATGTTTTAGCCAATTCAACATAAACCAGGCGGAACCAGGGCGGAAGAAGGCAGAAAGAGCCTGGTGGTTAGTCAGTCAGGGACCAATCAGAAGGCTGACAAAGGGTGAATTGATGACAACGGCAAGGAAACTTCCACCATGGGCGCCCCTCACTTCACACAAGTGTGTTTTTTTTGTAACTTAATTTTTATTTGCAGAAAAACATAGAATTGCAGACACACTGTAAGGGTTCTTGTTCATCATTAGCAACTTTAACAAGCAACCTAGATATTCCAGTCCATTCATGAATGTCCATTATTATCATCAGTGTCGACCTGTTGAAATCTATACTCAGTCCATTTCTCCCATCTTCTGTGAAAATATCCTCTTGCAATCTCAATGTATGTTAATTTCTTCATTACAAATCTTTTAATTGGACTATTTAACCCATTAATATTTAACGACATCTCCCTTAAATCGTTACGTTGCATCTTGGGTTTTCTTTCCCCTCATTTGTATCCCCCTCACACTGCAAATACAACAATCACAACTTTACAAAACAAGACAAAAAAAAAAGACTCCCAAAACAAAAGGGGCTCCTTCCCCTTGCCCCAAACCCCTGTTGGTGGGAGAGGGGTATAGCCTCCACTAGTTGGAGGACCCCTCACTAGCGAAAGAAAGGTCCTACAAAGGATCTTTCCATCCTACTAGAAAAAGTCCAACATAATCAACATTCACTCACAAACCCTTACCCCCGTCATGACAATTTGTATTTAAAACGAGAAGTATTTTATTTGGTTATCTTATTTTCGGAACTCCTGCAGTCTCTGCTTCGCTCGCCTCAGAGCCCTGGCTCGATTTTCTGGCGAGAGCACGTCACTCCCCCCCATCTCCAGTCCCTCCTTCCTTCCAGCGCGTTGCCACTGTTAAGCTGCCGCTCCTCTAATTCTTTCCTCCACCGTGGCCTCTGGCTCCCTCACCTGGACGTCCAATCCTCTCGTTCTCATGTCTCGGGCTGCTTCCAGCGCGTTGTCATATACCTTCGGTCCATTCTCCCATCGTATCTTCATTTTCGTGAAGGGCGTCGATAATCCCACTCCGTTTTGCTTTAACACTTTTTTGATTTCGGCATAAGATTTTCGTTTCATAAGCACTTCCACTGGAAAATCATAGTCGAAGGATAGCTTCTTTCCATCCAGTTTAATGTCCGCCTTCCAGGCTTCTTTAAGTATCTTCTCTTTGGTCTCGGACTGTAGGAAGTTAACCACGATGGACCTCGGATTGGCTCCTTCTGGGGGCTTCTGTATGGTCGCACGATAACAGCTTTGTATTTCAAGATCTGTATGCTCAGACAACTTGAGCTCTCGTTGTAACAAATTCTTCACAAAGTCAGTCACATTGTTGTCTTCAGTTGCACATTCTGCCACGTTGAATATACGGATGTTGTTTTTACGTGACTTGGCCTCTAAATCTGTTATCTTTGATTGCATTATTTTCTGTTGGTTCAGAAGCAACAAAATCGCGTCCTTGGCTTCCGCGTTCCATGCCTCCGTTTCTGTTATTCGGTCTTGCATCTCTCTCACCTCTTTCTGTTGTTCTTGTACTTCCTTGTTGATCGCTTCGAGTTTGGTATTTATTTCTAATTTGAAGTTTGTAAACTCCTGTCGCATGTCTCTTTTAAACTCTTCTTTGAATTTTGAAAAAATGTCCGTAATCTCTTTCTTTAGTTCTGTCATTTCTTTGGTGATAAAATCCTTCATCCCATGGAGTAGGTCTCCAGCGAGGTCTCGGGGTGGCGTGCCCTCGCCATGCTGCTCTCCTTCCAACTTCTTATCGTCGCGTTCCGTTGTCTTTTCCGACTGCATTTTGTTCTTTGTACTTCTCGTTTTCCTCCCCCCGCTCATATCTCTTTTATCACGTCTTTGAATTTGTTTTATACTTGTATTATTCGGGGGTTAAACTTATATACACGGGAGCTGCGGGTTTATGCTGCCATCTTACTCAGCTGCCTACCGGAAGTCCACACAAGTGTGTTTTAAAACACAATTCTTCTCTTCTGGGGGTCCACGCACGCACGCACGCACGCACGCACGCACGCACGCACGCACGCACGCACGCACGCGTGTAAATGGTTTAAATTAAAACTGAGGACAAGGTGGCAGAAGAGAGAGGGGGAGGGGGGCACTATTGAGTGATATACGGGAGCAGGCTGATTAATAATTTAGCTCGGCTCAAATGACTCCGCAATAAGACCTAATCAGATCCCACCAAATCAAATGAGGAGGCATTACCGTGGTGATTTATTGCCGTCGATATTAAATGAGGAATTGAGTGCGCGGTGCTATGCTAAGGAAGCGTGTTGGGATTGCTAATGTCTGTGGCGGCGCTGCACAGTGCAATCCTCAGTGTTAAATAACGCTGAGTGTACAGATGGAACCAACGGGACCTGTACGGGTCCCTTTGGTTCCATTAATACACTTCCACAGTAACAGAGGGATGAACGAACGAGGATTTTTACTGGCAGACAGAGGTTTAGTTTTGACTTCTTTTACCATGGGAAACTGTTTTGTCAACCTGAATCCCATTGTTTTGATTCCGATAGCGACAGCTGGACACAAATACCTGTGTCGTTTGTGCATTTCCCCCACAAAATGCGTACAATAGTATAGCGGTCAGATTTGACCCCAGCAGGGTGACAGATCTGAACACAGATGTTTAGTTTAGGCCTATATTTGAATAAGAAGAGATAGATAGAAAACGAAGATGCTCCTATACAACAGCAATGTCAAGTCTGTTCTGCTGTATGGTTCTGAGAGCTGGAGAGTGGTCAAAACAGACACTAGGAGAATAGAAGTGTTCCACAACAGATGCCTCAGACGTATATGTCAGATCTTTTGGCCGAATAAAATATCAAACAATGAACTGTACAAACAAACAGGGAGCCGGAGCATTACAAAGGACATTACACACAGACGCCTGAGATGGCTAGGAGCCTAGGACATGTACTGAGGATGGCGCAGGACTGCATCACAAAGGTAGCCTTACGATGGACACCACCAGGCAAAAGAAAACCTGGGAGGCCCAAGACCACCTGGCGCAGAACTGTGACGCAGGAGCTGGAACAGATGAACCTGTCCTGGGGAGAGGCGCACCATGCTGCCAGGGATCGGATGCAATGGAGAGCGCTCATTGAAGCCTTATGTCCCATAGGGGACGAAGAGGAGTAAGTAAGTAAGTAAGTATATTTGAATAAAAATAACAATATATGGATTAGTTAACCATTATAACAAAAAAAAACAATACGACTTGTTCGTCTCTGTAGACTGTATAGCTTTGTTTTTGAAAACTTTCATAAAATTACTCATATCTCTACATTCTTTTTCAGATTTGGAATGGATGGAACACAAACCCACTCATCCACTGCGGCATCAGCCAGCGTGTCAACTTTCTTTCGAGACGTGTTTGTAAAGACGCACAATATAATATGCACGCAAACACCACCAAGTTACACAACTAGACACTGCAACGACTGTGAAAATATGTAAAGTCAAGGATTTAGTGCCATTAAAGTAGTGGATCGAATTGGAGTGCATTAAGCCTGCTCGCACCATAAGAGAGAGATAAAGTCGATACTAATTAACAATCCTAAACTTCAATAGTACTGCATTGTTTTACATACACGCCCACACATTATGCATGCACGCACGCAGAGGCGCGCCAGCACACACACGGGAGCACACACACACACACACACACACACACACACACACACACACACACACACACACACACACACACACACACACACACACACACACACACACACACACACACACACACACACACACACACACACACACACACACACACACACACACACACACACACACACACACACACACACACTTTTCAAGAGTTTAAAAGGGGTGAGGCTTCTTAATTGTGTTCAAGATCATCAAGTTGAGTGCAGTTCTCCTTTGGCGAAATAAAAAAAAGTGAAAAATAAAACAGAGGGGGAAAAAAAACGGAATAACAAAGCTGAGCGAACAAACGAACGCCCACTTGCCGGGTCTCTCGCGAGACGCGGAGCCTGCAGGCAAATCAGACTTAAAAAGGATTCTTCGTCCTGGGCTTGGTTAAAACAGGCAGCTTCCCGTGACACTTTTTTTGGGGGGGGGGAATCCAGAGCTATATGCGGAGGAGAGGTAAAATAAAACACACGAGCTGGTCGTGGGAGAAAAGAAACAAGCTAACTTTACTTTGAAGCCTTTGTGTAGCTCGTCTGCTGTGACTTGGACAGAGAGAGAGAGAGAGAGATAGAGAGATAAAGCAAGAAAGACAGACAGACAGACAGACAAAGATTGGGGGGGAGAGAGTGTGTGTGTGTGTGAGAGAGAGAGACAGAGAGAGTTTAGCCTTCAAGCTAGAGGTTGGCCTCTTTGGCTACTGTTCTGAGAAGAACATCGAATGGAAGCTGTTGTGTGTGTGTGTATGTGTGTGTGTGTGTGTGTGTGTGTGTGTGTGTGTGTGTGTGTGTTGGGGACGGGACACTGAGAGACAGTGCGAGAGGTGAAATGGAGGAGTTTAAAGAACTCTCTACAATACTCCCGGACGGTGAGTGCTGCAAGACATCAGAGTCCTGAGCCGAGGCTCATTGTCCCACTGGGTCATATCCATGACTGGGGTACTGGATGGCTTTTGATGGTCTGCTTGTCAACAATAACAACACCCCCCACCCCACTCCCCCTTATCCCAAAGCTGTGGGACTGCCGCCTCTTTTTGCGGTTTTGATCAAGAAGGTTTTGTACAGACACACACACGATAGAGCTCTTGGTGTGTAGAAGAGGGGAGAGGAAAATAAGAAAGTAGGGGACGGTACCGAGTTTATACCCCTATGGGACGACCCCCCCGGTCAGTGAAGCAGAGGGTTTAAGTGCTTTAGAAAACGGGGGGGTCATCATTCAGGAGCGGTGTGGCTCAGGAGGTATAGTAAGACGTCGGTGGTTCAATCCCAGGCTTGGCGTCCAGGAGTCCCCAAGCAAGCCGCTGAACCTTTAATTGCTCCCCGCGCGCTGACTTGGAGCAGCACACTGACATCCTGATAGGTTGGGTCAAATGCAGAGCAGTTCACAGCATTTGACCCAACTAGGCCTGTCACAATAACATCATCATCTAGTCGCAATTATTTTGTCATAGTCATCATAATGGTTTCCGTGTTGAAACATTTTTATACATTAAAAAGGCAGAAATAGCAGATCTGCAAGCTTACAACGAGTCGCTTTACTCACTTCGTGATGCATTGTAGGCTTGTAGATCAGCTATTTTCGCAATTATTTTTACCTTTTAAGTATAAAAATACTTGAATGTCAGTAATACGTGTATTTGTCATATCTGCCCTGTGCAACCAGGCAAGCAGAAATGTATTCGTTCTAATGTTCAATGTCACAAACACAATAAAACCGTTAATTACAATTATTTGTGTGACAATTAATCGTCAACTTAAATTTGTATTCATGACAGCCCTATAGACCCAACAAAATTCTCAATACCTTTTGTCATAGTTTTAGTCATCATAGCTAAGTTTTATTTCGTTTTCATCAATGAAAAAAGGAAAGTCGATGAACACTTTGTCATAAACAAGGTAAGTGCCATGCCCAGGCAGCTAATACAAGCCAAAGTTCTACCAAAGTTCAACATCTAATTGAATCAGGGCTTGAATATGTGCCCAAATAAACTACACATAAAACCCAGCAAGGTTGAATAGACCGAGCCTTTTCACACCACGAGAGACTCCGGCACGTCCTTCACTGCTCCGAAAAGCTGACGCCGCATTATCCGAGGCCTCGGGATGGTCTAATGGGCTGGCGGAAATGACAGCCGCGTGGGAGAGAAAAAAAAAAGTTACGGTAATGACAGCTAAAGGTTACGGCAATGATGGCAAAGCATAGCGTCGCCGTCAGGTCACTGCGATGATTATGGGCCCTGTATCTGTCTGTCTGACCCAGCCAAGGTGGGGAAAGGTGGAAGAGGGGTGGGGGCAGGGGGAGTGGTTATCCAACCGTGCTGAATGCACACACGTGGGTACGCACGCACACACACACTTGGCCCCAGGCCCAGAGCGACACACTGTGGGAGGAGGAGAGAGGTTACAGGCTCTTGTGGAGATAGTACAGAGAGATGGGGAGAGAGACAGAGGAGAGACTGGAGTGGAGGAGGTTGTGTGTGTGTGTGTGTGTGTGTGTGTGTGTGTGTGTGTGCTGGGGGGGGGGGATGGTGGTAGTAATCACGGACAGGACTACACTGTAAAATCTGCAGTGCCAAAATGATCCATTTGTAACTCTGGGAGTGGCCAAATGTAACCAAATGGACCCGACCCGTATGGGTCCATTTGGTTACACCTTTCCATTTGAACACTGAGGATTTTAGTGTGGCGGCGACCGCATAATGCAAGGACAGAGAGAGAGAGAGACAGAACGGCAAGCTGTCTCTCTTCATCAGGCCCCCAAACCCCATTTCATGTGGGTTGCTCAACCCCAAGGGGCACCACACACACACACACACACACACACACACACACACACACACACACACACACACACACACACACACACACACACACACACACACACACACACACACACACACACACACACACACACACACACACACACACACACACACACACACACACACACACACACACACACACACACACGGCCTGGTTTCTAACATACCGGCCTTGAGGAGAACGTACGAGGACAAGCGCCGGCTACGTTCCAACAAAACCAACACAGCCCATCTACCTATACAGGACCGCTAGGGCTGCAATGCAGGCTCGCTCAAGACCACGGGTGTCACATTTTGACGGAGGACGCGATTTAATCACGTCGCCACATGATATGAAGCCTTCAAGAAATGTAATATTTGCGTGCGTGCGGGCGCGTGATGCCAGTTCACCCACATAGGCTGCGTGATGCACGCGCTGGTGCATTAGCCACACACAATGAACCACCGCCATGTGAGAGAGACAGACAGACAGAAAGAGATGCGTGCACAAACGCGCACACACACGCACACAAAGACAGAACGATAGGAGCTCCATCTGCATTTCTTTTGGCTTTGGCTTTATTATTGTCTCCACCAGGCCGAAGGCATGGGGAGAGAGTATGTTTTGCACTCCGTCCGTGTGTGTGACTGTGTTGTGCGTGCGTCCGTCTGTCCGGTACCAGCTAATGCTCCGTTGTGCAGTTTAATAGTACATATTAGAAATAAAAAATAATACAATAGGCTCTCATTTACTTCCATTGTAACGGGGAAACAGCTCTCAAAGTCACTCTTTTAGCACATAAGCGAACACAACAAAAGCTGATTCTGACCGTTTATGACATCAGGAAAACTTTTAATAAAAAATGTCAACGGTGTCTTGTTTTTGTTTTGACTAGTTTCAGTGTTGCCACATTGTGTGAGAGAAATAAGCCAACCCACCTCCAGAAACAAGCCAACTCTTAACTCTTTGAGCGTTTCAAGGATTTCTATATAGTAGGTAGACTTCTCTATGGCAGAATGGCGTTTTTTGAATGATTTATTGAAAATTCTCTGTTGTGAATGTGTGACAACGAAAGACCTTCAGAGAAAGCTTGACTTGTCTGCTTACAGGAAAAAAATGAACTGAGTTGATAAAATGTTTAGTTCTTGTGTTGGAAGCCATTTAAAAGAGCCTGCATTTACACTGTTTTCTGTTTCTAGGACAACCAAAAAAAGTTATGCCCGGTTGAAGTTTTATTTTCTAAATAACTTTTTTTCTGCTGGGCGTACATAGCCATGCAATATCTCATTTTAAAGGGTGAGTTGTCTAGTTCAATTAAAATAAAATAAAAAGTTTCTCACATGTACCACTGTAGATATTTTGCCATCTATAAATAGCATGGTCAGTCATGATCAATCTGACCTATCCAGCTAAAAGTCCCCATAGCTCTGAAATTGGAACATCATATAAACTCAATTCTTTTTTGGGGTAAAATTAGACATTCTAACGCACATTTTGATATATACCATGTTTACATAGTCTTACCAGTACCTTGTCTATTCATGCATGCATCTCAAAAACCTGTTATGAAGAAACACAGTTTTGATAAAAAACACATCCAAGGACATTGTTTTGATATGACTTGGTGCCCATGATATGTATCAAAATATAGACTTGAATGTATACTGTATTATAAAAAAGAAATTGAGTTATTACCATCTACCGTTACAGAGTAAATCACAGTTGAAACTTGCTTAGTCATATACAATAAACCTCACAATAGTGAACAAAATAGTCATGACAGGTCTAACTCATTGTAAAAGCGTCTTTTATTTTTTACGACTACTAACATAATAAAATGATAAATATTACAGAAAATAAATAGGCCTACATACAAAACAGTTACTCCTCCCCTAGCTCTGATCCATAGCTCTAAATGCGCATTTAGAGCTATGGATCAGAGCTACTCCTCCCAAATGTCCCCAAACCCAGTCCTTGACGGTGTGTGTGTGTGTGAGTTAACCTGACTCCGCCATATGGGGCAGCAGAGTGTACACTGTGTTCCCCCCTCCTGCTCCCATCTGGGAACTCTCAGGCAGACTTGATGCCCGGCCACAAAACGGCCTGGCCAATCAGCAGCAGCTTCTAGCAACTTCTAGCAGCAGCTTCTAGCTTCTAGCTGCTGCTGATTGGCCAGGCGGTTTTTTGGCCGGGCATCAAGTCTGCCTGAGAGTTCCCAGATGGGAGCAGGAGGGGGGAACCCAGTGTACTCTCTGCTGCCCCATCTGGCGGAGTCAGGTTATGTGTGAGTAGGCTAAATAAAACAAAAACTGCCCCCCCCTGAAATGAATGAATGAATGAATCAGGTTCAGTGTCGGAGAACGCCATCGCAGTCTTGACTCTTCATCCTCCTCATCCTCCTCATCTGATGCCAGTTCTAAATATATAAAAAGAAATAAACATTTTAGCTGTAGTCAGTGCACGCTACTATTACATGGCGTTTTACCCGGCTGCTGGCGATCAAATGATTTTATTGTGCAGTGTCTTTGTGGGCCGAGTCGTGGCATGAAAAATACAAATAGATGCTTGTATAAGTAGTATCACGATAAAATAATATGGCGACGTTAGAATGAAACACCAATGAGTGATCGCTGGTAATGTAGCTAGCTGCCCAGGGTATATCCAGCACCATTGCGTCGCAATCATCCAGCAACATTGGTACTGGCTATTGCCCGGGCTTGTGGCCCGGCCAATAGCCAGTACCATTTGTGCAGCGTTTGTTAGCAACTACTACTAGCCAACAGCCAGTGGAATGTGGTGACGCGATGGTGCTGGATATACGCTGGGCAGCTACATTAGCCGCGATCACTCATTGGTGGTGTCATTCTAACGTCGCCATATTATTTTATCGTGATACTAATTATACAAACATCTATTTGTATGCCACGATGCCACGATTCGGCCCACAAAGACACAGTACAATACATTCATTTGATCAGATGTTTTTGTTAGCTACGTCGATCACCTATAGTACCGACCCTTGTTATATATTCTCCGACTATGCCTGTCACGATGACTAAACCAGTTAGATCTATCCATATATGGTTCTACCACATCTATCTGATATCAGCACTAGGTCGGCTCGGGCCAAATATAGGGATCGTCTTACTAGACATGTCATATTAGGGCATTTTCGAATACAATAAAATTACCTTTTAGCGAAGGCATCAGCCTTGGTGGTAACTCCGGTGGGGAGAAGAAAAAACATTGCACACGTGTAATCCGCGAGGGTGGATGTTGCAGCCCGGCCAACGGTCTGGGACTGGAGAATGCCTCTGGACACGGATGGATCATTTTTCAGATTGTTTTTTTTGCGGCGACTGCAAACCTGGCTGAAAAACTCTTCCTCCAGTGCCCACCTCGGAGGAGTCAACCAACCCCCCTGTTCACTGGGGGCTGGGCGTCAGTTTCCAATAGGAAAGCATACACGTGTGTCACGTGACACGGGAATTCTGGGAAATGTAGTTGATATTTATGCTCAATAGTCTATACAGAGGTGCGGACCGAATTAATATATTGGTATTAATAAAAAAAGGAGAACTACGGAAAATCACGTACAGGGCAGAAAAGACTAATGCAAAACTCCACGTGTTTTCCAGTAGTAATCTGTCTAAGGGTTAAAGCCAAATCAAGAAAAACAAGCCAAAACAAACACAACTAGAAAAAGTGCCCCTCGGGGCACAGGTCTCCACCAAGCCAGGTGACCATAGAGATTCTGTGTAACGATTTGTGAGATTTTTGGACAGAATCTGAAGGAGTAATATCAAAAAATGTGTTTTACAAAAGTCGGCCTCCTGGTGGCGCTATAAAAGGCAGATGTGGAAAATGCAGGTCAAAGGTTTGTCCTTGGCCTCTAGGGAGTGTGCATGCAACGTTTCACGCAGATCGGTGCAGTTTTAGGTAAAACATGTGAAAAGCTGCCTCATGGTGGCGCTATAACAGGCCATTCTGGAAAATGTGGGGCAGATGTTCATCGTTGGCACCCAGGGAGTGTGTGTGCAAAGTTTGGCATCGACCGGGTTAACGGTGCCGGAGATTAGCTGGTAACGGACGGACGGAAGGACGGACACACACACGGACGGAGTGCAAAACATACTCTCTCCCCATGCCTTCGGCCTGGTGGAGACAATAATATGACCATATAATCCTAATAAAAAGATTGTATGCATTTATCATTATAAATACTATGTATGCCTATGTCTATGATAATTAATGTTTTGGTAATGTATTACACTAATTATTAGCCACACAAACCCTGACTAGTTTGTGTGGAAAGAAGATCCGGTATGCCTACAAAACGATCTGATTGGTCCAAATCTGTACACCCACTCCTGAAGCGTATTATTGGAATGCCGTTGGATGTAAACAAACGTATTTGATCTCGTCTACTTGTCACTAAAAACCACACACAATTTTGGACGTGTTTGAGGGAGACACTTTAGAAGACACTTTAGGAGAAATGTCTGGGACTGCTCGTCTGCGAGGCTGCAGCTGGGTGCATCTCAAACAGCGTGGCCACTTGTTTAAACAAGAGTTGGGAACACCAGAACCGCTTCACTGTATATCTCCAACCAAAATAGTTACTTTATAAATCTATCAAAAGACGAAAATAAAACGGCATGAGTTTTCCTGATGTCATAAACTGTCAGAATCAGCTTTTGTTGTGTTCGCTTATGTGCTAAAGAGTGACTTTGAGAGCTGTTTCCCTGTTACAATGGAAGTCAATGAGAGCCTATTTTTATTTCTATACTATTAAACTGCACAACGGAGCGAAATAATTCATGGAATGGACTAGTTTGCTCATAACAAGGTAAGAAAACAAACCCTCTTTCTGAGGTCCACACATGCTGTACAGCAAAATATATTTATTGTCACTGCTTAACCATTTTGACCAGCATTGAAAGCTTGACCAGGATCCTTACTTAGTAACCGTCGCTAACGTGGTATTGGCCAAGAACGGGCTTGGGTGGGACTTAGCGAACGGCTAATTGCCATCCAAGGCGTAAGAAGAAATGGCACCCTTTACACATTGGCCTATTATAGCGCCACCAGGAGGCCACAACCTGACCTGCCCTGGTGGAGACCTGTGCCCCGAGGGGCACTTTATCTAGTTGATAGTATCAAGTGAAGATTGACAGGAAAGAGGGAGAGAGAGAAGGGGAGAGACATGCAGCAAAGGCCGTCAAGTACGGGACTCGAACACGCAACGTGCAGGCCAAAGCCTATATGTGGCATGCGCCTGGACCACTTGGCCAGCACCGGGCTCCCCACTCCATCTGTATTTCAAAGTCTTATTTCCTTTTCTTTATCCCTGCCTTCCTCTGTCCTTCTACCCCTCTCTCTCTCTGGACCTCTCTATCAGTCTCTCTTTCCGCCCGCTCTCACAGAAAACATTTGTATTTCCTGCATGCATACGTGTGTGCGTGCGCATGAAGTGTGTGTACAGGGTGTGTGGGCAGAAATAAGCCAACCCACCTCCAGAAACAAGCCAACTCTTAAAGCCAAATCAAGAAAAACAAGCCAAAACAAACACAACTAGAAAAAGTGCCCCTCGGGGCACAGGTCTCCACCAAGCCAGGTGACCATAGAGATTCTGCGTAACGATTTGTGAGATTTTTGGACAGAATCTGAAGGAGTAATATCAAAAAATGTGTTTTACAAAAGTCGGCATCCTGGTGGCGCTATAAAAGGCAGATGTGGAAAATGCAGGTCAAAGGTTTGTCCTTGGCCTCTAGGGAGTGTGCATGCAACGTTTCACGCAGATCGGTGCAGTTTTAGGTAAAACATGTGAAAAGCTGCCTCATGGTGGCGCTATAACAGGCCATTCTGGAAAATGTGGGGCAGATGTTCATCGTTGGCACCCAGGGAGTGTGTGTGCAAAGTTTGGCATCGGCCGGGTTAACGGTGCCGGAGATTAGCTGGTAACGGACGGACGGAAGGACGGACACACACACGGACGGAGTGCAAAACATACTCTCTCCCCATGCCTTCGGCCTGGTGGAGACAATAATATGACCATATAATCCTAATAAAAAGATTGTATGCATTTATCATTATAAATACTATGTAGGCCTATGTCTATGATAATTAATGTTTTGGTAATGTATTACACTAATTATTAGCCACACAAACCCTGACTAGTTTGTGTGGAAAGAAGATCCGGTATGCCTACAAAACGATCTGATTGGTCCAAATCTGTACACCCACTCCTGAAGCGTATTATTGGAATGCCGTTGGATGTAAACAAACGTATTTGATCTCGTCTACTTGTCACTAAAAACCATACACAATTTTGGACGTGTTTGAGGGAGACACTTTAGAAGACACTTTAGGAGAAATGTCTGGGACTGCTCGTCTGCGAGGCTGCAGCTGGGTGCATCTCAAACAGCGTGGCGACATGTTTAAACGAGAGTTTGGAACACCAGAACCGCTTCACTGTATATCTCCAACCAAAATAGTTATAAATCTATCAAAAGACGAAAATAAAACGGCATGAGTTTTCCTGATGTCATAAACTGTCAGAATCAGCTTTTGTTGTGTTCGCTTATGTGCTAAAGAGTGACTTTGAGAGCTGTTTCCCCGTTACAATGGAAGTCAATGAGAGCCTATTTTTATTTCTATACTATTAAACTGCACAACGGAGCGAAATAATTCATGGAATGGACTAGTTTGCTCATAACAAGGTAAGAAAACAAACCCTCTTTCTGAGGTCCACACATGCTGTACAGCAAAATATATTTATTGTCACTGCTTAACCATTTTGACCAGCATTGAAAGCTTGACCAGGATCCTTACTTAGTAACCGTCGCTAACGTGGTATTGGCCAAGAACGGGCTTGGGTGGGACTTAGCGAACGGCTAATTGCCATCCAAGGCGTAAGAAGAAATGGCACCCTTTACACATTGGCCTATTATAGCGCCACCAGGAGGCCACAACCTGACCTGCCCTGGTGGAGACCTGTGCCCCGAGGGGCACTTTATCTAGTTGATAGTATCAAGTGAAGATTGACAGGAAAGAGGGAGAGAGAGAAGGGGAGAGACATGCAGCAAAGGCCGTCAAGTACGGGACTCGAACACGCAACGTGCAGGCCAAAGCCTATATGTGGCATGCGCCTGGACCACTTGGCCAGCACCGGGCTCCCCACTCCATCTGTATTTCAAAGTCTTATTTCCTTTTCTTTATCCCTGCCTTCCTCTGTCCTTCTACCCCTCTCTCTCTCTGGACCTCTCTATCAGTCTCTCTTTCCGCCCGCTCTCACAGAAAACATTTGTATTTCCTGCATGCATACGTGTGTGCGTGCGCATGAAGTGTGTGTACAGGGTGTGTGGGCAGAAATAAGCCAACCCACCTCCAGAAACAAGCCAACTCTTAAAGCCAAATCAAGAAAAACAAGCCAAAACAAACACAACTAGAAAAAGTGCCCCTCGGGGCACAGGTCTCCACCAAGCCAGGTGACCATAGAGATTCTGCGTAACGATTTGTGAGATTTTTGGACAGAATCTGAAGGAGTAATATCAAAAAATGTGTTTTACAAAAGTCGGCCTCCTGGTGGCGCTATAAAAGGCAGATGTGGAAAATGCAGGTCAAAGGTTTGTCCTTGGCCTCTAGGGAGTGTGCATGCAACGTTTCACGCAGATCGGTGCAGTTTTAGGTAAAACATGTGAAAAGCTGCCTCATGGTGGCGCTATAACAGGCCATTCTGGAAAATGTGGGGCAGATGTTCATCGTTGGCACCCAGGGAGTGTGTGTGCAAAGTTTGGCATCGGCCGGGTTAACGGTGCCGGAGATTAGCTGGTAACGGACGGACGGAAGGACGGACACACACACGGACGGAGTGCAAAACATACTCTCTCCCCATGCCTTCGGCCTGGTGGAGATAATAATATGACCATATAATCCTAATAAAAAGATTGTATGCATTTATCATTATAAATACTATGTAGGCCTATGTCTATGATAATTAATGTTTTGGTAATGTATTACACTAATTATTAGCCACACAAACCCTGACTAGTTTGTGTGGAAAGAAGATCCGGTATGCCTACAAAACGATCTGATTGGTCCAAATCTGTACACCCACTCCTGAAGCGTATTATTGGAATGCCGTTGGATGTAAACAAACGTATTTGATCTCGTCTACTTGTCACTAAAAACCATACACAATTTTGGACGTGTTTGAGGGAGACACTTTAGAAGACACTTTAGGAGAAATGTCTGGGACTGCTCGTCTGCGAGGCTGCAGCTGGGTGCATCTCAAACAGCGTGGCGACATGTTTAAACGAGAGTTTGGAACACCAGAACCGCTTCACTGTATATCTCCAACCAAAATAGTTATAAATCTATCAAAAGACGAAAATAAAACGGCATGAGTTTTCCTGATGTCATAAACTGTCAGAATCAGCTTTTGTTGTGTTCGCTTATGTGCTAAAGAGTGACTTTGAGAGCTGTTTCCCCGTTACAATGGAAGTCAATGAGAGCCTATTTTTATTTCTATACTATTAAACTGCACAACGGAGCGAAATAATTCATGGAATGGACTAGTTTGCTCATAACAAGGTAAGAAAACAAACCCTCTTTCTGAGGTCCACACATGCTGTACAGCAAAATATATTTATTGTCACTGCTTAACCATTTTGACCAGCATTGAAAGCTTGACCAGGATCCTTACTTAGTAACCGTCGCTAACGTGGTATTGGCCAAGAACGGGCTTGGGTGGGACTTAGCGAACGGCTAATTGCCATCCAAGGCGTAAGAAGAAATGGCACCCTTTACACATTGGCCTATTATAGCGCCACCAGGAGGCCACAACCTGACCTGCCCTGGTGGAGACCTGTGCCCCGAGGGGCACTTTATCTAGTTGATAGTATCAAGTGAAGATTGACAGGAAAGAGGGAGAGAGAGAAGGGGAGAGACATGCAGCAAAGGCCGTCAAGTACGGGACTCGAACACGCAACGTGCAGGCCAAAGCCTATATGTGGCATGCGCCTGGACCACTTGGCCAGCACCGGGCTCCCCACTCCATCTGTATTTCAAAGTCTTATTTCCTTTTCTTTATCCCTGCCTTCCTCTGTCCTTCTACCCCTCTCTCTCTCTGGACCTCTCTATCAGTCTCTCTTTCCGCCCGCTCTCACAGAAAACATTTGTATTTCCTGCATGCATACGTGTGTGCGTGCGCATGAAGTGTGTGTACAGGGTGTGTGGGCAGAAATAAGCCAACCCACCTCCAGAAACAAGCCAACTCTTAAAGCCAAATCAAGAAAAACAAGCCAAAACAAACACAACTAGAAAAAGTGCCCCTCGGGGCACAGGTCTCCACCAAGCCAGGTGACCATAGAGATTCTGCGTAACGATTTGTGAGATTTTTGGACAGAATCTGAAGGAGTAATATCAAAAAATGTGTTTTACAAAAGTCGGCCTCCTGGTGGCGCTATAAAAGGCAGATGTGGAAAATGCAGGTCAAAGGTTTGTCCTTGGCCTCTAGGGAGTGTGCATGCAACGTTTCACGCAGATCGGTGCAGTTTTAGGTAAAACATGTGAAAAGCTGCCTCATGGTGGCGCTATAACAGGCCATTCTGGAAAATGTGGGGCAGATGTTCATCGTTGGCACCCAGGGAGTGTGTGTGCAAAGTTTGGCATCGGCCGGGTTAACGGTGCCGGAGATTAGCTGGTAACGGACGGACGGAAGGACGGACACACACACGGACGGAGTGCAAAACATACTCTCTCCCCATGCCTTCGGCCTGGTGGAGACAATAATATGACCATATAATCCTAATAAAAAGATTGTATGCATTTATCATTATAAATACTATGTAGGCCTATGTCTATGATAATTAATGTTTTGGTAATGTATTACACTAATTATTAGCCACACAAACCCTGACTAGTTTGTGTGGAAAGAAGATCCGGTATGCCTACAAAACGATCTGATTGGTCCAAATCTGTACACCCACTCCTGAAGCGTATTATTGGAATGCCGTTGGATGTAAACAAACGTATTTGATCTCGTCTACTTGTCACTAAAAACCATACACAATTTTGGACGTGTTTGAGGGAGACACTTTAGAAGACACTTTAGGAGAAATGTCTGGGACTGCTCGTCTGCGAGGCTGCAGCTGGGTGCATCTCAAACAGCGTGGCGACATGTTTAAACGAGAGTTTGGAACACCAGAACCGCTTCACTGTATATCTCCAACCAAAATAGTTATAAATCTATCAAAAGACGAAAATAAAACGGCATGAGTTTTCCTGATGTCATAAACTGTCAGAATCAGCTTTTGTTGTGTTCGCTTATGTGCTAAAGAGTGACTTTGAGAGCTGTTTCCCCGTTACAATGGAAGTCAATGAGAGCCTATTTTTATTTCTATACTATTAAACTGCACAACGGAGCGAAATAATTCATGGAATGGACTAGTTTGCTCATAACAAGGTAAGAAAACAAACCCTCTTTCTGAGGTCCACACATGCTGTACAGCAAAATATATTTATTGTCACTGCTTAACCATTTTGACCAGCATTGAAAGCTTGACCAGGATCCTTACTTAGTAACCGTCGCTAACGTGGTATTGGCCAAGAACGGGCTTGGGTGGGACTTAGCGAACGGCTAATTGCCATCCAAGGCGTAAGAAGAAATGGCACCCTTTACACATTGGCCTATTATAGCGCCACCAGGAGGCCACAACCTGACCTGCCCTGGTGGAGACCTGTGCCCCGAGGGGCACTTTATCTAGTTGATAGTATCAAGTGAAGATTGACAGGAAAGAGGGAGAGAGAGAAGGGGAGAGACATGCAGCAAAGGCCGTCAAGTACGGGACTCGAACACGCAACGTGCAGGCCAAAGCCTATATGTGGCATGCGCCTGGACCACTTGGCCAGCACCGGGCTCCCCACTCCATCTGTATTTCAAAGTCTTATTTCCTTTTCTTTATCCCTGCCTTCCTCTGTCCTTCTACCCCTCTCTCTCTCTGGACCTCTCTATCAGTCTCTCTATCATCCTCTCTTTCCGCCCGCTCTCACAGAAAACATTTGTATTTCCTGCATGCATACGTGTGTGCGTGCGCATGAAGTGTGTGTACAGGGTGTGTGGGCACGGGGTGTGCGTGCGCTGTGATTGACTACGCACAATAATGATGTGTACTTTCTTTCTATAATGTGCGTGCGTGAGTGAGAAGGAGCGTGGTGGCAGTGGGTGCAGTCTCACTCCTGCTCCGCAGCATGACTCACTCTGGCAGCTCCCAGCAGAGAGCCGCAACACACACACACACACACACACACACACACACACACACACACACACACACACACACACACACACACACACACACACACACACACACACACACACACACACACACACACACACACACACACACACACACACACACACACACACACACACACACACACACACACACACACACACACACACACACACACACACACACACACCTCTATAGTAGAAACTAGTAGCTGCAGCATGTACATTATGCAAAACATGACCGAGAACTAGAGCGACATTAGCATGTTATAAATACAGACACACAGTTTCCCACACACGTGCGTGCGCCCGGTGCCCACATAGCCAGGGAAACACACACGCGTGATGGATGTGCCACGTGTGCACATACTGTCCACATATCTGGAAAAGAGATCGGCCTGCTGCGTCTCATATTCTTTCGCGATTGATCCACGGTATTGACCAGTGTCAAGGTGACTGCTGCTACCAGGGTCACCACAGCCACCAGCTACTACACTGACACTGTGTGTGCGCGCATGCCCAATACTGTTGGGTAGGGCTGGGTATCGGTAAAAATAAATATCGATACCGATTTGATACATTGATTTTGATACCTGAACGACACTTTTTCCAATACATTTTTTTTGTATTGTTTTATTTTAGAAAAACTAGCCATGGATTAAACTAAGCAAAAAACTAAATCTGACAACTGAAATCTGTGATGCAGCATGAAATAAATCTGCGCACGCACGCACGATTTTCTGGAGGATTGAACATACATATCGCTAGTTTGACAACTGAGAACTGAGAATCCATCCATGTGCACCATAACGTGGTGTTTCCTGGAATTGCAATGATATTGCTAGTTTGACTACTTCAAATACTCTAAAATAACCAAATAACCGGAAATAGGCGATATCCTATTTTCGGTGCATGCCATGCAGTGTTGATTTCGTCGACTAATACTAAGACGAAAAATGTTCGTCGACTAACTTTTTTCACTGACGAAAACTAAATGGAAACTAAATGCAAACTAAGCTATGGTGACTAAAACTAAGACTAAATATATTAACAATTTCACCAACAAATAAAAACTAGACTAAAATGTTAGGAAGGGACTAGTGGACACTGGACAAGACATCCAGTCACAAGTCATTTTACACTTGGTTGTATGCTGAAAATAGCCGATCTACAAGCTCACAACACTCATTACAATGGCATCAAGGCCCGCCAAAAGATTTTGTTATTGTTACATATACTAGTTCAGCCCTATTATTGCAGACATTTGAAAATCTACAAGCTCACAATGCGATTTTCAAAATATTTTTTGTATACATACATATACTCGTGAAATGTGACATTCTGCACAGTTAAATGAGTAATTTTACTTTTGGCACTTTATGTACATTTTGATACAAATACTTTTGTACTTCTACTCTTAATGTTGAATTCCGGACTTTGACTTGTAACGGAGTACATCTACATTGCAGTAATGATACTTTTACAAGTAAAACATGTGAGTACTTTTTCCACCACTGATAATAATATATACAAGGACATTTGCATTTCCTCCGATGGTTACGTTTTACCCCAGGTCTGTTTGTTCACAAGCCTGATTGTCTGTGCCAGCCAGGTATGTAGCCGTTTAGCAGCGAGCCTATACTGCCAGTGGCCTTGAGGCTGTGGAGCCCGAGCCTCTCACACATTTAATTCATAACACAGTGACTGCAAATGTACAGGTTCATTTGGTTACACTTTGTACCCTTTCCGAGTTCAAGTCAACACTTAGGATTTTACTATAACGGTGCCAGTTCGGAGGGCTGTGCATGCACATCTCTCTCTCTCTCTCTCGTTGTTGAGTCTGTGCGCACACACACACACACACACACACCAGGTGGTATTCTCAGCCTGGAGTCAAGTGGACTATACAGTTGGTGTATATGTGATTGTGTGTGCGTGTGCGTGTGTGTGTGTATACAGCAAGTCCAGAAGGCCGCTGAAATATGCACAGTGCTCCCATGCATAATACATGGAGCACAGCAGTGCACAGGAGAAGCCCACCTCTCTCCATCTCTCCACCACTCCCCTCTCTCCATCTCTCCATCTCTCCACCCCTCCCCTCTCTCCATCTCTCCACCCCTCCCCTCTCCCCTTCCCTGCTCTTTTCCCTTCTCGATCACACGCCGTCTGCTGCTCGCCACCACATATGGTTTTAAATACCAATTGCCGGTCTGGGTCATTGGCAGGTCAGATACCTTGATGGAAGGAGTGAACGAAGGAGGGATAGAGCGAGGCAGGGATGGATGGATGGATGGATGGACGGATGGCAGAAGGAGAGAGGGAATGACGCATGTAGTATTTATGCTTAGTGGAGGAGTAAAGGTTAGGGAAAGCGAGGTAAGGTGAAGAGAGTGAGTAACACACATTATGCTCAACTTATACACTGTTGTTGCGATGGATGAAAATAGCCCGTCCACCAGCTCACAGCACAGTGCATCGTGCCACGATGTTAAGTTCGCAGACTGGCTATTTTCGGCATCATGCAACACCGGCCTGTACGCTGAAGTACAGACTGAGGCTGAAGTTGACTGAGCCTTCAGCCTGACGTTTGGTTTGATCGAAGGCTACTGGGCATTGCTGTTGGAACCTAAGATACTTGGGCCGAGTGTATATAATGATGCCGTGCGACTTTCCACATAAAGATGGGTATAGGAAACTCGACACATGGAAGGTGTGTGTACGTCGGCAGATTGCAGATTGGTCCAGATGGAAAATGGCACCCCTTCTGTGTCATCTTATTGCAAGGGCTCCATTATCCGTCTGCTGTGGAGGCCGGTGTTCCACCGCGTTCCCCCGAAAACGGCACAGACAAAATGTGTTGAATGAAATTAAGATGCAAAAATGTTTGTCGACTACCTATTCTCCCTGTCCAGGTCACTAGGTATTTAATTTAACAAGTTTAGCGAAAAAAGTTACTTTTTTAATGTATTTATAAATGTGTTTACACAGTAGCATAGATGAAAATCTACCAAAATGTCAATGTCAACAATGGGAAAAATAAATAAAGTGGATACTGAAAACCGTCAATTCAAAATAGAGCAGACGGATCATAAATAGGGCTACATCTTTGTGGAAATCGAAGGTGGGAAGCCACTCTGCTTGCTTTAGCGGAGGGTATGTAATTTAACTATTTGAGTGGCATTTTCATGTACATAAATCCTTTGGGTCTACAGGGACGGACGAAGCAGTTGCCGACTTTGACGAAAACCTCTGATATGAAACCAAATCAAAATGTTCAATTTCAAAGCACAAATACTCTATATTTCGTCATTAATCTGCACATGAATGAAAAGTGAATCGTCTTCAAACTCTGCGCGTGTATCGCTTAACGATCAACTTATGCACCAAGTGACGAAAATATGGATAAATCCGCAAACCCATATACGTTTGGAGTACTATGCTGTTCTATGACACGGAGGGGCATGCGTTCCCAACGGGCTGCGTTCCTGACTCTCATTGGTCACGAGGGAGGCACCAGTCTAGTACGTTGGAATATAATGGGCCTTTTACAACAAGTTACGCAGACAGAAATGGAGCCAGAACATGCACGAATGCCAGTACTGAATTATTTTTATTTAAGTAAAAGTACCCTTACCGGCCTGGGCCATGGCTTAATGGTCCAGGCAACTTGGCTGGTAATCCAGTCTGGCAGTGTGCCACGGGTTCAACTCCCGATCCCGACGGCCTTTACTGCATGTCACCCCCCCATCTCTCTCCCCATTTCCTGTCAGCCTACTGTCTGTCCCTCCATAAAAAAAAAATATATATATATATAAAATAAAGGCGAAAGCCAAAAAAAGTACCCTTTAATACCACAAGTAAAGGTCTGGTGTTCACATTTTACTTGAGTAAGAGTATTGGTATCAAAATATGCTCAAAGTACCAAAAGTAACAGCATTCATTATGCAGTGGAGAAGAGATCCAGCAAGACAAGTCATTGTAATGTGTGGCTTTGTGTGCAGGTGTTGCACTCTGAAAAACGCATTTACAATATTTGCCTCTGAGATGTAGTGGAGTAGAAGTAAAGGTAATTGGAAAAATGGAAATACCCCACTAAAGTGAAACAATACCTCAAAATGAATTGTACTATAGTTACTTCACACACACACACACACACACACACACACACACACACACACACACACACACACACACACACACACACACACACACACACACACACACACACACACACACACACACACACACACACACACACACACACACACACACACACACACACACACACACACACACACACACACACACACACACACACACACACACAGAGATGTGACACTTACAATGAGCTGTTTAAGGCCCAGGAAGGACGGGTCCACAGAGCTGGCGGTGAGGACCTGTCTCTTCGTGGCAGCCTGCTCGCCCAGGAAGCGCACCATCAGGTCCTTCACAGCATCGCCCTGCGACGCCACACAAAGACACATTATTCTCAAAGCATCGCCCTACGACGCCACACAAAAGACACACTATTCTCAGCACTATAGCCAGGGTTGTTCCATCTAGTCTGGGGAAGTGACTGTGCCAAGTCACTGCCATCACAATGCATTGCAAGGGAAATGTTTGGCCCCAAAAAATGTACAAAGAATAAAATAAAAAAGTTGAGGATGGATAACAATACGTTCACAAGAAAGAAAACAGGAAGAAAGAAATCATGGCATCATGCTTCTTTCCAAGTTTGTCGTGGGGGGGGGGGGGGGGGGGGCTACTTCGATTCCATGGCTCTTAGCAGCTGTTAAGCAGCAGATGGAAGGATAACTATTAAATCCATAATTCATCAACAATCAAGTTTCATAATGAACAGAGCCACGACCACATCAATCCTGCTGGCGTCCCCATTTTACACGCAAAAAATTAAATAATACAAATAAAAATCAGTGGTTCTCAAACTATTTCGGGCCAAAGATCTGGCTGCAGTGCGGAAGCCCATCTGGAAATGTTTCGTGTCGGGGACAGAGTGGCATTCCGACGAACCGCCATTCCGACGACGTGGCTTTCACATGCGGTTAGAGTTTTCGAGTTTTATTAGGATCCCCATTAGCTGGTGCAAAGCAACAGCTAATCTTCCTGGGGTCCACACAGAACATAAAAACATGACATTCGACAGGAATGACATTACAGGACAATGATATTTAAATAAAATAAAAATATTTGACAAAGTCAATTTCATATCATCATACGGCTTTCTCTGATTCCCCATTTTCTTGGAAGAAAAAGGGTTAGGGTTAGTAATGAGCGAGTCGGAATGGCGGTGCGTCGGAATAGCGGGCTTCAGAATGCCGGTGTGTAACCTTTTGTGCCGATATTTTCCGAAGATTTCCAAAAATAGCAGATGTACAAGCAGCTGTCAGCGTGGCACAAACAAAGTGGCATGCTTGTAGATCTGCTATATTTTTTAACAGCCAACATATAAATGGATAAAGTGATTGTGATGCTACATTGACTACTTTAGTTGAGGACCCCTGGGGCCTGTTGCATCAGTGGCTATTCAAAAACAGCACATAGCTCACATCAAGTCTCTTCACTTTGTGCTGCGCGGTGCAAGCTTGTACATATGCTTCTATTACCTTTCTTCTTTTAAATCTTGAAAGTGTGAGAAGAACTACTGATTCAGATGGTATCTGTAGAATGGGCCTCAGATCTCAGAGCAACAAGCTGACAGTGTGAACCTCAGACCTTACCTGCAGGTTGTCAAACTTGAGGCCGGGCATGGTGAGTCTGTCTCTCTCCACGTACACCGGACTGTACTGCTGCGTGGCCACGGAGATCAGCACTCTCCTGGTCTCCTCGGACGGCAGCCAGGCGTCGTGGCGCCGGTCCGCCTCGTTGAGGCTCAGCGCCGTGGCGAACGGGTCGTCGCTGCCCGAGAACACGGCCTGGAGCTGGTTGAAGGGCTGCGGCGGAGCGGCGGGAGCAGGCTGAGGCGGGGGCGCCGTTTGGGTCTGCGGCGGCGCGGAGCTCGTTTGTGGTGCGGCGGCAGCAGCGGCTTGGGCCTTAATGGGCGCGATCTCGACGGGGGCGGCTGCGCCGAAAAGGGAGCCAGGGGTGGGAGGAGCGGCCCCCGAGTCGGTAAGCCCCCCGGGGGTGGAGAGGGAGGAGGAGGCAGAGGAGAGATGCCGTTCATGGGGGGTGGGGGCCGTGGGAGCAGGGCCGGTAGGGGAGGCGTCTGCATTGGGGTTGGAGACGGAGATGAAGGAGGAGGACGTGGTGAAGGAGTCGAAGAAGTCGGACGCCGGGTTGACATGCCCGTTGTCGGTGAAGAACTTACTGAGGCTGGGGCTGGGCTGACACACCAGCGGGGTGAGCTGCTGCTTGCTGGGGGTCACCGCCTCCTCCGACGGACCCCCGCTGCCGCTCCCCATGCTGAAGCTGGGGGACTTGATGAGGGTGGGCTGGAAGCCGTCGGGCACCAGGGACCTGGGCTGAGTGGCCTGGCTGAATATGGTGCACACCGGCACAGGCTCGTCTTTGGGGCCGCTCCCTCTCGCGGCCGGCGGGGCCAGCGGCGCCGGCGGTTCCTCCTCAGCCGCAGGGCTGGACAGGCTCGGTGTGTCGCACAGAGGAGAGGCCGGGATCAACACAATAGCCTGGTTGACCCTGGAGTCTCCCCACTCCGTCGCGTCGCTCTCCGCTCTCTCCTCGGCAGAGTCGCTCTCCTCCTCCTCTCCCTCTCCCGCCACGCCGAGCTCCGTCACATTCTGTCCAATTTCAGGCTTTCCGTCTTTGTCACCCGAGACACCCGTCCCTCCTGCCTCTCCCCCCTCCTCCTCCTCTCCCCCCTCCAGGGAGTCGATGGGGGCCACGTCGTCCTCCTCGCTGTAGTTGGGAGAGTCCGAGATCATGACGCTCTCCATCATCTGGTCGTTGAGCTTGTCCAGTGGGCTCTCTGACGGCGTGGTGGCCGCCGCGCTGCTGCTGTCGCCCCCCTGGGTGGTGGGGGGTGGCGAAGGAGGAGGAGGGCTCCACCAGGTCGATGCTCTCCTCCTGGAACAGGACGCTGTCGGCCACCGCGGGGGCGGGGCCGGGGGGCTCCAGAGGGGCCGGTGGTGGAGCTGGGGCGGCCTCTGTCGTGAGCTCATCCACCGTGATGTCCAGAGTGACTGGCCGTTGGGCAGGAGCCTCTCCACTATCCATGGTTTTACCTGCTCCTTTCAAAATAAAATAAAATAAATTTGACACTCAAATGCTCACTACACATGTAACCAAATGGCCCTGGTGTGTTCTATACGTACTGTACCAGACAGTTTGAAAAAAATAGTATAACCATTTCATTCAGTGACCACACGCGCACATACAGTATGCCAGTGATGCAAATAGCCTGCATCCTGCATCCTTAGACTCACTAAATTGAGAAAGGACACAATCATGTAACCCTCCGGGGGTCCTGGGATGCAATAGTGTACTGTACTGTACTCTAAAACGTAATTGAAGTAGAACTCATAAAATGTCCCTAGGCTGGGACCCATCTAAAATACCACCGCTGGTCCCAGGACCCATTACATTGAAAACCTATTTACATCACTGTATGGATGCTAATATTGTGTCCATAGGTGACAAGTATTTAGGGAGTGCTTGTTTTACACTGCCGGCTACTACTAGTAGAGCGGGGTGAAGTAGGGCGGGGCTACCAGAAAAACCCATTCTAGCAGCCAGCTCGGTAGCGTGCCTCGCTAGTCATTAGACACCGAACCCACACCCAGCGCCTCCTGGTATAAAATCACGCCGCCGCCCCTATTTTTCCAACAACCGCAGACCCCTTTTGGTGTTTTAAACATTATGTTGTAATTTAGCTATTTAAAAATAGCAGATCTACAAGCTCATAGGGCGCCACCGAGTGGCGTGCTACGAGCTTGTAGGTCTGCTATTTTTGAATAAATAAAAAATAAAAAACTGGAGGATTTCGAAGATTTTTTTAAAATTTTGAGGTCAGGCCTGAATGGGTTAAAGTTAGGCCCCCGTGAAAAATAAAGCCCCCCCATACTGTACATGTTTTTTTTCCCTTTCCTTATGATGATTTCCTGTTTTTATAGAAGTGAATATTTGTACGTCTCAAAATGTTCTGATGGATTGAAAATGCTGGACCCTGTTGTAAACAAGTGTGAGTGCTTAGAGTAACAGTCCAGAGTAACAGTATTTGAATTGACCTGTGCTTGTTTGAAATTCTACATGCTACATACTGTGAAATACAAATTTCAATCAATCAATAGTATTTGAGTTTAGGGTTAAGGTTAGGTTTAGGCATAGATTTTGTGAGGTTAAGGTTAGGATAAGTGTTAGCCCCTACCTCACTGACAACCAATCACAAGCCGATTTTTGAACTCGTCACCTACGGACACTATTCGCGTACAGTATATATGTGCGCGCGCGTGTGTGTGTGTGTGTGTATTAACACTGTTACATACAGGCAATAATACTAAGCCTTTAAATAAATTCCATCAGCATTTGACTGTGTATGCAAATGTCCCTCTCTAGCCTTTTCATTCATTCATTTGATTAAATACTTTATTATACAGAATTGCAAACAGCCAAGCATGTAACCCCAAAAGTCCCGTGGACTTGTTTCCATTGAGGTCCCGTGTATTGAATGCATAGAGGCATTTAAAGACATACAATACAATACTATATTATAGCTAGACATCATCAGCAATAAAACACTATAGTAGCAAAACATTATATGTACATTAAACAGCTATAGTTATGTTCAGCAGTTATTATCTCATGTGACACCATGAAGCTCTCAACTTGATCTCATCACGTGTCAGCCAGCCGTCATTCATGTGAATATAAGGCTATCAATTCATGAGCCAATATCTCTACCGTTATCTGATGCCATGGACCTAAAGCTAACATGTTAGCCTATACTAGAACGTCAAGTTTAGCTCAATGCTCAACCGCTTTCTGCGAAACTATAAACAATGAATAACCCTCAACGGTGCCAGGCAGGCAGGAGTGAGATACCACGCCGTGTTTAAACATCTGTCAAATATAGCACTGATAGAGAGAGACAATTCTTCACAAAACACGATAATGATGATGTGTTTACCTTACCTTTACTAGACTTGACAACTTGACAGCTAAGACGATACTGCTCATGCGCAGAACTACCAGGAACTACATGTAGTCCGTGTTTCCATGTCTGCTTATTGTAAGCGACTATTTGCCTTTGTTTTTCACGTTTTTCAAGTTGCATGTAAAATAGATATTGGTGGGTTGCTGGTTTGGGGGGCTTAATTGTTTATAAACTAGTGTAGTTTAGGCTTATCTGGGCTTGCTTACAGATGTTGTTTAATTAGTGGTTCTCAAACATTGGGTGCACATTTAATGTCAAGGAAAATAATTCATTTTGGCGTGTTTTCATAGACCCAGTTGCTCATTTCTCTCACATATTCTGGCAACCCTTTAGACGTATGGTGTCCGAGGGCGACCAAACAACATGACAGAGACTGCACCGTATGTATTCTTGAAGAGCTCTACGCCAAGGTTCAGACGTAGTGCGCTCGCTGGATATGGACTGCTCCGTCTTTTCACTCTAAAAAGACGTAAATGTTACGTTTTAAGATCGCGGAAGTAACATTCTATCAGTATCTGGACTGTGTTTTGGAGTGATGGAGCTGTAACAGCCAGGCATCAGCAATAACAACAACAGTGGTTTTAACTATACAGTCAAATTATATTTAACACTGCACGTGTGCATTGTAAAGACCGGCAAGTCATGGAGGATGACGCACCTGTCATCTATGGACTCGAGTTTCAGGCACGTATGACTCATTTACTGACAAAGATACAGTATACTAGTGTATAGCACTATTCTAATATCTTCTCATTCTTTCTCTCCTTGCTCTTTTTTGCACTCTTTATTTAATATCATTACGTTTTTGTTTTTATTTTGTATTACTATTCTACTGTTGTTAACTTGTTATTGTCTATAGCCTACTGCATTGTCTGAAAGAAGCCAAAACAAACACAAGTTTTACTCTTATGTACCTGTACACAAGATGTAACAATAAAGTACAACCTTGAACTTTGATATGCTATACTATTGTAATTGTATTCTATTCCTTTTTTTTACTCTACTACTGTACTCTATTCTGGTATTATATTATAGTATATTCATTCTAGTATTATATCCTGTTCTATTCTACTCTGTTTATTATAATGATCTCAGGATAGTCTGGATAGGCATTAGGCACAGATTGACTAGCCTGTATCATTGCTTTATCAACTCTATATACACACAGAGTAACTCTAAGAGGAAACGAATGCAAGCAATATGTACTCTCTCAGAGTTACACTCCTCCTGTCTACATGTCGAAGTGTCCTTGGGCAAGACACTGAACCCCAAATTGCTCCCGATGTGCTGGTTGGTACCTTGCATGGCTTCCGCTGCAATCGGTGTATGAATGTGTGTGTGAATGGGTGAATGTAATGCACAATCTATGTAAAGCGCCTTGGATAAAGGCGCTATATAAATGCACCATTTACCATTTACTTACAAATTAATGGTTGCATTAACACTGAGGCATTTACTGTGTATGTGCGTTGTGCATCTTCTGTTATTAATTAAGCATTAACTGCAATATGGAACTGTAGACTATACTGTATTCATTCATGTTTTAACCATTCTGCAGGCACGAGCACTCACTGCACAGACAGCTGAAACTGATGCCATTCGCTTCCTCGTGGGCACACAGTCGCTAAAGTTTGACAACCAGGTGAGTTGAGAAATAAGGTCCAGAACAGACCTCTAAACTGTCTGAGTTTAGTTATAGATGTGTTCTCTACCTTTTTTCATGTCAAGAGGACCCCCAAAATGATATGTATTAGACCCCCATCTGAAAATAATTATCCTGTGCCAGCAGGAACCTCCAGAATAATTTGTGGGGGGAAAAAATCATCAAAAGACTGAAAAGAGCCAAAGTATAAGATATGCTTAATGTGGTTAAAACTATGGTGATACTATATTAACCCATTTTGGGCGGGAACCCCTTTTGGTGTTAGCATTATGTTATGCTTTAGCTATTGAAAAATAGCAGATCTACAAGCTCATAGCGTGCCACCGAGTGGCGCGCTACGAGCTTGTAGGTCTGCTACATAGAAACATAGCTTTTTCAGAAAACTGTCAGGATGTACTAGAAGACATTTTTAGAATCTGATCTCAGGTAAAAAAAAAAAAACACACATTTTGCTGGGAACCCTCTGGTCCCCCACTTTGAGAACCAGAAGATTATCATTACGGTGGAACAAAAAAGTTATCCGCTGTCCTTTATGTTTTGCTAGTTCTACTTTGTCCTCCATGTGTCAGACAGGTGTTGCAGTGCCTTTGTTTTGCCACGCTGGGCGAGAACGGCTACTGCCTAATGGGAAGTACATGAAGTACCTCCCAGGGAAGTTATGTTGAGGCTTTGCAGATATTTTTACCTTCAGGCATGAAAACCGCATTGAAGTTGGTCGAAAAAGATAGATTCCCAGGGAAGTCCCGGTATCACGGGAATCAATACAGTGGACGTCCCGCCCAACAGACATGCACATTAGGTAGTTACCAGGCTTTTCTCCTTGTCAGATAAGGACAAGCCTGTGAATGAGGCACACACCAGGAGCATTGTAATTGGTTAATGTAGATCCCATTTGCCGGACAGACAGCTTGGGTCGGACTGGCTACATTTCTCTCCACAGTCTTGCGGTGGGGCTGAGATAAAATAATGACATAGTTGACCGATTGGAAAAATATTCCGTAATTGAATTCCTTGGCCTGATGGCTGTGTGCACAATACGTATGATGCTGCTCTGGCCAGTAGTAGGAAGACTAGCTGTGAACAGGCAGACAGAAACACAGACAGGTGACATTGTAAGACCCTCCTCCCTCCTGGCAGACGGTAAAACAATCAATGCAAATACATTATTATTATTATAATTTTTTATGCACACACCTAGGGGTGCAAAATGCGGCCTGTTGTGAGCTTGTACATCAGCAGTTGTTTGCTTTTTATTTTGCTATCAATTAATATTAGATTAATCGGAAAAGTAATTGATAGAAAAATCACAATATGAATGTTTGTTAGAATGGGTTGCTGCTATCCATCCATCCATCTTCAACCACTTATCCGTAGTCGGGTCGTGGGGGCAACAGCTCCACCAGAGTGCTCCAGACTTCTCTCTCTCCAGAGCAACATTAGTGACTTCCTCCTGGGGGATTCCGAGACGTTCCAAGGCCAGTGAGTCGATGTATTTCCTCCAACTGCGCCTTGGTCTGCCCCGGGGTCTCCTCCCAGTGGGACGTGTGTCGAGGACCTACCTAGGGAGGCGCCCGAGAGGCATCCTAACCAGATGCCCGAACCACCTCAGCTGACTCCTTTCCAGGCGAAGGAGCAGCAGTTGCTGCTATACTTATGTTAATTCCATACCAACATGCAGGATTGCTTTCTGGTGTGGTAGTCTCAAACTTGAGTGTACATACGCATAATGAGTCACATTTGTTTGTGTGTAAACACTGCCTTAACAAACAATACATTATTCGTGGAGAATAGTGGATATGAAACCAAACACCCAGGATTGAGTGTGGAGTTTTGGACCACAGCCTGGGTCCGGTAGGAAAGAACAAATTCACACCTGAAATAATATTTTGTGGAGGGTCACTATGTCCTTGTTTAATAAGGGCTTTTATTAAAGGATAGGTTATTCTATTTTAAGTTGAAATGATGTTGCCAAAAACTATATGCATAGACATGGTGGATTGCAAATTAGTGGCAGGGGAAAAGGGTATGACCTCGATCCCACGGGAAGTCTCAGAGTGGACTTATTGACTTCTAAATCTTGTAAAAATGTTACATTTTAGATTTTAGAAAACAATGTCTTCATCTTCTTGTTCCATTGCTGGTATAGGTATAAAACTGTAAACGCAAGCCTTATTCATTATTCAATCATTATTTTGCATGCCATTGTTGAAACAGATGTTTAATGATAAACCGAGTATTTGTCACTTTGGAAGTTGTCAGTTGGCTCTAAGATTAGTTCATACTTAATCAGAACAGATTCTGAGCTGCGCTACTGAATCTGTTGGCAGGGGTATTCAGAATGTGTGAACATTGGTGATTAGTGGAATGAAAACATGAGTGCCCCACTGGGAGAGGAGTGCTGAGGCTGGTTCATACTTTGTTAAAACAAATATAACTTGTAAACTTGGGGTGGTTGTATTTTGTTTCCCTGTATTGAGTCATTTAGATCCTGTCAAAGGTCATATGTCTCACCTACAGTAGACTAGACACAGGATCTGAAACAAATTTTGACCTAATGATCAAGATGCAATTTATCCCCTGAGGAAGCTATTAGCTAAATGGTAAACATTTCACGGGTCACGGGTTCAAATTCAGGCTATAAGAGGAAAGTTGCATGCTGCTTTAAAGTAAAGCCAACCTGGAGAATTGGTTGGCTTTACATTTTAAAATGGCTTTTTCAGCTTCACATTCAAACGTAAATATTAGAAAATAAAATACTGGCAAAAGATATATGGATTATTTTTTATATCGATTCAATGCTGATATAGCATGTTTTAAGTACTGTCTGTTAATATTGGCCAATACCGATATGATGAACACTATGTCATGCATCCATAGTAAAAATCCTTAACTCTGAGAGTTGACAGATGGAACCAAAATTGGTTGCATTTATTTTGTACACTCTCAGAGTGACAAAAGGCTAAATGAACACTGAGGATTTTACTGTGTACTATGAGCCATTACCTGAAAGGCTCCATGCGTGTAAACACAGCGGGTGTTAACTCCCCGACCCATAGCGTATAGCGCTCAGACCTCGCCCCCCCACGCAGTAAACACAATCAACACAAGTGGCGAGCGATGTTTATAGCTCATCGATTCGACAAACAAGCGAAACTTTCACGTTAAGATGTCTCAAAACACGTTCAACTTTTCTTTTTCATTAGCTGGAAATCTATTCTACGCAGTCCCTCCTCTCTGAATGCGGCCCGGGGCCCGCGGTGCGGTAAAACACTGAGGGCCTCAAGGTTTTGATCAGACAATTAATGGCCGTTCCCCTCCCGTTGACTGCGACACTTACGGCACCTCAGGGGGACCGTTAACAGCGATGCGCCGGACAATAACTCCGGCGAGGCACTTCTTTTTACAGGCAGGAGGACAAGGGGATGAGGTGGTGGTGGTGGTGGGAGGGAGAGGAGGGGGAGCACTGGAGCACAAGCATCTTTCAGCCTCTTCAAAGTCAGCGAGGCAGCCATTAACCTTGGCTTGGACCACATCGAGCAAAAAATTATTAGGCAAAGTTATAATTTTATGGCGGTGGGGGAGCCGTGCAAATAAATTCCGGGGGCCGGCGGGACAGGGTAATTGGAGGGAAAGAAGAGGAGGACCCCGGTAATAGG
>NC_136799.1:13529781-13542281 GCF_951216825.1 Electrona antarctica | reverse complement strand
TTTAAAAATAGCAGATCTACAATTAAGCTGCTATTTTTTTGGGAAAAAAATGTGAAAATGTGGCGCAAATCTTATATATTCTTTCAGAGGGAACGTTTTTAACTCAAATCTTTGCATCTGGGGGGGTCCCTGGAACAACATATTTTCAGATGGGGGTCGGCGGCCAATTACATATATATTTTTGGGGGTCCTTGACATGAACGATCTACATATAAACATGGGTTTTTCAGAAAACTGTCAGGATTTAGAAAGCATTTGTAGAATCGTCCTCAGGTCAAAATGGGGTTAAGTTCCCTCTCTTTCTCATTTGTATTATTTTTTTTATTGATGGATATCTTTTATTAATCCCGACAAAGTTACAGATTACGGTCAGATTCCGCAATATACAAAGGTAACAAATAACAATACAACCACAACCGTACTGTACTGTTATTTGACCTTTGCCGTTGCATGGTTGCACCAGAGGCTCCTATGGGCTGGCGTGGTGGTGCTTAGGTAGGTGTAGAACAGGGAGGAGCAGGGTGGAGGGAGGCCCTCCAGAGGCTCCTATGGGCTGGTGTGGTGGTGCTTAGGTAGGTGTAGAACAGGGAGGAGCAGGGTGGAGGGAGGCCCTCCAGAGGCTCCTATGGGCTGGTGTGGTGGTGCTTAGGTAGGTGTAGATCAGGGAGGAGCAGGGTGGAGGGAGGCCCTCCAGAGGCTCCTATGGGCTGGTGTGGTGGTGCTTACGTAGGTGTAGAACAGGGAAGAGCAGGGTGGAGGGAGGCCCTCCAGAGGCTCCTATGGGCTGGTGTGGTGGTGCTTAGGTAGGTGTAGAACAGGGAGGAGCAGGGTGGAGGGAGGCCCTCCAGAGGCTCCTATGGGCTGGTGTGGTGGTGCTTAGGTAGGTGTAGAACAGGGAGGAGCAGGGTGGAGGGAGGCCCTCCAGAGGCTCCTATGGGCTGGCGTGGTGGTGCTTACGTAGGTGTAGAACAGGGAGGAGCAGGATGGAGGGAGGCCCTGAGTCCAGAGGCTCCTATGGGCTGGCGTGGTGGTGCTTTGGTAGGTGTAGAACAGGGAGGAGCAGGGTGGAGGGAGGCCCTCCAGAGGCTCCTATGGGCTGGCGTGGTGGTGCTTACGTAGGTGTAGAACAGGGAGGAGCAGGATGGAGGGAGGCCCTCCAGAGGCTCCTATGGGCTGGCGTGGTGGTGCTTAGGTAGGTGTAGAACAGGGAGGAGCAGGATGGAGGGAGGCCCTCCAGAGGCTCCTATGGGCTGGTGTGGTGGTGCTTAGGTGTAGAACAGGGAGGAGCAGGGTGGAGGGAGGCCCTCCATAGGCTCCAGTGGGCTGGCGTGGTGGTGCTTACGTAGGTGTAGAACAGGGAGGAGCAGGGTGGAGGGAGGCCCTCCAGAGGCTCCTATGGGCTGGTGTGGTGGTGCTTAGGTAGGTGTAGAACAGGGAGGAGCAGGGTGGAGGGAGGCCCTCCAGAGGCTCCTATGGGCTGGTGTGGTGGTGCTTAGGTGTAGAATAGGGAGGAGCAGGGTGGAGGGAGGCCCTCCAGAGGCTCCTATGGGCTGGCGTGGTGGTGCTTAGGTAGGTGTAGAACAGGGAGGAGCAGGGTGGAGGGAGGCCCTCCAGTGGGGGCTCCCTGGAAACACACTGGTGTGTTTTGGGAATTCAGGTCTGGGACAACGGCGTGTGCGTGCATGCGCTTGCGTGCGTGCGTGCGTGCGTGCATGCGTGCGTGTGTTAGTTATAATAAGGCTGATGTCTGTATATCAAAGTTCTCCACCAGAGTGTGCTGTAAACACATTCCCGCCCCTTATAGGTTAAGTTCCCATAGCTTTAATTTATTCATTTGTTCACAATTAATGTGATGTTGTGCAGTTCTCAGTGAGTAATTAGTATTCACTTTGTTTAAATTGACTTTATTTAAAAAAGGACGTTTTCCTTTTCCGCTCGTTAATGCACAAACGCTTCCCTTCCCTGTCTGTCCGTCCGTCCGTCCATCTGTGTGTCCGTCTGTGTCAACCTTCTTCTCAGGTCTAATTACCACAGGTAATTGGTGGAGAATGTCAGACGTGCTGTTTGAAGCAGGTCTTTAACCCATTTCGACCTGAGGACGATTCTACAAATGTCTCATAAATCCTGACAGTTTTCTGAAAAACCCTATGTTTCTATGTCAGTGGTTCTCAAACATTTTCATGTCAAGGACCCCCAAACATATATGTAATTGGTCGCCGACCCCCATCTGAAAATACTGTATGTTGTTCCAGGGACCCCCCCCCCCCCCCAGAAGCAAACATTTGAGTTAAAAACGTCCGCTCTGAAAGAATATATATTCAAAGATTTGCGCCACATTTTCACGACTTTTCAAAAATAGCAGACCTATAAGCTCGTATTCAATATCTAAAGCATAACATAATGCTAACACCAAAAGGGGTTCCCGCCCAAAATGGGTTAACAGGTGATCGATAGCCAGTCCTCCTGTGCTGCTGCAGCATTATGGCGGTCCGTGTTCACAGTCATGTCTCTCAGACCACTGATAGAATCAATACTAATGTCCGGACATGATGAGGGAGGGGGGGAGAGGAGAGAGAGAGAGCCCCGGTGGTTTCCCCTCCTATATATATATAGGTTCAATGTTTGTTAATTAACGCCATTGACAATGAAGGGAATTCTTGTTTTGACACCGTTTGTTTTATATCATCATTACATCACCTAATCATTGAATACCCTCCTCGATGTTGTAAGATGATAAGAGCGCCCCTCGCTTCACACGGGTGTGATTTTATTTTTAAATAACTAGACCCTGGTCTAGACTTGGTAAACTGGACCTGAATTGGCTCTGTATGGGGCAGCAGTTTCAGTAGTTACCTGACGTCGGTTCCTTTATTCTCACTACGAGATGGAATAAAAGATGAACAAACCAAAGGATTATTGTACCAAAAGAAACAAAACGATTATACCAATTTAAACAAATTTGATTACATTGGTGCAGAGCCGTAGGCCCTCCCTCGCCCCGCTCATCCCATAGAGTATATATATAATAGAGACTGAACTGGCGCGAAGCTCCGCCCCCCCCAGCTATTCATGTCAGTGGAAGTTGCTCAGTGGCGTTTTGAAGCACCCGGAAGACTGCCGGAAGTCCCTCCCAGGACCTCAACTTTGAGGTCCTGAGTGACGTAGGGCAACCGAGCGCTCAACGTTAAAGCCCAGCTGCACGGGGTTTCCCGGTCATGAATCCACGGGTCCGCCTGTAGTCCCTCCTCCTACCACTAGGACCCAGAGCTTCAACGTTGGAAAGTCTGCCTGCCCCCTTGGCTCATCCTACCAATACAAATGTAGCGACCAGTGAGCCGCTGCATTGGTGAATGTAAACCAGGTGATGTAAACCAAAGCTTTGGCCATGTCTCACGACCCCCCCTCCCCACCACCAATACAAATTGGATCATAAATAAATACTGAAACCAGATATAATCATTAAGGAAGATAATTTGGAGACCCCCCAAAATAATGTCGGCAACCCCCGAGGGGTCGCGACCCACATGTTGAGAACCCCTGATGTAAACAAACAGCCTTGTGATTGGAAGTAGAACGGAAGTGGTTCTAGTACACATGCATGCCTGGTCTATCTGGCAGTGCGTCACCGCCACCTAGCTACCTGGCATGCACACTACAGCATTTTCAGTCACTTGTTGCGCCTCCGTGTAAACGCTGAATAAAAAGTGAGAACGCAACGGGACTTTGCCGTTTTCTCTGGAGACCAGTGTTGTGTAAAAGTGGCCTGAGTGTGTTATTTAGTTTGTATCGGTGTTTGTCACGTTTGTATTTTTGTCTTAGCATTTTGGTAGACATTGTGAGATAATTGTATTGTCATGACCAGATTATTAGAGTGGGCAGTGACCTGGAGGTTGCAGTGGTGCTACTGTACCTTACTTACTGCAGTCACTTTTCTAAATGTAAACATTGCAATATTGTTTCCATGGTACAGGAAGTGTGGGCTTACTTACGTACTTACTTACGCCTATTACCCCTTCTGGGGTTTAGGCCGTTGACAAGAGTTCTCCAAGCATCTCGGTCCTGAGCCAAGTCAGCCAACACCTCCAGCTGTCCCCAAGTGTGGCCCATTTTCTCCAGGTCTTTGTGCCAGGTGTTTTCGTGGCCGACCTCTCTTTCTTTTCCCTTGGGTTCCACCTGAGGGACTGTCTTGTGGTGTTTGAGGCTGGTTTACGGAGAGTGTGGCCTATCCATCTCCAACAATGTTTGAGGATCTCTTCCTCTGCTGGTTTTTGGTTGGTGCGTTGCCACAGTTTTGTTTTGTTGCTAATGGTGTTAGGCCAGCGGATCTGGAGGTGTTGATGAATGGCTGGATTTTGTTTGTAGTGTTCATAACTTCCCAGTGGTCCTCCAAGTCTCAGCACCATAGTGTAGGACTGACTTCACATTGCTGTTAAAGATCATGATCTTTGTTGTGATGGCCAGGTATTTCGCACTCCAGATGTTTTTTTTGTTGGAGGTAAGCTATAACCTGACTCCGCCAGATGGGGCAGCAGAGAGTACACTGGGTTCCCCCCTCCTGCTCCCATCTGGGAACTCTCAGGCAGACTTGATGCCCGGCCACAAAACGGCCTGGCCAATCAGCAGCAGCTAGAAGCTAGAAGCTGCTGCTAGAAGTTGCTAGAAGCTGCTGCTGATTGGCCAGGCCGTTTTGTGGCCGGGCATCAAGTCTGCCTGAGAGTTCCCAGATGGGAGCAGGAGGGGGGAACACAGTGTACTCTCTGCTGCCCCATCTGGCGGAGTCAGGTTAGGTAAGGTACCCTGGCCTTGCCAATCCTTACTTTCACATCAGCATCTGTTCCACTCTGACAATTCTGCCAAGGTAGGTGAACTCCTCAACCTCCTCCAGTGCTTCGCGTTCCAGCATGATGAGTGCAGTGCTTGGTAGAGTTCATTCTCAGGACTATGCTTTTCCCTCTGTGGATGTTAAGACTGAGGCGAGCTGAGTTAGTTGCGATGGTGCTGGTCTTTTCCTGCATCTGCTGTTGGGTGTGAGAGAGAAGGGCCAGGTTGTCCGCAAAGTCGGAAGAGCGGGCACTAAGGAGAAAATCACACCCGTGTGAACTGAGTGGTGCAACTCCCCCCCCCCCCCCCCCCCCCCTCTCTCTCTCTCTCATTAGAAGGCAACAGTGCAGCACTATCTCTCTCTCTCTCTCTGTTTCTGGCACAACAGCGCCCCTACTGGTACCCATAGTAACATAGTCACACACAAACATAGAAACATAGTCACACACAAACAGGTTAACACGGACATTGCTGTTCCTTGGAGTGGTTGCACCACTCAAAAATGATATATATATATATATATATATTTGGAAAACAGTCTTAAGTATATAATGTAAAGTATTCATGATTAGAACATGACTGATCATTTTGACAATTAAGGTCTAATGTGTCTTCAATTTCTACAAATCGCTACGAAACCTATTGATCCATTTTTATTTGGGGCATAAACAAGAAGTTGAAGGGTCAATTTAAGTCTGATAATGAGGTACCGTGCATGTTCACACTGCATGTATACTTTACATTAGTTGAGACCATTTTTCAAATATATATATTTTTTACATTTTGTATAAAAATACCAAAATAGCACATTTTACATCGAGGTGCCCACTCTAACTTAGTTCTCACTTTTCCTGTAACTGTTTCCACACCTACAGTATATGGCTAGATAGCTACGTACAGTTGGGTGCCACCAATATTGTCCCTTATCATTTGACCCATTTAGGCCTGACCTCAAACTTTTAAAAAATCCTTCTAAATCCTCCAGTTTTCTGAAATAAATATTTTCACGATTTTTCAAAAATAGCAGACCTACAAGCTCGTAGCGCGCCACCGAGTGGCGCGCTACGAGCTTGTAGGTCTGCTATTTTTCAATAGCTAAATTATAACATAATGTTTAAAACACCAAAAGGGGTTCCCGCCCAAAATGGGTTAACTGTCCTTTTGCGCAGATCACGCAAACCTCAGCAAAAAGAAAAGGACAATATCGATGGCCTCCAACTGTAGCTACGTAGCTTCTCCACCAAGACCAGTTAGGCCAGTACACAGTTAAACAGTGTACGTATAGCTAAAAAGGCAGATCAAGCTTCGACGAAGCAATTAAAAAAAGACAATCTCAAATAAGAAGAAAGGAAAAAGAAAATCTCAAAGACAGAGAGAGAGAGAAAAAAGAAACATAATTAAATCTCAATTTTCATTACATTTAGCGCTATAGTGAAATGATGTCAGTGGACAAAAGGGATAGAGGAGAGGGTTGGGGGTTGATATCCAGCTACACTGTATAGCATCCAAGACCATTTCAAAGGCAGGGGAGTCGCTGAGGAAAATGAGGCCACGCCGCCCGCCGTGGATGTGGAAGAAGACGAGGCCTTTATTGTACAAGGCCTGATAGCAGATATGTCAGGGAGAGAGCGCTTTAAAAGGAAAGAGTAATTAGCGTGGCATCCACTAATGGCCGAGGCCTCCACTTAGAGGCTGCTGCTGCTGTGTGCACTGAAATCCTGTGTGTGTGTGTGTGTGTGTGTGTGTGTGTGTGTGTGTGTGTGTGTGTGTGTGTGTGTGTGTGTGTGTGTGTGTGTGTGTGTGTGTGTGTGTGTGTGTGTGTGTGTGTGTGTGTGTGTGTGTGTGTGTGTGTGTGTGTGCGCGTGCGTGTGTGTGTGCGCACTGAAATCCTCTGTGGGGGCGTCTGCTCTGAGCGCGGTCACACGGGGGAACACACAAGGCAACGGAGCGCTACCACACACTGTCACATCAGAGATGGCGCACGTGCGTGCCTGTGTGTGTGTGTGTGTGTCGGTGTATGTTTGTGGACTAGTGCACTTGTATTGCTATACTTCTGAGGTAGAAATGTAGTACAATTTTTGAAAATTGAGGCATTTCCATGGCCCTCACAAGAGCAACGGTTGTTTTATGTTCGAAGTAAGGATTTGGGAAGTTAGGCTAAACAATTGGGGAAAGACTCCGGTTGGGGCTTGGGGGTTAGGAGGTTTCTTTTCCCCCTATTTTAACACTTTCCAATCTACAAGCGGACTGTGTCGCAGCGTGTCAGGTTTTGGTCTTGTGGATCTGCTATTTCCCCACCTATTGTTCATCTATTTCCGTGGCCCTCCTAAGAATGTTGATGTCCTCGCAAGTATAGTAAATCAAACGTGTACGTGCGTGTGTGCGCTGTGAGACTGTTTGTGTCTGTGTGTGTCACATAGGAGCAGACAGCCATGACAGACAGTGTAAGACTCATCGAGATGGGAGAGGTTGGCAAGAACAGGCCTCTAGGGGCAGCAGATACTAGCAGGACAGGGCAGTCTCTCTCTCTCTCTGTCTCTCTGTCTATCTCTCTTTCTATCTCTCTGCCCCCCCTACATGCTTCAGTTCACAAGATGACAGCTGCACTGGCCTTGGTTGAAGCCCGGGCACGCACGCATGCACGCACACACACACACACACACACACACACACACACACACACACACACACACACACACACACACACACACACACACACACACACACACATAGAGACACAGACACCCGCGCACACACATGCATGCAGATGCACAGACAGTTTCCACATGCCCTCCCACTGGCACCCAGATATCGTCTCTGTCGGGCAGAAACCTTGTATCTCCATATTTTAACTTTTGGTGTTTTTTCGTAAATCAGCGTCCTACTTCGTCACACAAAAGTAGAACGAAAATAGCCGATCTTCAAGCTAAACATGCGTTGCATCGCGACGCGTTTTGGACTTGTAGATCTGCAATTGTTTTAGAGGTGCTCCGATCAGGTTTTTTTGGGGGGCGATCCCGATTGTTTTTCTCACCATCGGCCGATACTGATCTTGTATTGTAAAGGGAATTAATTATTTGTTATATATAATAATTTATTATATGACAAAACCCATGTCAAAAATGTTCCTGTGTGTCTGTGGCGAGGAAGGTAGAATGTTTAGGCCTGTCAAGATGCAAAGTGATATTATACTATAATCTATGTACCACTTAAATGGTATAAAAGATCGATTTCTCCTGATCGGGTACATTTCCGATCACCGATCAAGTCATTTGGAGTGAAAATTGGCCGCGATCACCGATCAGTGGCCGATCAATCGAAGCACCTCTACTATTTGTGCTACTTTTTGGGAATGTGGATCCTGAAAAGTAACAATTTTGGTACAAATATAGTACAAGGTTTCCTGCACCCAACATCGACAACATGTGAGCAAAGTTGAGAAACGCTTTTTTTTTTCCTTCACTGTACGTTCAAGATGATTGCTCGCTCATTTTCTACTGCAGCGAGCGCTGGTGTTGGGGTTGTCTGAAACCACTCAAGAGCCGGCGGACTCGCGCCACGTTGCTTTTTAATTTGACAAATAGGCCCGGCGCCAATGCTCCATAGTCCGACGCCTGCCCACACACTGTCAATATCTACACCAAAATGAAATTTTATACTCCCCTCTCCGCCATGTTTGCTCTCTCTCCCGCCCTCTCTCTCTCTCCCGCCATCTCTCCTTCCCTCTCTCTTTCGCTTTCTCTCTCTCTGTCTCTCTCCCTCCCTCTCTGTATGTCTCTCGCTCCCCCCTCTCCTCTCTCTCTCTCTCTCTATGTCTCTCTCCCTCTCTGTATCTCTCTCGCTCTCTCTCTCTCTCTCTCTCTCTCTCTCTCTCTCTCTCTCTCTCTCTCTCTCTCTCTTCTCTCTCTCTCTCTCTCTCTCTCTCTGGGATTGGTTTTTGCCTTACAGCTTCAAACTTTTAGTCCAATTACTGTATCATTCACTGTTTCCAATTAGCAGCGCTGGCAGTCAGAAGTGTACCAGTGCCAATTTGAGAGAGATGAGGAAAAATTGGTCGGGAAATAAATGTGTCCGTGTTACAGTTCGGGCCCTTCTGCGCACGCACACGCACACACACACACACACACACACACACACACACACACACACACACACACACACACACACACACACACACACACACACACACACACACACTTCCAGAACATGCTTACAACATTGTCTCCATTGTTTGTGTCTGTACTGCAGCCAGTGACAGCAGGGTAGTGTCGTGTGCGGCCGTGTGGAGGATGCCGTCGGACTGGGAGTCAGGAAGTCACGAGTCGCCCGACGACTCGGCCCACAACCCGCTGACCCTGGAGATGCTCTGTCACCTGGACAGCCCTGCCCACGGCAACACCTCCTGGTACGTACACACTACCACGCTGAGAGTATCTGCACTTTATACTTGAGTGGTTTGTTTGGCAGTGGTGGAAAAAGTCCTGACCATTTTTACTTAAGTAAAAGTATCAATACTGCAATATAGAAATACTCAAGTAATACTCAAATAAAAGTAAAAGTCCAGAATTTATAATGTACCGGAGTACACAAGTATTGGCATCAAAATGTAATTTAAGTACTCAGAATTTACTTTTGCTGGGACCCCTGGAAGGGCCCCACTTTGACAATCACTCCACTACATTTCAAAGACAAATATTGTACTTTTGTGACTCTTAAGTAAATTTCTAGGGAGGGGAAAGGGTGACATTATGAACTTACCACTCAACACAACCAATGTGCAAAACGAAGCAATAAGCCATACAAGAGGCCATGGTGTGCAGTGGATTAGAGAAGAGCTAAGAGGGGTAGAGAGGCCCGACATGGAGCAGAGGGCGGGCTTCTGAACCCCGTAGCTAAGAGGGGTAGAGAGGCCCGACATGGAGCAGAGGGCAGGCTTCTGAACCCCGTAGCTAAGAGGGGTAGAGAGGCCCGACATGGAGCAGAGGGCAGGCTTCTGAACCCCGTACCGTAGAGAAGAGCTAAGAGGGGTAGAGAGGCCGGACATGGAGCAGAGGGCGAGCTTCTGAACCCCGTACCGTAGAGAAGAGCTAAGAGGGGTAGAGAGGCCGGACATGGAGCAGAGGGCGGGCTTCTGAACCCCGTACCGTAGAGAAGAGCTAAGAGGGGTAGAGAGGCCCGACATGGAGCAGAGGGCGAGCTTCTGAACCCCGTACCGTAGAGAAGAGCTAAGAGGGGTAGAGAGGCCTGACATGGAGCAGAGGGCAGGCTTCTGAACCCCGTACCGTAGAGAAGAGCTAAGAGGGGTAGAGAGGCCCGACATGGAGCAGAGGGCGAGCTTCTGAACCCCGTAGCCGTTCAATCACAGTAGTAAACCACGTCGTCGCATGAGTTCTTGCTTTTCTAAAACGCTTACCACAAACAGCAAAATCATAGACATCACATATCCCAATTAAAATGTTACTTAACCCATTTTGGACGGGAACCCCTTTTTTCAGTACTTTAGCTATTGAAAAATAGCAGATCTACAAGCTCATAGCGCGGCACTCGGTGCTACAAGCTTTTTGAAAAATTGTGAAAATGTGTCGCAAATCTTTGAATATATATTCTTTCAGAGCAAATATTTTTAACTCAAATGTTTTGCTTCTGCGGGGTCCCTGGAACTACATATTTTCAGATGGGGGGGGTCGGCGGCCAATTACATATAATGCTGGGGCTCCTTGACATGAAATAGTTTGAGAACCACTGACATAGAAACAGGTTTTTCAGAAAACCGTTAATGGGAGTCTATAAAACTTGCGACTGAAAAGATTGTGGCGCCTGGGTTCTATTTTGGTTAAATATTCTTGGCAGTAAATTTCACTCTCAAATATGTGTGGGGTCATCTTGGTTCTAGTGACTGATATTGATCTTCTAATGCGTGAGGGCCTTGTTTTTCCCAATTTATTTTCCTTTCTTCTTTCAGATGCTGTGAGTTTTATTTAAGTGCACTTACAGTCACAAAGACTATATTTAATGAAGAATTATTCTAAAAAAAACAGATCCAGTCTGATTGGCTGAGTCCCTTTGCAACTGATTCAATACATTTACAAAGGTAAACATCACTGCACTAATGTGCACTGTTTATGTGCCAATACTACAAATACTGCACCATGATGTACGGTTCGGCACCTTCCATGCACTTGTAACGTCGCTGTTTGTACTTTGTAGAGGGAGTCGAGGGAAATTATACTTTCTTGTAGGAAATATTCTTGTATTGAAGCGGTTATTAAGTAACATTTTAACTTAGATCTGAGGACAATTCTAAAAAAGTGGCTTCTAAATCTGGCTGTGTATAACGTGTCTCGCGATCGTTATTTTAATTAAAGGACCGCTTCACCACTTTTCAACCTATCTTCATATAATAGGTCCTCACTAATAATCTTGAAAAAATGGCGCAATTCTTTTCTACTCGGTCTGTGTCTCATAGGAGGGCTGTGGGCAGTTCAGAAACCGTCTTCCAGTGACATCATCGATGGGGAATACAAGCTAATACAAACTGCAGGCTTTCTAGTCCTGAAAAGTTGCAATGCGAAAATGGAAGCCATCGTTCTCACGATAATGAAAACCTAAACATTTTTGTACAAAATCTTGTTTAAAAAATAATCTTCCTAATGATGATGTCACTGGAAGACGGTTTCTAAACTGCCCACAGCACTCCTATGAGACACAGACTGAGTAGAAACAAATTGTGCCATTTTATTATATGAAGATTATATGAAGATAGGTTGAAAAGTGGTGAAGTGTTCCTTTAACCCAAAACGTAAATCCATCATCGCAACACTTTAGTTATGAGCCGTGAGTAAAGCTTGTTTTGATCAAAAAACGCATTCTGGGAAAAGAATCCCAAGATAAAAAAGGTTTAAAATAAATCTGTTCTGCTGGCGATGGACGGCTGGTTGACTTCTGACTTCCGTTAAGTTGACGTTCACTCGATCGCATAGCAACCCAGGGCTATTCATACACTGCAAGGTGATAATCAGCCTGATCTAACTTATATAAACTAAAGAAAGCGAAAAGACGTTTCTTTTTCTTTCTTTTTTGCATTGTGGGCTTTCATGGAAAAATACATTAACCCATTCTGAGCGGGAACCCCTTTTGGTGTTTTAAGCATTATGTTATAGTTTGGCTATTGAAAAATAGCAGATCTACAAGCTCATAGCGTGCCACCGAGTGGCGCGCTATGAACTTGTAGGTCTGCTTTTTTTTTTTTTTGTGAAAATGTGCCTCAAATGTTTGAATATCGGAAGTCGGCGGCATATTACATATAATTGTTGGGGTCATTGACATGAAATATTGAGAACCACTGATATAGAAACATAAGGTTTTTCAGAGTTTTTTTTTTTTTTTTTTTTTTTTTTTTTTTTAAGATATTTTTTTTGCGGCTTACACCTTTTTATTGGTTTTTTTGAAGGGACAGACAGTAGGCTGACAGGAAACGGGAGAGAGATGGGGGAAGACATGCAGTAAAGGCCGTGTCGGGCTCGGGAGTCGAACCCGCGGCACACTGCGACTGGATTACCAGTCGGGTGCCCAGACGGTTACGCCACCGCCTGGGCGATTTTTGTTTTTTTTAAAGGACATTTTTTTAAATGTCGCCGTCAGGCCTAAATGGGTTAAAGATGTTGGTCTCTCTCAGAGCT
>NC_136799.1:13512281-13524781 GCF_951216825.1 Electrona antarctica | reverse complement strand
GAACGATGCAACTTGGGAACCTAATAATGCCCGTTGTCATAGCGCCCGTTTTAACTATCTGTCTGTGTCCCTTTTGTGCCTATAGTGCATATGGAGTGCTCTGTATCTGCCTGTGTCTGAAGAGTGCAAACTGACTGTGAAAAGTGGACTGTAAGTAATCAAATGGCAGGTGTGGGGTTGCCATGGCAATCAATTGGCTGAGGCAGAGGCTGGGAATTCTACAGGTGAGGGGACTTTAGGCTCATTAGGTCCCCTGGCAGAGCCTGACCAGAGCCTTTTGTAAATGGTGGAGTTTCTGTACACCGGTGTATCCCACAGACTCAAGGCCGGGCAGGCACTGCGCTCCCTGTGGTGGTGTGGAACGTGTGTGTCAAATTTTAAGTCGGTGGAGCAAAAGGTTCTCGAGTTACGTGGATTACAACCGTAACAGACAGACAGCAGACAGACGGAGACGTGGTGCATTTATAGTTAGATTGACATTGTTTTGGTCCTCAAGAGAAAGATAAATTGTTTTATGATGAAAAAATGCATTAGGGTTGGCGTTATTCCCGATTCATGCTTCGCTGTGTGCCCAAATCTACAATCAGCGCAATGCTTTTTGAGCTTGTAGATCTGTTATTTCCGGTGTGCAACACTAGTGAACTAACTCAATATAACTCAACTTTAGGGTTTTGGTTAAAACATTTAAATATAAAAAAAGATTTAAAAACAAATGTCTAAATTGCCTAAAATGTGGATGTCTTCACAAGTCATACAATGTCATTCCCCCTAGTCCATGGGTCTTCAACAAGGGGTCCGGGAAGCTTAGGGGGTCCTCAGTGTTACTACAGAGGGGAAAAATCTTTGTGTGATAGGAGGAGCTGTTGGTGGTGAGCAGGGCTACTCAATTTAAGATTAAATTATGCCAAATTATGCCAAACCTCAAATGAACAAAAACATTGTGATTAATGATGTTAAAAGTTAAAAAATGAGTCTTCATTCACAAAATGGAAAGAGAACATAATGAACATATTGTCATGGGTGAATAAATAAGTAAGTAAATACTCTATATCACTTTCTCTTGTGGAACAAACAATACTAACCCTACAATCTTGTACAAAACAATGGAAATAACCAATTATATTTGTATTGGTATGACCATGACGGGCTGCAGATACATTAAAGGAGAATTCCATGCTAGGCTTTCTTACCTTTATTTGTAGTTGTTACGTCCCCACCAAAGAGGTCCAGGTGTTATTTTGTGCAAAACCTCCTTATTGGCTATTTCCCCTACCATAAGCCCTAAATGAATTGAATGGGAATTGAATGGGGCTATAGGGTGTTGTGCTAATTCGCTTATTTCCATCGCTCAAAATGATTATTATTTTTTTTATATATCCTCTCTTCATAATGTAAATAATATCCCAAGCGGCACACTTGGATCGATGGAAATAAGCGAATTAGCACAACACCCCATAGCCCCATTCAATTCCCATTCCATGCAATGCAATTCATTGAGGGCTTATGGTAGGGAAAATAGCCAATAAGGAGTTTTTGCACAAAAAAACACCTGGACCTCTTTGGTGGGGACGTACAAAGAAAGGTAAGAAAGTCTTCTAGCATGGAATTCTCCTTTAAGCAGGGGCCGAAATGTCTAATGCTTATCAATAAATATTGCATCTCTACATTTTCTCGGGTGGATGAATTGATGGATGGATGATTTTATTATATCATTGAACACATGTGTACAATGAAATCATGTTAATGGCATCAATGCAAAACTAGCGACAGAATGTATGTTGGTAGCAGCATAGGTACGATAAATTATACCCATGCTAGAACTTGATCTTGTTTCATTCGTATACAAATCCCAGTTCGCAATAAATAAATAAAAAAGAAAAGAAAAGAAAAACTAAATCTAATTTTTACAACTTGAAGACAGTTTCTCAATATAGATTTAACACCACAGAATAAATGTGTTGCACTGCTGTAATCCGAGGAGGCATTGCTGGACTTCAAAATGAGCCCTCCCCCCAAAATAAATACAAAATAAAACGTCAGTCCTGCAGGTAGCATGAAATCCAATTTCACGTCTGTTGGTGTCTATTGCAGCAACACAAAACGGTCTTCTGTGGTGTCTCGACCCTTTGGTGTGAGAGGTGGCACTGGGAAACTAGCTGCCAATCCATTAACGTCAGGGCGTAACCCGTCACTGTTGATCGGTAATTTGACTTGAAAGCGTTGGTAAAGTAAACAGACTGGTGCACACAGCCTTCATGGTAAAGTAAACAGACTGGTGCACACAGCCTTCATGGTAAAGTAAACAGACTGGTGCACACAGCCTTCATGGTAAAGTAAACAGACTGGTGCACACAGCCTTCATGGTAAAGTAAACAGACTGGTGCACACAGCCTTCATGGTAAAGTAAACAGACTGGTGCACACAGCCTTCATGGTAAAGTAAACAGACTGGTGCACACAGCCTTCATGGTAAAGTAAACAGACTGGTGCACACAGCCTTCATGGTAAAGTAAACAGACTGGTGCACACAGCCTTCATGGTAAAGTAAACAGACTGGTGCACACAGCCTTCATGGTAAAGTAAACAGACTGGTGCACACAGCCTTCATGGTAAAGTAAACAGACTGGTGCACACAGCCTTCATGGTAAAGTAAACAGACTGGTGCACACAGCCTTCATGGTAAAGTAAACAGCCTGGCGCACACATCCTTCATGGTAAAGTAAACAGACTGGTGCACACAGCCTTCATGGTAAAGTAAACAGACTGGCACACACAGCCTTCATGGTAAAGTAAACAGACTGGCGCACACAGCCTTCATGGCGTGGTAAAGCGTTGGTAAAGTAAACAGACTGGCGCACACAGCCTTCATGGCGTGGTAAAGCGTTGGTAAAGTAAACAGACTGGCGCACGCAGCCTTCATGGTAAAGTAAACAGACTGGTGCACACAGCCTTCATGGTAAAGTAAACAGACTGGTGCACACAGCCTTCATGGAAAAGTAAACAGACTGGTGCACACAGCCTTCATGGTAAAGTAAACAGACTGGTGCACACAGCCTTCATGGTAAAGTAAACAGACTGGCGCACACAGCCTTCATGGTAAAGTAAACAGACTGGCGCACACAGCCTTCATGGCGTGGTAAAGCGTTGGTAAAGTAAACAGACTGGCGAACACAGCCTTCATGGCAGCATCCGTCACATACTTCATATTCAGTATTTTTCCTGCACAGTGTTTTGCTGGTGAATAATGTTAAACTTTCACAGAAAATAGCAGATTTTAGTGATTCCTGCAATCGATTCCTTTTCCAATTCATCAAATAATATATATCCTCTGATGAATAGACGATCGACAAGCTCACACACACCAGCCCGGTTGATGGCTGAGATTACAGTTCCCCTAGCCTCGGTACCCAGGCTTTTATTTACAGTTCCCCTAGCCTCGGTACCCAGGCTTTTATTTACAGTTCCCCTAGCCTCGGTACCCAGGCTTTTATTTACAGTTCCCCTAGCCTCGGTACCCAGGCTTTTATTTACAGTTCCCCCTAGCCTCGGTACCCAGGCTTTTATTTTAGATTACAGTTCCCCTAGCCTCGGTACCCAGGCTTTTATTTTAGATTACAGTTCCCCTAGCCTCGGTACCCAGGCTTTTATTTTAGATTACAGTTCCCCTAGCCTCGGTACCCAGGCTTTTATTTTAGATTACAGTTCCCCTAGCCTCGGTACCCAGGCTTTTATTTTAGATTACAGTTCCCCTAGCCTCGGTACCCAGGCTGAGATTACAGTTCCCCTAGCCTCGGTACCCAGGCTTTTATTTTAGATTACAGTTCCCCTAGCCTCGGTACCCAGGCTTTTATTTTAGATTACAGTTCCCCCTAACCTCGGTACCCAGGCTTTTATTTTAGATTACAGTTCCCCTAGCCTCGGTACCCAGGCTTTTATTTTAGATTACAGTTCCCCCTAACCTCGGTACCCAGGCTTTTATTTTAGATTACAGTTCCCCTAGCCTCGGTACCCAGGCTTTTATTTTAGATTACAGTTCCCCCTAGCCTCGGTACCCAGGCTTTTATTTTAGATTACAGTTCCCCTAGCCTCGGTACCCAGGCTTTTATTTTAGATTACAGTTCCCCTAGCCTCGGTACCCAGGCTTTTATTTTAGATTACAGTTCCCCTAGCCTCGGTACCCAGGCTTTTATTTTAGATTACAGTTCCCCTAGCCTCGGTACCCAGGCTTTTATTTACAGTCCCCTAGCCTCAGTACCCAGGCTTTTATTTTAGATTACAGTTCCCCTAGCCTCGGTACCCAGGCTTTTATTTTAGATTACAGTTCCCCTAGCCTCGGTACCCAGGCTTTTATTTTAGATTACAGTTCCCCTAGCCTCGGTACCCAGGCTTTTATTTACAGTTCCCCTAGCCTCGGTACCCAGGCTTTTATTTTAGATTACAGTTCCCCTAGCCTCGGTACCCAGGCTTTTATTTTAGATTACAGTTCCCCTAGCCTCGGTACCCAGGCTTTTATTTACAGTTCCCCTAGCCTCGGTACCCAGGCTTTTATTTTAGATTACAGTTCCCCTAGCCTCGGTACCCAGGCTTTTATTTACAGTTCCCCTAGCCTCGGTACCCAGGCTTTTTTTTTCATTTACGTTCGGCTCAAAATATGAAAGCCTGGGGGAACGAGAGACATTTCCTGGTCTATAGGAGAGTAGGAGTAGGAGTGAACTACAGTGCAGAGGGGGCGTCGCTTTCCTCCGCTGATTTCTACCAGGGAGGGGAGGGGAGGGGAGGGGCGGAGGGGGGCAGGGGTGGGGGCTCAGATCTCCAGTGGTTGCTCCTTGCGCGCCCGCATCTCTAGACCAGAAAGCAGGCTGGCTAGGCCTTGCTACAGTTCCCTTACCTTTCTTTTTTTCTCAATTCAATGTCGCCTGTGCTAGTCTTGGCAAAATGATTTGTGGTTTGTCCGAAAGTGTTGTACCAAGTTCCCTTTCTTCTCTATCAGCTGTACTTGTTGAAGACGAGACAAGTACTGACAGTAATTTTGCGATGAATTAAATGACTACGCTCTTCCCATTTGTCGTGAACATCGTAGTTCTTTTGACTAGTTGGTGTCTCTTCCCAAACTTGTTTTTCAACTACTTTTTTCAATGTCATTTTCACCCTGTATTTTCTTGTGTGGTCTCGTTAGCTTGTGGTTGATAATTAGTAGTAGCAGGTATCTCACCTGGCCATTTATATGCTGACAGGGCCATTCCTATGCTAATTGGTACTGTGCTGCTCCACCTAATTGGATTTGTTGGTTCACAATTCAAACCAGCAAGCCCTGAGTGTGATTTGACTGCGGATTATATGAATGGATGTTTTCGTCAGAGTTTTCAAATTGTTTTCGCTATCGACCCAAAGAGCCCCTTAGGAATAGTCCGGTCGATCTTAAAGACATGGTTGCCCACCCCTGCCTCAGTCTAATAAGAATATGTGAGAAAGTTGGATGAAAGGCAAACTTATACGTTTCTCTTTTAATTTCCTTTATCTTGTGGGAACACCCGGAACACTCTCCCTCTTGTACACACACACACTTTCACTTTCTCGCTATCACACACACACACACACACACACACACACACACACACACACACACACACAGTGCCGAGGCTTTACATTGACAAATGAGTCCAGGTGAAATGGTGTTGTCCTAATTGATAGCTTCCGCTAAACAAATGGCATCGCCGTTTCCAGAACTCCAGCAGACATTCCAGTTTTTGATTTCTCCTCTAGAGGGCAGAGTCCTGCAGGTCTCAGGTAATCTAAGGCAGTGGTTCTCAAACCTTTACGCACAAGAACAAAATGTATACTATCAAACTGGTGAATATACTGTAATTGGCTCCACAGGCTACATTTGTACACTCTGAGTTAAGACTTTGACTTTTAGGATTCATAGCATTTTTCACCAACCTTTGAAAAATCATAGAATATTCTGTGTCGCTCCATTCCTCAAATGACGCGCACGGATGTGCTAGAATCGGAAAATATTCATGATCCATACGCGACAATCAATTTGAAAGCTTAAGGCTCTGGTGTAGAACAAGCGCTGCGCACAGTTGTCCCATAGGAATGCATTATGTGGTGTGTTTTTTTGGGAAAGCAGGGGGGGGGGGGGGGGGGAGGGGTGGTCGGTCATGTGACCGACGTGTCACGTGGTGTCCCGGGAACCCCCGGAACCAATGGTGACCCATAGGTTATAGTGAACAGCGCCATCCAGCGCCATTGGGGAAAAGAGACGTCAAGGACGACATTGGCAGTCAATGAGACAACCCTGAGGAGAATTTACCGTAACTTTTTACTTTGAGGAAGGACCCCCAAATTGACACTAATTAGCCCGCGGACCCCCATTTGAAAACATATGCCAGGGAGCCCCATAAGATTGATTCTGTGAGTGATAACAGTGATTCTCAACCAGTTTGACATCCAATAGGCTACGGACCCCAATGTATATTTTAAAATCAATGTTAATTTTACTCTGAGAGTGTACAAATAGAACCAAATGGACCCTAACGGGTCCTTTTGGTTCCATCTGTACACTCTCAGAGTTACAGACCCATAAGGGTCCATTTGGTCCAAACTATCATTTAGCTGTGGACCCCCTGGAACTCCCTCAAGGACCGCTGGGGGTCCCTGCACCCCACTTTGAGAACCACTGACATAACGTTTGTCCTGTTTGCCACCACAGCTATGGTGCCGATCCAGAAAAGTCCCCAAATAGATGGATGGATGGTTTTGTGACACAGCAGCACTGAAACCTATTTGAAAAGTGTTCCTCCTCTTTCCTCCTCAGACCACTCTCTGCTCATTATATGGTGGGCCTATTCATAGCCTCGGTTGAGAAGACAAACATATTTTAACTGTGTGTGCATGTGTGTGTGTGCAGTAGTGTATGTGCGTGTGTGTGCGCGCGCAGGTGTGCGTGTGTGTGAGTGTGTAAAAGAAAACGGGGGAGTTTTTAAGCGAAACACTATGGGGAGTACAACCCGACCCCAACCTGTCAGGATGGAGTCTGGCTCCTCACAGAAGCAAAAAGAAACCCTCTAAAGTGAAGATATTGTATATCGTCCATGTCGTGTGAAAACCTCATATGACCAAAACTGTTACTTTTCAGGATTCAAATTCAAAAATGGCAAAAGTAGCAGATCTGCAAGCTCGAAATGTGTCGGTTCGCAACCGCGCTTCGAGCTTGCAGATCTACTTTTGATGCTCTTGCTGTGACCCTGTGGTATGATCAAGTAGGGCGTTACATTTACGAAAAAACACAAAAAAGTCAGAAGATGGAGATAAGAGTTTCTTTGCAAGACAACAACATTTGTTTCTTCAGCAGCTCCTCGGTAACCCTTTAACCCACAACTTTGTATGAGGATTAGCAGATTCAAGAGGGTTTAGTTGTCACTCATTCACTCATTCATGTACAATCAGCCAAAGGTTGGCATGGCATGTGCCACAGAGTGTGCTAAACTATAATAATAATAATAATAATAATCACCCTCTAATGGGTATATATGCATGGGTATATAAGTCTACAGTATGTATTAGGCCCTTTATTGTTCTTGTTTTAGTTTTTTCCCCCTCAAGAAGTTAGTTACTTTATTAATTTGATTAAGGGACCATCATTTCCATGGACGACATCAGACTGATAATAATGTAACCTATAACTCATTCATACACTCACTCACTCACTCACCATACTAATGCAGAGATCCAGAGAATTCGTTTTCTGCCCTACAGTAGAGTGAGAAAATCTACGTTGATGTGATATTGTGGCGCACCATCATGCGACAACATGTAGATTCTCAGTTAGGCTTAATTACAACAATGCCCTGCATTTTCAACCTTGACAAAATGCTTGGCAGCAATTGGTCGGTTTGAGTGTGTTCATTTGTTAGCAGGAGAACTAAACATTTGGATGAAACTTGGAGGGAATGATCGGTATAGGATGTCCCAAACAGATGATTGGCTTTTGAGTTGAAAGTAGAGATGTCCCGATACTGTATCGGTATCGGACAAGTATCGGGTCATATCGGGTCATATCGGTATCGGCGAATATGCCAGTCCAACCACCGATCACACTATTCCCGGTCGGTGGACTTCAAAATAAGATATTTTTTCTTTTTTATTATTATAAATATTATTCTCTGGTATTGGTATCGGCTAACACAGAAATGGTGGTATAGGGATCGGAAACGAAAGGGTCAAAGGTCACAGTCAAGGCCAAGATATGACCTTTAGCGAAGTAACCAGAGAACAGATGGCTGGAGGATCATGGAACTCTGAATGAATGACAATGCCTTGAAGAGGTGATTAAGTTCTGGGCTGCAGAGGTCAATAATCCGATGGGTTGATCCAAAGAGAGGTTGTTAATTAAACATCTACTGATACATGAACTTGGTCACGTCATCAGTGTTAACAGAAGATAACTTTAACATCAAGGTCCTAGTCAAGGTCAAAATTTAGATTCAAGATTTATATAGTCAGTGCATCTCACTGGAACACGAGTCAAATGCTTTGGTTGCTGCTCCTCGTGCCGGTAAGGAGACCAAAACGAGGCAAACCCGGGATTACATCCCTACATTTCTAGTTTTTTTTATTGAAGATGTATATGACATGTATATGTTGAGAGTAGGGATGCACCGATGAATCAGCCACATATCGATATCGGCCGATATTTGCCGTTGGTATCGGCAAATAAAACCGATAAAAGACGATATTGATCTGTTGTTGAGAAGCATACATTTTGCATTGGCTATGTTGGTGTGTTGGTTAATACTGCAGCTTACAAAGCTGTGGAATATGAATATGTATTGAGGATGTATTTGTTTCCCCGGCAGGGCCGGCACAATACAAAAACAACAAAACTTAAAGGACCACTTCACCACTTTTCAACTTCCTATAATTGGTCCTAACTAATGTTCATGATAAAATACCACAATTTTTTCCTACTCAGTCTGTGTCTCATAGAAAGGCTGTGGGCAGTTCAGAAACCCGTCCACCAGTGACATCATTGATGGGGAATCCAAGCTAATAGAAACGGGAGGCTTTCTTTTCCTGAAAAGTTGCAATGCAAAAGTTGAAGCCATCGTTCTCACGATAATACAAATCTAAATATATTTTAAAACAAATCTTGTTTTAAAAAAAATCTGCCTAATGATGATGTCACTGGTAGACGGGTGTCCGAACTGCCCAAAGCCCTCCTATGAGACACAGACTGAGTAGGAAAAAATGGTGGTGTTTTATCATGAACATTAGTGAGGACCAATTATATGAAGAGATGTTGAAAAGTGGTGAAGTGGTCCTTTAATAAACATAAACGGCTAAGATCAGTATCGGACAAGAATTTCCATATCGGTGAATTCCCTAGTTGATACATAATGTAACTACATTTGAACTACAACAAATGATACCATGCAAGTTGTTTGGGACTGCAGGCCTACCTACAGTTCATTGTCTGGTATAGTTGGGTGTATTCTGCCAGTTATCTTGCTATTTTTACAAACCTGCTCCATTCCCCCCGATGGCTGAAGTCTCTGGTGTACTGTGTGTGCGTTTGCTTTTTTACTATAGCACGCATGCTTGGTTACTGTATGTATTATTATTGTGTGTGTGTGTGTGTGTGTGTGTGTGTGTGTGTGTGCGTGTGCGTGTGCATGTCGTCCCTTCCCTTTACAGCTTGCTGTGGGAGCCCATGGGAGACGGCAAGCGTATGATTTCGTTGGCCGATAACCATGCTCTACTCTGGGACCTACAAGAGAGCTCCACACAGGCCACGGTGAGGGAGATAAGATATATGATAAAGACAAGTGTTCCTCAAACACTTTCATGTGGAGGACCCCCAAATTGACCATTGACCTCCCATCTGAAAATATGTTGTGCCCAGAAGAGAAGATTTGTGTTTAAAAACAAAAAATTCCAAACATTTTCAACATTTTACAAAAACAAAAAGAGAGAGAGAGAGAAAAATGAAACTTTTGAATAGCCAATGTATAACATATGGTTAAAGTGGTTAAAATAATTGTGACGCTGTTTAACACGTTTAGCTGGGGACCCCCTGGAACCCCACCGAAGGACCCCTGGGGGTCCATATATGGAGCCAGCCAGCAACTCTACATATGACCTCAAACCCAATTAGATCTCCATATATGGAGCTGACCTATTCTGACATTCCATGTGTTGATCCACCCCCACCCGTCCGTCCTCTTCGATGTCTCCCTTTTGACTGATACCTGTCCATTCAAACTCTAGACGAGCCTGCCCCCCCTGTTATTGGAGTTCTCAACAGGCCCGAAAATTAAGGCCCAGCCCTACCTGGGCCCTCATCAAACCATGTACACTCAAGACACTGCCCCCGCTGCCACCCTTAGATCTCCATACAGTTGGGTGCCACCGATATTGTCCCTTATCATTTGACCCATTTAGGCCTGACCTCAAAATTTTAAAAAATCCTCCTAAATCCTCCAGTTTTCTGAAATAAATATTTTCACGATTTTTCAAAAATAGCAGACCTACAAGCTCGTAGCGCGCCACTCGGTGGCTTGTAGATCTGCTATTTTTCAATAGCTAAATTATAACATAATGTTTAAAACACCAAAAGGGGTTCCCGCCCAAAATGGGTTAACTGTCCTTTTGCGCAGATCACGCAAACCTCAGCAAAAAGAAAAGGACAATATCGATGGTCTCCAACTGTACACTCAAGACACTGCCCCCGCTGCCACCCTTAGATCTCCATATATGGAGCTGACCTGTTCTGACATTCCATATGTTGATTTGACCTCATCAAACCCTACACACTCAAGACACGCTCCATATAGCGTGCTAGTATGTATATAATATATAAGTACAATCTGTTATGACTGAATACCAGTACAGTCTGTGTAGACACACACATAAATACACACACGCACACCTACGCATACATTAAACACCCTCCTGCTCTGAATTCTACACAGGCAAGACACACGCGCATGCAAACGTACACACTCCCTATATCATACAATAGCTAACTCATTATTTGATAACGACCATATCTTGGTCTTATCACACACACACGCGCGCGCACACACACACACACACACACCCACTACGTCAATGTTAGTGAGCAGATACCACGACTCTCTCTCTCTCTCTCTCTCTCTCGCACCCTCTAGGAGCGCACACACACACACACACACACACACACACACACACACACTAAGTCAATGTTAGTGAGCAGATACCACGACTCTCTCTCTGTGTCTGTCTCTCTCTCTCTCGCACACACACACACACACACACACACACACACACACACACACACACACGGCTAGGCAGGTTGTGAGCTCTTGTCTCCCCTGCTGTGACAGTAATAGTCTTCTTTAATAACCGGAGAGAAAAACAAAATCACACTTGTGTGAAGTGAGGGGCGCTCTTATTGTCATAAATCACATTCCGTGCTCAGCCAATCATAAACATTCCGTAGGCTTGGGAGATGTGCCAAAAACGTCCTACCGGCCATTGTCTGCCCCCAAATCACCGTTTGCCGATATATATTCGTGCTATGAAAGCAATTCCACTCCCTATTAACTCATTTAGTGCCACAGCGCCGTCTGGTGGAAGCCTCAGAGCGCCGCACATGCGTTTTCAACAGCGAGCACCTTTAGTTTGAATGCCGATTTGGCAGGAAACTGCCAGTCAGGAAGAATCAACCCAAAACATAGCCTACTTTTTGTATCATATCGTTTTGAGAAATGAGCCGCAAATCAAGCTTGTTTTTGGTCTTAAAAGAAGAATCCGAGATATTTACGTTAAATAAATCTGTGTCCCCATAGACAGCATAAGCCAGCGGAGTTTTCATTTCTGTTTTTTTTTTTTTTTTTTTTACTGCACCCGAACCGGAGTGTTATGAGCACATGCAGGACAAAATTGATCACCGTAATCAATTGATATAAAAAAAAAAATCACACCCGTGTGAACTGAGTGGTGTAATATAGCCTGTCTGACGTAATGAAATCATGTCTGACGTAATGAAATCACACCCGGGTGAACAGGGTGAACATAGCAACCATGCTCATTTTTTCTGCACAGACTAACAAAGCCAGTTGTAGGAGTGGTTTACACCACAGAAATCACACCCGGGTGAACAGGGTGAACATAGCAACCATGCTCATTTTTTCTGCACTAACAAAGCCAGTTGTAGGAGTGGTTTACACCACTCAAAAAGTCGTGAAAAGGCGATCTTGGCGCTCGGGGCCTTTAGACACGACTTTGGCGCCCAATGAACAGCCACCCTGTGATGCATACACACAGCTGCTGCTGCGAGTTTGCTGGCCCAGATTGATTTGCATTTTGCTCACACTTTTTTCCACTGTACTGTACAGGTTAATTGGGCTACATTTTGAAGAGTTGGATTTTTGGCTGAGTATTATTTAGAAGAATAAAACAATATAAAGAATCACTGTGAAAATCGCCTAATTTGGCGATTGTCAAATGTAGGTG
>NC_136799.1:13477281-13507281 GCF_951216825.1 Electrona antarctica | reverse complement strand
CCTTATATTTATACAGTAGTTGAGTTAAATGTACATACCTTATATTTATACAGTAGTTGAGTTAAATGTACATACCGTATATTTATACAGTAGTTGAGTTAAATGTACATACCGTATATTTATACAGTAGTTGAGTTAAATGTACATACCTTATATTTATACAGTAGTTGAGTTAAATGTACATACCGTATATTTATACAGTAGTTGAGTTAAATGTACATACCGTATATTTATACAGTAGTTGAGTTAAATGTACATACCGTATAGTTGAGTTAAATGTACATACCGTATAGTTGAGTTAAATGTACATACCTTATATTTATACAGTAGTTGAGTTAAATGTACATACCTTATATTTATACAGTAGTTGAGTTAAATGTACATACCGTATATTTATACAGTAGTTGAGTTAAATGTACATACCGTATAGTTGAGTTAAATGTACATACCTATTTTTCAAGATGGCGGCAAGCTAGACGGACGTGTGTCTCTCAACTCCGCAGCTTGTTACAAATTATTTAACAAAAAAAACAGACTAATGGAAAAGTGAGCAGTTTTATTTAAGCAACCTGATGATGAATAACAAAAGAATGCCCAAACGAGGTGGCAAAAACCAAGCCAAGTTGAGCTTTGGTTCTGCTGGGTCCAAGGAAAGCGGGGAAGCTAATGCTAGCAACATGGCTGGGGCTGAGAGCTCGGGAGCTGAGGGGGAAGACACGGGCCGTCGCTCAGAGAGTGCAAGTTGCTCTATTCTCGAGGCTATCAAGGAGATGAAATCCGAATTCTCACAAAAGTTAGATTCAGTCATGTCGGCGATTGAAGGTATGAAGAAAGAGGTCGGAGATTGCAAAGAACGAGTCAAGGGTGCGGAGACTCGCATCTCTGGCACTGAGGACATTGTTGCTAGCTTACAGGCTAAGGTCCAGGACCTGGAAAAGAAGTACAAGCAAATGGAGCTAAAGGTTCTTAACGTCGAAGCTAACCATTGAAGTGGCCCACAGGATTGGGCCGAGAAGAGAAGACAACGCTCCTCCGAGGACTCTCATCATGAAATTCCTGGACAATAGAGACAAGGTGAAGGTGATGAGGGCTGCTCGAACCAAGGGCCAAATCAAGCACGGGGATACATCTATAAAACTTTATCCCGATTTAACCGATGAGGTGCGCAAGCAGCAAAAAGTTTTTGACTCTGTCCGACAAAAACTTCGAGAGATCCCTGGGCTACGTCAAGGAATAATGTTTCCAGCTAGGTTATTGGTGACATATAAAAACAAAACTCAGTCCTTTGACAAACCAGCGGACGTGGATGACTTTATTCGACGAATAAAAGACGTGTCTGGAGCAGTCAGCAGTGGAGCCGCGGAGAAGTGAGGATGTGAGGTAGGCTGGCTAGCTAGCTAGCCCGAGGCAGCTAAACCAACACGGGGCACAGAACTTTTTATATATCCCTTTAATGTATTTTTTTCTATACAGTAAACCGTGATATAATTTTGATATGTTCAGATCATAGTTGTGCTCGGCACGCGATATTATTTTATACTGAGTTGTACTCTGAATGACGTTAAATGTTTTGGTTTTAGTGTCTCGATTTGTTTTGAATGATATGCTAGCTTGTTGTTATCTTGGAGCTACTGTTAGCTGAAGGCTAATATGTTGGGGGCCGTGGGGGTTCTTTTTTTCTCCCCGTCTTTGTTTATGGTTCAGGCTGATGTTGTTTTTTGGTTGGGGAAGCTTTATATTATTATTATCCTATAACTAGATCGTGTGGTTTGTACTTATTATAGTAATTGGGGATAAATGATGACACTATAGTACCGTGTCTCGGCACGGGACTCAATTTCCCATGATGCATCTGGGTCCCGGTTTTGTATTTCAGTTCCGGATCATTGTACAGACCTAAGGGTCATCTTAATTTTGAGGGAGCACCACTGCTGGTACCCTCCGGTACTACACCCGGATTTATAGTATAGCATTTTGTGTAGTGTCCCCTGCCACAGGGCTTTCATGGCACAACTTTGAAGGGATAGATTGCAGAATAGTGTACTCTTTTGGTACACATTTATATTTCGTTTTACATTAAATACACAATCTAAATTTAAAAGAAGGCAATGGGTGGGGGGGGGGGGGGGGATTTAATAAAACCAGGAAAACTATGTTTTTGGATAGTTCACTACTAAGGGTTGTGTGTGCACATGTATGTATATGCATGCATGTGCGTGTATGTGCATGTGTATATACAGTATTATTATACAAAAAATAATTTATTAAAAAATAAAGTATAATTATATTATATATTTAAAAAAAAAAAAAGAGAGATGGGGGAAGGGAAAAGATTAAACATCGGTTGTAAAAAAAAATATTTTATTTTTTGTATTTATTTTTTATTTTCTGCTCAAGGTCTAATACTATGGTTTAAATTCTGTTTTCACTTATATTGGGGGAGGGAGAGTTTATCACGAGGCGAATGGTGATGCTGGGTCATTCCTCACATTGTGTGGAGTGGTCTTTAACCTTTTTGAAGTGGGAAGCAGGGGGGGGGGGGCAAGCCTACTCGATGGGCTCAGGGGTTTTGGGGTTTTTGTTTTTCAGGCTCACTGTCGCAGCCTTTGTTTTCATGTTATGTGTTTATTTGTTTGTTGAAGGCACTGCTCTAAATTCAGGTTCAGAAAAGTCATTTGAGATATGTGATTATGGCTAGAGAATTGGAGGTTAAATTCACTTCATGGAATTGTAGGGGTTTACAAAAAATCAAAAAGGTTAAGCAGGTGATGGGAAGGTTAAAAGATATCCACTCGAGTATTGTCTTTCTCCAGGAAACGCATTTGATACTGAATGAGGATATTAGGATTAGGAAAATATGGCGAGGGGAGGTGTTTTCAGCACCTTTCACTTCCCAGGCTAGGGGGGTCATGACTCTTATACACAAATCTATCCCATTTAATGTTACTAAGGTAATTGCCGATAAAATGGGGCGATATTTGATAATTCAAGGTAATCTTTTTGCAGAGTGTCTTATTTTGGTAAATATCTACGCACCGAACAATGATGACCCAAAGTTTTTCAGTAACTTATTTATATTATTGACATCTCTTGGGGGTCATTATCTGATAGCGGGGGACTGGAATGTGACCCCTAATCCTACTGAAGATAGATCTACTCATTCAGACAAAACTCACTCTAAAAGTAGGGAAGTTATTCACCAGTTTTCCAAAGACTTAAATCTTAGAGACATATGGAGAGATAGAAACCCTGGTGTATCTGCATACTCATGCTATTCTAGTACATACAAAACGTACAGTAGAATTGATTTATTTCTGGTTTCTGCAAGTCTTGTAAATAGAGTTAAGGACTGTGTGTATGATAGTATCCTAATTTCAGATCATGCTCCTAATAGTTTGATTTATGTAGACCCAGGTCGGATGCGGGACCCCCCTAAGTGGAGGTTTGAGCAGAGATGGCTCCAGGACCCTGAGCTGATAACTTTTTTGGAAGAACAAATAGACACCTATTTTGCTACAAATACGGATGAAACATCGGCAACTATAAGGTGGGAAGCATTTAAGGCTTTTATTAGGGGACAGATTATAAATTTTACGAGCTCCAAAACAAAGAAAAACAAACAAAAAGTTATATTACTGGAATCAAAAATTAAAGCTATGGAAGGTTCTTACTTTAAGAAGCCTTGTCCTAAATTACATCAGGAAATATTATTATTACGTGCACAATATAATGAAATATCCGCTTCCAAAGCAGCAGCTAATTTGTTAAAGCTCAAACAAACTATCTTTGACCAGGGTGAGAAGTCTGGCAGGGTTCTAGCCTGGCGCATTAAACAAATGCAAACTGAAAGAGCAATCAACATGTTAAAAAATGATGTTGGGGAGACGATAGAAGACCCTATCCAAATTTGCGAGGCATTTAGAGATTATTATGGTAAATTATATAGCTCCGAGACAAATCAAGAAGATGTAGTTGAGAGCTCCTTTTTGGATGGAATTAATATTCCTAAAATTCGAGAGGAAGACAGTAAAAAGCTGGGGGCAGATGTGAGTATTGGTGAGATTTTGGAGGCAATGAGTAATATGAAGTCTGGAAAAGCTGCAGGGCCTGATGGTCTGCCGATAGACATTTATAAAAGATTTGCGGGCAGATTGGCGAGACCCCTCTTGGACATGTATACTGAATCTTTTGAAGAGGGAGTATTGCCTCCCACTTTGAGAGGAGCCCTCATTATACTTTTGCCAAAACCTGGTAAATCAAATGATAGATGCGAAAATATGCGTCCAATCAGCCTCTTAAATTCTGATCTTAAGATACTTTGCAAAATACTTGCAAAGAGACTAGAACTTATTCTACCTGAAATTATAGATGAGGACCAGAATGGGTTCATGGTGGCCCGCCAGGGTTTTCACAATGTAAGGAGAGTATTGGATTTATTGCATGTCCAGGAGGGGGCGCCAGATACAGCCTTTTTATCTCTCGATGGGGAAAAAGCTTTCGACCGCGTAGAGTGGCCGTTTCTATTCGAGCTTCTTGGTCGATTTGGCTTGGGGGAGAACTTTTGTAAATGGGTAAGACTGTTGTATAACGATCCATATGCAGAAATACTAACCAACAATAATATATCTAGACCGATTAGGATCCATAGAGGCTGTAGACAGGGATGCCCTTTATCACCACTCTTATTTTTGATCGCAATTGAACCATTTGCAATTGCTGTAAGGGAACATACACTAATTACAGGTATTAATATAGAAAATCTAGAGCACCGCATATCTTTATATGCTGATGATGTAATATTATTCCTGAAAAATTTGGAGATATCTGTCCCAGCTATTCTGGATCTAATAACTTCGTATGGTCGCATATCTGGCTACAAAGTAAACAACTCTAAGTCATCCATTATGCTTCTGAACTCGGAAGAAAGATCAAACCCTCCCGGTCATGTTCGTCACTTCAGACCAGTAAATGCCTTTACTTATTTGGGAATCCAAATCGTGCCAAGGTTGGAAGAGGTTGTGAATGCCAATTATGACCCAATTTTAGCCACAATCGAAAATTCAATTAATAGATGGTCAAGTCTTTCAATATCTTTGATCGGCAGAATTAATATACTCAAAATGAATGTACTTCCCAAGCTATTGTATTTATTTCAGAACGTACCCTTGTCACCTCCACCAAACTTCTTTTCTAGAACCAGGAAATTGTTTACCAACTTTATTTGGAACAATAGACGTCCTAGACTTAGATTGTCCTTACTTTATCTACCCTATGATAGGGGAGGATTACAGTGTCTTAACTTGCTGTGGTATTTTTGGGCAGCTCAATTGAGAACACTAATGTTCTACTTTACAACGGATGCGGCGCCGGCATGGAAAGATGTGGAATCAAGCTCCTTGAAGTTACCACTCCCCCTTTATATTTACTCAGATACTTATAAAAACCTAAAAAGAATTACAAGCAATCCTATAGTTAAAACAATGATTGAAGTCTGGCATGAGGTTAATATATTTTTGGGAGAACATCCACGTCTCTCTCGCTTCAGCCCAATATGGGGTAATAATCAATTTGTGCCAGGTAGAGCTGATGGGGGGTTTAAATTGTGGGCTGATAGGGGAATAGGTCAATTAAGGGATGTATTTGAGAGGGGTCGGGGGAGTATGCTCTCGTTTGAGGAACTGGTCATTAAATATGATATCCCTCGCAAACACTTCTTTAAATATCTGCAACTGAGGGACTTTATTAGAACTAATCTGGGGCAATCCATGCTGGCCCCATCCATGTCTGTGCTGGAGAAAGCTTTGGTTAATGACCCATTCGGAAGGGGGTTAATATCAGATTTCTACGCCCTATTGGTTGACTTTTCTCCGGAATCCTCGGAAGATAGGCTTAATGCCTGGAGAACAGATATTCAGGAGGATTTAACAGTGGAACAATGGAGTACGGCTTGTGCACAAGCTCAATCCCAGACTGGGAATACTCGTCTAAAACTTCTACAATACAATTGGCTTATGAGAGTGTACATTACACCAGTGAAACTTAATAAGTATAATTGTAATATTCCAGATGTATGCACCAGATGCGGTGAAGATAGAGGCACATTGTTCCACTGCCTATGGTCCTGTCCAAAATTGATTGAGTTTTGGGGGAAGGTCGGGCAGGAAATACAGAAGATTTTGTCAATAAATATTGTACCAGAACCAAAGTTCTTCCTGCTCGGTCTATATCCGGAGGGACACAAGATAAAGCGTAATGAACAAATGTTTATAGATATATGTCTTTTACAAGCTAAGAGAGTGATAGCATTGACCTGGAAGAGGCCGGACAAACCAAGTATTACACAGTGGTTCAGAGAATTGTCTTTATGTCTACCTTTGGAAAAGATTGCATACATTCTTAAGGACAAACAAGAAATGTTTCAGGAGGTGTGGGGCCGTTTTATGAGATACATAAAGAACAATAATTTGTCACATCTAATGGATGGAGCTGAAGAGGAGTAGTGCTGTTGTTGTTGTTGTTTTTTGTTTTGTTTTGTTGTTTTTGGTTATTGTTGTTTTGCTTTCTTTATATCAGTAATTGTCTTGTACTGTTCATTGTTGTTTTTTGTATATGTGTATTGTCATTTGTGTGTAAAAAGGAAAATAAATATATTGTTGAAAAAAAAATGTACATACCTTATATTTATACAGTAGTTGAGTTAAATGTACATACCTTATATTTATACAGTAGTTGAGTTAAATGTACATACCGTATAGTTGAGTTAAATGTACATACCGTATATTTATACAGTAGTTGAGTTAAATGTACATACCGTATAGTTGAGTTAAATGTACATACCGTATAGTTGAGTTAAATGTACATACCGTATATTTATACAGTAGTTGAGTTAAATGTACATACCGTATATTTATACAGTAGTTGAGTTAAATGTACATACCGTATATTTTTACAGTAGTTGAGTTAAATGTACATACCATATATTTTTACAGTAGTTGAGTTAAATGTACTTGGTTGCTCTCCACCACTGGTCCTGTTGTAGTACTGTGCTGAGCCAAGTCCAACAGGAAAGGCTTCAGTGTTTTCAGTCACAAAGCACTAAAGCATAATTAATCATGCTGTGCAATAATTTCAATTAGTTCCATCTTAAACACACCTCCGGTTTGATTTGGCTTCCAGTGATGCGGCCGCAGCCCCGCATCACTGGAATTGGCATCCCAGACCTGGGGAAAATAAATAAATAAATCTGTTCACTAAAGAGCTTGAGAGACGGGGAGACCAACTGAACAAACACTCAGGGGTTTCCAAACCGTGGTGCGTGGCGTGCACCCCCTGTGGTGCGTGAGCGTCTCCTAGGGGGTGCGTGACATGAAAAGGTGGTGCTATGGTTTTATTTTAACCCATTTTGGGCGGGAACCCCTTTTGGTGTTAGCATTATGTTATGCTTTAGCTATTGAAAAATAGCAGATCTACAAGCTCATAGTGCGCCACCGAGTGGCGCGCTATGAGCTGTTGAAAAATCGAAGAACGACTGACATAGAAACATAGCTTTTTCAGAAAACTGTCAGGATGTAGAAGACATTTTTAGAATCTGATCTCAGGTCAGAATGGGTTAAGTGAACATATTATATGGCAAGTATATGCAGAATATACAGTATGCCATATTCAGGTTCATATATGTGCATATATGTGGATATATGCACATACAGTATGTGGATATAGCTAATATATGTCTCTACAGTATATACTGTAGCTTATGTGACATATTCAGGTGGACGATTTAGAATAATACCGGTATGTCATGTGTTGCACATATATATATACCAGTATATATGTTCAAATATTGTGGGGGGTGCGTCAGCCAGGTCTGGACGTAACAAATAGTTTGGGAACCGCTGCGAGTCCAGTCTATAGCAATGAGTATAGCCTACTTTAGAATGTAGAGGTATTTAACACTTATTTTAACAAAGAAATATCACTTATAAGGAGTCCAAAGAAGAGATTTATTTTCTTTGCGTGTGTGAAGCATGAATAACAGTGAGGGATGGCATGTATAGATCCTCCCTCCATGGGAGCAAGGTGAGGCAGAGGTTAGTGGGCCTATGAGCATTGACTTAGCAGCAGGGTGCAAAGGAACCAAGGACACTTTACTCATGTTCTGTACTTAAAAATCTTATTATTATTTTGTTTTGCCCCGATTCATTCTCACGTGTAAATTAAATTTTGAGTCATATATTTTTATGTGGTGCAACCACTTCCTTAAGTAGCTTTGTGTGTACCTGCCTGGGTGGCTGGCTGGGTGGCTGGCTGGCTGGCTACCTGTGTCTGAGCACGGAAATAGCATTTGGTTGGTTTTCAAAACCAAATGTCACTGTTGTGCAGCCTAACACACACATACATTTTAACTGTATATATGATGATTTCAGGTGGTACAGTACAGTACAGTAGAGGGACCCCCGGGGACCCCCACACGGTAACTCTGTCATTTCTCGACCGTTTCGGACGCAGGGCGGCTCGCCGGAACCGGTCCGGCACCCTGGGTGCATTTCTGCGGGTCTGGAAGTCCCGGGGACCCCCACACGGAGTTGCACCACTTACTTCACACGGGTGAAGCACATTGAGTCTTCACTTGTCGTATGAAATTTATTAAATATGAGACTTGACTTAAGTACAATTTTGAGGTACATCCAATTTCAATATATTTTTTAAATTCTACTCCACTGCATCTCAGTTATTTGAAAACTGTAGTTACTTAATACTGTATTATAGCTATATGAAGATAGCCGATCTACAGAGCTTCTATTTTCAAAGGAAGATTTTTAATACATTTTAAAACATTTAAAAAAAAATCCGTACTTGTACTGTTGCTACTGTTAAGTACATTTTGATGCCAATACCCTTTTTGCTACCTTTACTCAAGTGAAACTTTAATGCCGGACCTACATACTGTATGTCTATACAGTGCCTTGCGGTATTGATACTTTTACTTATTGATAAAAACATCTAGTACTTCTTCCATCATTGACCTGAGCAGTGGGACGGAGGGAGCAGCAGAGACAGGTACATGCTCTCGTTGCCTCCGGGGTCTGCTCACGCCTGGAGGGAGGGAGGAGGAGGGGGGGGGGGGGGGGGGGGGGTAGGACCATATGGGTTCCTGTCAATAACAGCCATGTGCTGTCAGGCATTCAGAACACAGCGATCCATATGCTGCATGAGGCCGCGCTGCATGCGCCACGCTGCGCCGCGCGCTCAGCTGGCACCGTGCACCACCGCCCGCCCGCGTTAATGCTCTGACCTTGAACAGGCCGGGGCTTTTCTTTGTGGCCGTGTGCCCTGTTTGTTCTTTGGAAAACAAATGAATTGCGTGGTCTTTGTGTCGACCTTGCGTTGCCTAAAGATGATGATAATAATAATAATAATAATACGTGCAATTTTTATACATTGGTTCTCAATGTAGGGTCTGGGGACCCTATAGTGGTCCTTGGGGGGCACCAGGGGGTCCCCAGCGAAAGTAGTTAATATAGCATCATTTTAACCACTTTAACCATACTTTATACTTTGGCTATTCAAAAATGTTGAAAATTTTGTATGAATATGTATTTTTAAAGCAAACAGTTTTAACACAAATCTTCTCTTCCGGGGGTCCTTGGCACAAAATAGTATGCGGGGTATCTATCTATCTATCTATCTATCTATCTATCTATCTATCTATCTATCTATCTATCTATCTATCTATCTATCTATCTATCTCATGTGTATCAGACGTGGCGCTGCAGTTGATGAGCTCATTACTAAAGTGTATATTTGATGAGATTCTTGACTCATAATGAGAATTATTCATTAGATTCATCATGTGTGCGTGTGTGCTTACGCGTATGTGTGTGGGTCCCGCGGCTCCAGATCTCCAGCACAGCGACTCTGGAGGGCAAAGGTCAGCTCAAGTTCACCTCGGGCAAGTGGAGCCCGCATCACAACTGCAGCCAGCTGGCCACCGCCAACGACACGGCCATACGTGGCTGGGACCTGCGCACCATGAGGTGAGCTACAGTCAACACGCTTAACTTCCTTGTGTTTAGACGTGTGCATTATACATATCCTTACTGTCGGGGAGAGAGCTCTTATCTCCAAGTGGACACTGAAAGTTGTCGTTCTTCTTAACCCTAGGCCTTGAACACTAAACCCGGGTGATTTTCACCTGGACAATTTATTATTCGATTTTCATTATGTGGCGGATTGTTGTTGTCTGAGGTGGGTGGGTCCTTTGGTAGCTTCATGATGCTCAGTGATGCCCACATCCCTGTTTTTTATTCTACAGGCTGGGTGTTAAGTGATGGAGGGTAAATAGAAAATTCCACAGGAAGTTTATATATTTTTTATTTTATTACTGGACCATTCTCACATGTCCCAGGAATATTTTTTTAAATAATACCCACATTTTTCACACACACTCAACCACTTTCACTTTGAAAACGTATCAAAAATGGCAGTAATAGCCGATCTACAAGCTCATAACACATCATGTTTGTGCTACTTGTATGTGTGACACTCTTATACAACAAAGTAAAGTTCATTCTGCCCGACAGCGATGATAGCGATGAAATGGACAGATACCATTTGACAAAAAAGAATAAATAATATAATAAAGTAAAGTATATTTAGAAACACAAATATCCCATTTCGAACCTGTTGCACCTATACATGTACAAACATATACCTTTTCAAGCCGGGTGTCATTTTTGTTTGATATAATAACACCATTAATGTTTTTATTTGTTTTTGGTTTTTGGTCAGGATTTAGAAGGATTTTTTTGTATTGTTTTTTTATCCAAATCAGGTCCAAATTGGATATTTTAAGATTTGTCTTTAACTAGTATACCTACTCAAGTACCGTAATACTTTATAGCCAGAGCACGGGAGTCTATCCCCGTTTGACAATGCCCTAAATAGACCCCTGAGACATGGATTGCTGAGATGGAGCTTAACACCAACTGTACGATCAGGTCACAGTATACAGTACACAGCACCCAAGCCGTGCTACTCATGCGCTGTGTTGCCAGTGCCTGGGATCGAACCCATTACCTTGTGTTCGAAAGGCGACTGCCCTCTTGACTATTTCCCCTGTTGTTTGTTGGATCCCTGCCAATCGCTCTGATCTCGCACGTACAGTAAGTCTCCCTGGATACGAGCGCCTAAACGATTAAACCGGGAATTGTTGACTTTGTGCGAAGGTTGTCAAAAGTGAGTTTTAATCGCTATTATCGGAAAGGTTCATTATTGGTGCTGATGTAATCTGCAGGGGGCCAGGTCAAGCTTTTAATGTCAAACAAAATGCAAATAATTAGTCAGTGTTGTTAACTTACACTTGAGTCTGTGATTTGAATGAATCATGGATTGGAATTTTATTTCATTTTTATTGCATTTTATAGCGCTTTTCCAAGTGCTCAAAGCGCTTTACAATGGTTCAAGTTCAAGTTCAAGTTTGTTGGTCATTTAAAATAAACACACCTTATACAATGTATTCAGGGTATTTTTTGTTGACCAAAAGGGAGTGTTTGGCAGAAGCCTCAGCTTATAATGCCAGCCCTTTTAATATTGAACATAGCTATAAAAGGATGAAAAATACAAACAAAAAAACAAGACAAAAACAAAACAAGCATAACAAAACAAAAACAAGACAAAACAAAAACAAAACATACAAACAAAAAACTAAAAAGGACAAATAAAAAATAAAAATAATAATAATAGTAAAAAATAATGATAATAGTATTTTGGTTATTCTTTTATGATATCAATCCACTTCATTTTCATTCATTCATACATTCGGAGGCGAAGTGGTCAAGTCAACGTCGACGTCCTCACTTCCCACATTCACACCGACCGACTCATTGGAGGCAATGTAGGGTTCAGTGTCTTGCCCAAGGACACTTCAACATCATAGACAGGAGGAGCCGGGATTCGAACCACCGACCATTGGATGACCTGCTCTACGTCCTGAGCCACAGCCGCCACCAATCATGTTTTATATACCCGGTGTACATATGGTATCGATTTCCATACGTAACACAGTACTCAAATGCAGTGGTTCTCAAAGTGTGTCCATCGCTACTGTAGATCCTTCAAAGAGCCATTGTTACGTGACGGCCCTTCCTGCATCCGCCATGTGGTTCACGGGTCTAATTAAAAGCGTTGCATACCTTTAGTTTTCTCTAACACGAAGATGGAGTGCAACGAGACAGACACACTGGATTAATGGACCCGTTCGACGTGGCCAGTGTGTACAAGCACACACTCGCCACGTAACACCTGACCTTACGACCTGTGTGCGTGTGTATCTGTGACTATATTATACTGGTAATAATGTGTGCATGCGCTAATATAGTGTGTGTGTGTGTGCATATGCATACAAATGCTTGTGTGTGCATGTTTCCGCATCTGTGTGTGTGTGTGTGTGTGTGTGTGTGTGTGTGTGTGTGTGTGTGTGTGTGTGTGTGTGTGTGTGTGTGTGTGTGTGTGTGTGTGTGTGTGTGTGTGTGTGTGTGTGTGTGTGTGTGTGTGTGTGTGTGTGTGTGTGTGGGCTCTGCTACAGGAATAATAATCACCTTGCTATCGATCGCTATGATAACGGCAAAGTGCCAGTGAGATTGAGAGAGGGGAGGTGTGTGTGCGGCGCGTGTGTGTGTGTGTGAGGGAGGGAGATAGGCAGAGAGAGGTGTGAAAATACTTCTCGGATGCTGGAGATAGGAGCCTAGATGAAGATCAGATGAAATACTGCTACCCCCCCCCCCCCCCCCCCCATAGAAGCAATATGGTTCAAATGGAAGGAATTATGCCTGACACCCTTTCCAGGGTATAGGCCGTCGACAAGGGACCTCCAGAGTTCTCGGTCACTGGCATTCTTTTCTATCTGCGACCAGGTGCATCCCAGCCTCTTGGTGTCTGCCTGGAGATCCCTCCGCCAGGTGTTTCTATCTGTGACCAGGTGCATCCCAGCCTCTTGGTGTCTGCCTGGAGATCCCTCCGCCAGGTGTTTCTATCTGTGACCAGGTGCATCCCAGCCTCTTGGTGTCTGCCTGGAGATCCCTCCGCCAGGTGCATCCCAGCCTCTTGGTGTCTGCCTGGAGATCCCTCCGCCAGGTGCATCCCAGCCTCTTGGTGTCTGCCTGGAGATCCCTCCGCCAGGTGCATCCCAGCCTCTTGGTGTCTGCCTGGAGATCCCTCCGCCAGGTGCATCCCAGCCTCTTGGTGTCTGCCTGGAGATCCCTCCGCCAGGTGCATCCCAGCCTCTTGGTGTCTGCCTGGAGATCCCTCCGCCAGGTGCATCCCAGCCTCTTGGTGTCTGCCTGGAGATCCCTCCGCCAGGTGCATCCCAGCCTCTTGGTGTCTGCCTGGAGATCCCTCCGCCAGGTGCATCCCAGCCTCTTGGTGTCTGCCTGGAGATCCCTCCGCCAGGTGCATCCCAGCCTCTTGGTGTCTGCCTGGAGATCCCTCCGCCAGGTGCATCCCAGCCTCTTGGTGTCTGCCTGGAGATCCCTCCGCCAGGTGTTTCTATCTGCGACCAGGTGCATCCCAGCCTCTTGGTGTCTGCCTGGAGATCCCTCCGCCAGGTGTTTCTATCTGCGACCAGGTGCATCCCAGCCTCTTGGTGTCTGCCTGGAGATCCCTCCGCCAGGTGTTTCTATCTGCGACCAGGTGCATCCCAGCCTCTTGGTGTCTGCCTGGAGATCCCTCCGCCAGGTGCATCCCAGCCTCTTGGTGTCTGCCTGGAGATCCCTCCGCCAGGTGCATCCCAGCCTCTTGGTGTCTGCCTGGAGATCCCTCCGCCAGGTGCATCCCAGCCTCTTGGTGTCTGCCTGGAGATCCCTCCGCCAGGTGTTTTTGGGCCGGCCTCTGTTTCTCTTCCCCTGAGGGTTCCTGTGGTGGTGTTTAGCTGCACAAACACACTGCCCTCGTACTGTACTTTACAGTGTTTTGGTAGCCCCCAAAAAGGTCCCTGACTACCTAAAAACAAGTGATCATAATTGCCAGCTGCAACAAGCTCTCGTTTATGATCACTTATAAATAATCAGTTTGTGTGCCGCAGCCTCTGCCTCAACTCACGGCTTCACCTTGCGGCGTTTAGAGTATGGGTTTCATGCTGTTCAGACTATGGGTTTTAGGGGTATAAGTCTCATTGGCTTAGAGGCCGCCTAGAGGCAACCAATGAGGAGAAAGTGTCGACTATATCGCTAGTAGAGGTATGTGAACATACCCAGACGCTTGTGAAGCAGCTGGCAAATATCTGCGCAAAATACAGCATTGGGCAGAGTGTTTCTGTAGGTAAGCCCCACCACAGCACTCCAGTGGATGATGAGTCATCATTGATGACTGCTGTAAGTAGCCTTGCCGAGCCATGAGGCCCATAGGGCAGGAGCCTATCTCCTGTTTCTGTAGCGTGAGGCAGCTTGATGTACAAGTACACCCCCTGGACATGACGCTAGTATGTCGCAGGGACTTACCCCCAATCCAACCCTTGATGCTGAGTGTCAAGCAGGGAGGCACTGGGTCCCATTTTTTAGAGTCTTTGGTATGACCCGGCCGGGGATGAACCCCGACCTCCCAGTCTCAGGGCGGACACTCTAACCACAAGGCCACTGAGCTGGTATGACTGCTGGCATACAGGGAAATGATTGGTTAAAAAAAAAAGTATATATTATTTTGTTACATAAACACAGCAATGTACACATCCTGTGCCTTTTAAAGATGTGTGTTCCCTGGAACAACATATTTTCAGATGGGGGTCTGCGGCCAAATACAGATAATTCTGGGGGTCCTTGGTGTCAAATTGTTTGAGAACCACTAACATTATAGAAACATAGGTTTCTATAAAACGGTCTAGAAGACATTTTCATCAACCTTATAGGTCTTAATTGGTTCTAACGTAAATCTACGAAAACACCACTCACTGCGATGTTGTACCACCAGAGGAGGAGCTTAGGGAGAGTAAAAAAAACAATACATTTTGTAAGGGTATTTTTTTATGTGTTTGCTGGAATTCCGTTGTCACCATTATCACCTAGTTACTGCGAGAGTAGCCTGGGGTCCACCTATGCTTTCTATGGCATAGGGCAGCTCCCGGCAGGATCCGCCGGGAGAATCTAGACGCATCTGCGCGACATGAGACTAATTAATTAGAGCAACAGAGAGAGAGAGAAGTGTGTGTGTGTACGTGTGTGCGTCAATTTAACAAAGGTGCAGACGATCAGAAATCAGCAGAGAGTGATCGACGTTTGCGCTACTGTATGCCGTATTGAAGTGGACTCGGACCCAGACTTTGTTTTTCTCCCTGGAAAAAAAAACGTCTGGGTTTCCGAGGCTACTGCGAGAGTGATGTCTAGCCAACCCCAACTCGGGATTCCTGGATCGCTGCCCTCCACAATTTCCTATCTGGGGCAACTGTGGCTCAAGAGGTAGAGCAGGTCGTCCAATGATCCATGGGTCGGCGGTTCGAATCCCGGCTCCTCCTGTCTACATGTCGAAGTGTCCTTGGGCAAGACACTGAACCCCAAATTGCTCCTGATGTGCTGGTTGGTACCTTGCATGGCTTCCGCCGCAATCGGTGTATGAATGTGTGTGTGAATGGGTGAATGTAAAGCACAATCTATGTAAAGCGCCTTGGATAAAGGCGCTATATAAATGCACCATTTACCATTTTAACATCAGGGTCTTGAGCTCTGCAGTGTTGTTAGACACGCTGCCGCGCCGCAGCACGTCTACATAGGTGGTACGCTTCTTTCCCCTCCTGGCTTTGCCTTGGGTTGGCTCCCATACAGTCAATTTACTTGCCTCTAGTTTTGGGTGCCTGACGCAGTGCCCTGCCAGCCTCATCCTTCTCTCTCTGACTCTGAATGTACAAAGTAACTAGTAGCCTAATGACGTTTTAAAATAAATGTAGTGGAGTAAAAGTGCAATATTTGGATCTGAGATGTAGTGGAGTAGGAGTAAAAGTATTGGAAATACTCAAGTAAAGTACAAATGCCTCAGGTAAATGTACTTAGTTACTTTACACCACTGCAAATGTAGGCTAGGAATGAACCCTTTTTTGTACCCTCTCAGAGTTACGTGAACACAATGCGTTGTACTGTATAGTTACCGCATTGCATTCCTGTCATTGTTCAAATGTACAGTACACTGCATCGTGAATGTCTTTAGATTCCTGTGTGTGTCAGACATGTATATGCTAGGAGAGAATGTATTTGGTTTAGCTTTGTCACAAGTGTGTGTGTGCGTGTGCGCGCGCGCGTGTGTGTGTGTGTGTGTGTGTGTGTGTGTGTGTGTGTGGATGCTCATATATGGGGACAGAGTATAAGAGAAGAGTGTGAATGCAAAATGGTTGCGAGTGGAAGGTGTGAGTGTGAATGAGCTCAGTGAGTCATTGTTTGTTTGTGTATGTGTGTGTGTGTGTGTGTGTGTGTGTGTGTGCGTGCATGCGCAGTTGGTATGGCAGCTGTGTGATGGCAGCCTCTCAGCACGGTCCAATGGCTCCTCAGATGACCTCTGAGGTGTCTCCCCGGCCCACACACGCACCTGCACGCGCACGCACACACACATACACACACATGCAATGCCTCCTTTCCTCGCTTCTTCTCCTTTCCTTTTCTCCTCGCTTTTCCTTTTCTTGGCTCAGTTCCTTCCCAATCTGCTTCCTAGCTCTCCTCCCCCACCCCCCCTCACCTCCATAGACTCAGAGCTTGTCACACAGCGAGGCAGACCAAACAAGCGTGCCCTGGTCAAGAACAAGGACAGCGGGGGAGGGAGGCAGAGAGAGCATGTGAGCACACAGCACCACATACCGCCTCTCCTCTCCTCTAGCTAGTTATCCAACACCCTGGAGAATTCCGTCGCTGTGTCGGGGGCAGAAAACCTCTCATCTGCACATTCCAACTGTGTGTGTTTCTTTCGTAAATCACCGCGCTGTACTCGATCGTACCACAGCGTCACGCCAAAGCATCACAAGTAGCAGATCCGCAACCCATTTTGGGCAACCCATTCTGGGCGGGAACCCCTGTTGGTGTTAGCATTATGTTATGCTTTAGCTATTCAAAAATAGCAGATCTACAAGCTCATAGCGCGCCACCGAGTGGCGCGCTACGAGCTTGTAGGTCTGCTATTTTTGAAAAATCGAAGAACCGCTGACATAGAAACATAGCTTTTTCAGAAAACTGTCAGGATGTAGAAGACATTTTTAGAATCTGATCTCAGGTCAAAATGGGTTAAGCTTTCGAGCAGCTTGCAGATCTGCTTCTTCTGATGCTTTTGAATTTGAATCCTGAAGAGTGACCGTTTTGGACAAATGAGGTTTCCACCTGCCAGAGGCGATATATAGCACAGGCTTCTCCAGCCCCGTTGTCTTCCCCAGCGCAAGGAAATGAATGCACTGTAAAATACCCCTCCGTCTTAAAGAGATATTTCATTTTCCAACAGGTTTGGAGGGGTACAGGCTTTAGTTTAGACATACTATTGGTCCGACTGTCATTAGACCGACCACCTACCTCATACCCTAACCTAACCCTAACCTCAAGCACGCAGCAGCGCACGTTCGACCGCATGTCCGACTGTTGTTTCCGTATGTCGGTCCGTTGGTGTGTATAATCCGCATGCGTGTGCATCCTGGTTTGGAGTCACGTTAGCGTCTATCTACTGCAGGCTTTTGTGTAGCGCCCCAGACAGTTTTTAACAAGTTAACTGAGGGTAGTTACTTTAATGTCCGTTTTCCCCGCTCGCAGACTGCCATTGTAGGGAACAGCTTATGTTAGCAATACTGTAGCTCACTATGTTTATGTTACGCCTGAAGCGTTCATATTTCGATCGCGATGCGATGAAATATCACAAATCAGATCACTATTTTGATTTTTGATACCAAGTAATTGTATCAGACCACTTCCTATTCAAACCCATTGTAACTTCAAACTCCATTTGAACCATGTTGGATTCAATGAAAACACCCCTCCTTGGTTCTGGTGACTGATATTGTCTGGGGCCGTGTTTTTCCCATTAGCCTACTTTTTTTTTGGGGGGGGGGGGGGGGATATATAATACCATAAATGAAAAATAAATAAATAATAATTGGAAAAAAACACGGACCCCTCACATAGTAGAAGGACAATACGATGAGTCAGCCAAACAAAGGTGTTTTCGATGAAGCCAATGGTAAGGGGAACGTGATTATATGAACGTCAAATATCTCAATACTGAATCAAGCAACGTGCAACGTCACTCGGGTGCCCACAAAAGTCGGAATAGACGTTAAAATGATGAAGTGAACTGAACTGAACCAGGAGTCGAAATGGAACCAAATGGACCCACAAGCAAGCAGGTCCATTTGGTTCCATTGAGAACACCGAGGAATGAGGATCATTTACCGTGTGCAGAGATGAAGCTGTATATCTAACATAATATGGATCGTGTTCTATTTTTTGCTTAACCCATTTTGGGCGGGAACCCCTTTTGGTGTTAGCATTATGTTGTGCTTTAGCTATTGAAAAATAGCAGATCTACAAGCTCATAGCGCGCCACCGAGTGGCGCGCTACGAGCTTGTAGGTCTGCTATTTTTGAAAAATCGAAGAACGACTTACATAGAAACAGCTTTTTCAGAAAACTGTCAGGATGTAGAAGACATTTTTAGAATCTGATTTCAGGTCAAAATGGGTTAGAATTATGCAGCATTATATATAAATCACGGGAGTACTGGGCTCCGGTATCTCGACAGACCGCATGCTGTGTATGAAATGGGCTTTTGTATTATCGTTGCTGCATGTAAAGTGGAAACCTTGTAAGTCCAAAATTGTTTTTAAAAAAACACATTTTAAAATAGTGAAAATAGCCGATCTACAAGCTCAAAGCGTGCTGCGACGCGCTGTGAGCTTGTAAATCTGCTATTGTCACTACTTTCATGCGGACACTCTTGTACGATGAGGCGGGGTGTTAATTTACGCCAAAAAACATCCAAAAGTTAAAGGAGCATTCAGTGATTTGGGTGATTTGGAAAACCACCCAGTCCGCCCCGGTAACAAAATGTGCACATGCACGCTCTACAGTGGGGGGAAGTGCAACAGGCCAACAGCATGTGCACCAAGGCCCGCCCCCACTCGATCATGATTGGAGGAAGGCCCCACTCATCCTGATTGGATGAAGGTTTTGCCACCCGCCACCAAAACTGAAACTAGGGTTTTTTGACCCCAGGGGCTCACTGGGGACAGGGAGGAACTCCTTATATGGTCAGCACACTCTATAGTAGGGAGGATTATCCAGAAAAAAAGAAAAAAGTGATATTTGAATTAAGTCAAATCACTGAATATACCTTTAAAATGTGGAGATTCGAGGTTTCCCGCCTGGCCGCGGCGATACGCTGCTTCCGATTGGTTTGTGAGGTTGCGATTTGGGACGTATAATTTGTATGTTCTCAAAAGGTCATGTGCTTTACGTACCATAGGTCACAGAGACACGCAGTGGAAGAGACCTTTGCAGCGTTGGCTTGACGAGGGCCAATTAGCCTACATGTTTACAGCCAACACTATGCAATCCCCATCCTTAATTTAACTCTGAAGAGGGTACAAATGAGGCCAAATGGATATTTTATCTCGGTCGTTCAGTTACAAATGGATACATTTTACTGTGATTAGCCTTAATAATCCTCTCACGAGGGCAGATAATGATGCATCTTTTATATGTATAGAGCGTCGCAGTCCCGCCCCTTACCATGGACCAGGAAATGAATCCCAATGCATTTTTCCCATAGACATTTCGTAAAGTATTTATTTAAAGACCTTTTAAGCGTCGTACGAAGCCAACTCGAGTCGTGACAAATCATGACAACACACACAATATTTTGGACCAAACAAATAATTACATAGAAGAAAAACAACAACAAAAGTGTTGTAACCTGCCGTTTTTTTCTTCTTTCTAATTATTTTTTCGGCCCCAAAAATTGTGTTTGTTGTCATGATTTGTCACGACTCGAGTTGGCTTTGTCCGCGGCGTAAACGTCTTTAAATAAATACTTTCTGAAATGTCTATGAGGAAAATGAACGGAGAATCATTTCCTGGTCCATGGTACAGTATATGTATTAAAAATCGTCCAAAAAAGGCTGGGTACTCTACTGAACTCTATATGGGTATATTTTGTGTTGAAAAATCATCCAATTAACATAGGGGCACTCCACGTCACTAATCTGAAAGAATACAAGGGCACACAATGTGTTAACACATTGAGAGCCCACGCAATACTGCCAAAAATCACTTTCACCTAAAAAATCCATTCACATTTTTTATAATTCAGCTGACTGTGGAGACACATGCTGGAACTTTTTTAATTTAAACGCCAAATGCATTCTCAATGGCGAAAACACAAACTTTGGCACCACGTGTAAAAAAATAAATAAAAAAAAAAAGTGTTTTGATTTTCTGATTTTTTTTAATAAAAAATAAAAAAAATAATATATATATATATATTATTTTTTTTGAAAGACGTCCACAGACGTCTTGGGCTATGCACGTGCGGTAATACCCAGGACGTCCACAGACGTTTTGGGCACAAAATGTGTTAACAGGCCGGGCCATATACACCATATTTGAAAACAAAAAGTGAATCTAAGCAAGGAACAATTGTGTACTTGAAACTGTACCAAGTAAAAGTTGACATTAAAGGTAGGGTAAGTGATATTTTATTTTGGTTTCAAATAAAACACGCTTTGTTAGCTTAAAGCTCTATATTCTATAATACCAATCATTGCTATAGAGTGTTTGTTCAGTGACAGTGTTAAATAGCTCTATATATTCTGATAATAATAATAAAGATTAAGGTCCGGAGAGCACTTGCCAAGCAATGCATGAGTACTATCAGAATATAGAGCTACGTAACAAACTGCTTAGCTAATATCACTTACGGTGCGTTCACACGGACAGATGCAAAGATACAGTCTACATGAAGATGCAAAGATGCAGCCGACGTTCGTAGCTGCTGCAAAAGCTATACAAAGCTACAAAAGTAGCTGGCTTCACCTTCAGCTACAAAGATGCAAAGCTTTAATATGCTGTGTAGCTTTGCATCTTTGTATCTTTTGCATCTGGCCGTGTGAACGCAGCATTACTCTACCTTTTAAAGCCATACAGAGACTGTACAGCAGAATACCCCTAAAAGACCTCTGAGTAGTGCTGCATGATTCTTACAAGAATTGAGATCACGATTCTCATTTCTTCCAAGAAAATGTGTATTGTCTTTAGTCCAGTGGTTTCCAAACTTTTTCCTGTCAAGGACCCCCAAATCAACATTTATTAGGCCACGGACCCCCCGTTTGAAAATATGCCAGTGATCCAGATAAGAGAGGATTTTTACGGCTCTAGCAGTGATTCCGAAACATATTAATTTCATGGACCCCCAGTTTCACACGCATTATGCTACGGACCCCCCGATTTAATGGCATTTCTATCTCTGGGACCCCAATTTATATTGTAAAACCACTGTTAATTTAACTCTGAGAGTGTACAAATGGAACCAAATGGACCCGCTAGGGTCCATTTGGTTCCATTTGTACACTCTCTGAGTTACAGACCCATAAGGGTCCATTTGGTTCCCAACTATCTGTAATTGAGCTATAGGTACCCCCTGGAACTCCCTCAAGTACCCCCAGGGGTCCCCGTACCCCACTTTGGGAACCCATGCTTTAGTCTGTAGTTGCTGAATATTACTACACTCTCAGTGATGTAAATAGGTTTTCAATGTAATGAGTCCCGGGATGCAGGGATGGTCTTTTAGATGAGTCCCAGGGACATTTTATGAGTCCCACTTCAGCGACGTTATAGGAGTCATATTTTACAAATTGCAGCATTTAACTCCCATTTCATATGGTTATAATGTGGTTATATTCATGTAGAAAACCGAAGAAGAAATTATTATTATAACTAAAGCTATCAAAATAAACTAGAATAAAAAACAGTACAGTAGTACAGTAGTGCATCCCGTGGATGCAGAGGTCGTTGTTTTAGTGCGTCCCTTAACTATAAACTGAGTTTTGGGATGCAAAATGCACCCTATTTTAATCTCTGCACTCTACACAGATGTGTCACATGGAGCCATAACTACTGTGGCTTTAAACAGACAACATCATGGAGCCATAACTACTGTGGCTTTAAACAGACAACATCATGGAGCCATAACTACTGTGGCTTTAAACAGACAACATCATGGAGCCATAACTACTGTGGCTTTAAACAGACAACATCACATGGAGCCATAACTACTGTGGCTTTAAACAGACAACATCATGGAGCCATAACTACTGTGGCTTTAAACAGACAACATCACATGGAGCCATAACTACTGTGGCTTTAAACAGACAACATCATGGAGCCATAACTACTGTGGCTTTAAACAGACAACATCACATGGAGCCATAACTACTGTGGCTTTAAACAGACAACATCACATGGAGCCATAACTACTGTGGCTTTAAACAGACAACATCATGGAGCCATAACTACTGTGGCTTTAAACAGACAACATCATGGAGCCATAACTACTGTGGCTTTAAACAGACAACATCATGGAGCCATAACTACTGTGGCTTTAAACAGACAACATCATGGAGCCATAACTACTGTGGCTTTAAACAGACAACATAATGTGTCACATGGAGCCATAACTACTGTGGCTTTAAACAGACAACATCATGGAGCCATAACTACTGTGGCTTTAAACAGACAACATCATGGAGCCATAACTACTGTGGCTTTAAACAGACAACATCATGGAGCCATAACTACTGTGGCTTTAAACAGACAACATCATGGAGCCATAACTACTGTGGCTTTAAACAGACAACATCAAAGTGCTCGACTTAAACCTCTCTTAAAGTCTCTCTCTCTTGTAGCAAAAACATAAGAGTAACTCAAATGAATTGGACAGTCAGTCACCTAGTGCTGAAGGATTTTGCTCAAATTTAGAAATGAGATCGCACAGGTACATACCGTATGTCCGAATCCAGATCTCGACCTATTTTCGATTAATTGTGCAGCACTACCTCTGAGAGTCCTTTTTTTTAATTAGAGTTAAATAGAGTTAAACTAGAAAAAGTGCCCTTCTGGGCACAGGTCCCCACCAGGAGGATAGGACTGTGTGAGATGTTTAGGATTAATATAAACATGTTTTTGAGGCATTTTGTTCCAAAAATGTGTTTTGCAAAAATCAACCTGTTGGTGGCGCTATAACAGGCCAATGTGAAAAGGGTGGGATATATTCCTCAGCCTAGTAAGAAAATGTGTGAAAGATTTCAAGTAAATTGCATGCTGCGTTCATGATTTGAGGCTTTTGTTCAAAACGGGGCAATGTTGCAAACTGTGAAAGCTAATTATAGGCAATTAGGATGGAATATGAAATATCGGACAGATCCGACTTGAGCACATGACCATAGAGATAGTGTGTAACGATTTGTGAGATTTTTGGACAGAATCTGGAGGAGTAATATCAAAAATGTGTTTTACAAAAGTCGGCCTCCTGGTGGCGCTATAAAAGGCAGATGCGGAAAATGCAGGTCAACGGTTTGTCCTTGGCCTCTAGGGAGTGTGCATGCAACGTTTCACGCAGATCGGTGCAGTTTTAGGTAAAAAATGTGAAAAGCTGCCTCATGGTGGCGCTATAACAGGCCGTTCTGGAAAATGTGGGGCAGAGGTTCATCGTTGGCATCCAGGGAGTGTGTGTGCAAAGTTTGGCATCGACCGGGTTAACGTGCCGGAGATTAGCTGGTAACAGACGGACGGAAGGACGGACGGACACACACACACACGGACACACACACGGACGGAGTGCAAAACATACTCTCTCCCCATGCCTTCGGCCTGGTGGAGACAACAACCCTCAGGATTTGGCTGTTTGGTCATGTTTGCATTCTCGTCCCTCCAAACAAGAAAGCATAAATTCTCCCAACGTTCTTTCACAACGCCCTGATGTGTTTGTAGGATATTAATGGAATAACAGCGTTGTGCTAGTTTGTGGAGTGTATACAGTACACCGAGTACAGTAAGGCGTTCACTGGTGCACTGGGTGCTTTGAGACCTTGATTAGGCTCACTAACAGGCTTGCCACTGGGCACTCGAGCTGTGTGTGTGTGTGTGTGTGTGTGTGTGTGTGTGTGTGTGTGTGTGTGTGTGTGTGTGTGTGTGTGTGTGTGTGTGTGTGTGTGTGTGTGTGTGTGTGTGTGTGTGTGTGTGTGTGTGTGTGTGTGTGTGTGTGTGTGCGCGTGCGTGCGCGTGTCACTAGTATGTTCTTATAGTGTTTCATCCCCAAATTCCTGTTTGCACCAACAGACCACATTATGAGGGAAATACGCACGCACAAACAAACACACACACGCACGCGCGCGCGCGCACACACACACACACACACACCCATGGAATGAAGCGTGCAGAGGCTGTCAAGCCTGCGGCCGTACCATGCACTGCAGGGTGCATACTGAAAAGCAGTGCTGTGCTGCAGTGAAGCATGGCTCCACAACACCTCCCCTGGTGTGTGCGTGCGTGCGTGCGTGTGTGTGCGTGCGTGTGTGTGTGCGTGCGTGTGTGTGTTTTCCCCTTGCATTATTAGTGAGGGTCTAATGTCCCCAGTATAGTAGAATTTGAGAAATGTCCATGGTCCTCACATGGAGGTGAAAAAGGGGAAATAAAAACCTAAAAACATTCAGATTAGACATTTGGAGGGCCCTCAGGGGTTGGGGTTAGAGTCTTTATACTTGACTTTGAACTGTAAAAATGTTCTGCTACTTCCAATGCCGTCCTAAAATGTTGATGTTCTAGCAAGTATAGTTATTCATACATCCATGTGTGTGCTGTGCCGTGCGTGCGTGCGTGCGTGCGTGCGTGCGTGCGTGCGTGCGTGCGTGATACAGTGAAAGCAGATGGAAAGGGGAACAGAGAAGTGGTGATTGATAGCGGTGCTGTTTGGCCCCTTCAGAGCCCAGGTTAAGAGCCAGCTGTCTTCTCCTCTTACACAGACGACTGTCTGTCAGAAAGCCCTCAACCAGGCAGACAGCAGACCCTCTTCTCTTCTGTAACCACCACCCCTTAAAATCCTGAGCAAGGGTCCCATTGGTTACATTCGTACAACTCTCAGGGTTACAAATTGATACCAAAAACAAGGACATTGAGGATATCAAATAGACCTGTAAGGCAGTGGTTCTCAAACCCTTTCATGTCAAGGACCCCCAAAATGATATTTGTATTTGGCTGCGAACCCCCATCTGAAAATATGTATTGCCAGCTATAGGGAAATATTTTGAGGTAAAAATGAATGTTTTGCTAATCAGGAGAGAATACCCATTCTTCAGTTTAATTTTTTATATGGTGTTCCAATTTTGTCTGCTCGTTTCTTTGTGTCCTCACTTCCAAGTTCACTTGTTTGATCTGTATCCTGTCTGATTTCTCTTTTCCTGATTGGATGAAATTGGTATCCTGACCTGAAAGAGTCTCCTGTTACTGAACAAGTGCTCTAGTCTACATGAATGAGTACTATCAGAACATAGAGCTATTTAACACTTATTTTAACCCCTTTTGGGCGGGAACCCCTTTTGGTGTTAGCATTATGTTATGCTTTAGCTATTGAAAAATAGCAGATCTACAAGCTCATAGCGCGCCACCGAGTGGCACGCTACGAGCTTGTAGATCTGCTATTTTTGAAAAATCGAAGAACGACTGACATAGAAAAAGCTTTTTCAGAAAACTGTCAGGATGTAGAAGACATTTTTAGAATCTGATCTCAGGTCAAAATGGGTTAATCAAAGAAAATCACTTGGCCTACATTAATGTCATATTATCATTATAATCTTAGTGTTTCTGTAATTACCGTTTGGTAACTTTGTACACTTAAAGGTAACCAAACGCATACAAAGATGACACTGAGGATTGTATTGAGTGTTCGCTGATGCTACAGGGTACCCAAGCTAAACCATTATGCAAAAAAAAAAATCTTCTTCACATATTCAAATATGCCGCCATTATGCAAACGTGTTATAGCTATTAGGAGTATCGTATTTCAAATTCAAATACAGGGCCATTATGCAAAAAAGGCGTCGACTGTTATCTGCTGTAATTTCTTTCCCCTTTTGGAAATAGTAATATTCCACATATATATGCCGACTTGTTGATTTAAGGCTGACCTTTCTTAACCCCCGAGACCGTCAAGAACATCCATCTTAGGTAACCTTTTCACGCTGCCGCCGCCCGCCAGACGTCACAATAACCTCCATAACGGAAAAGATAAGGAAAATCGTCAAGGATTTGCATTATTTTTTTTCGTTTACGAATGAACGACAAATAGTGCTTAACCACTTTATTATTTCAAACGTTGGCTATTTAGTAGATCTGCTGCTATTTTTTAAAAATCGTCAAAAGGTGTCCAATTCTTTGAATATATATATTCAGTCACAGCGAATGTTTTTAACTCAAATCTTTGCTTCTTCTGAGGGGTCTCTAGAACAAAATATTTTGAGAATGGGGTCTGCTTCCAAGTATATATCATTCTGGGGGTCCTTGACATTTAAAAGTTTGAGAACCTATACATAGAAACATCCAGAAAACTGATTTAGAAGACATTTGTAGAATCTGGTCCTTAGGTCTTAACCCATTTTGGGCGGGAACCCCTTTTGGTTTCCGCTCATAGCGCGCCACCGAGTGGCGCGCTACGAGCTTGTAGGTCTGCTATTTTTGAAAAATCGAAGAACGACTGACATAGAAACATAGCTTTTTTCAGAAAACTTTTCAGAAGACATTTTTAGAATCTGATCTCAGTTCAAAATGGGTTAATGGCTTAAGTGGTTATTATGGGCTATTTCTATCCTCAAGTTCAATTTAAGGAATTGTTCACCCCAAAAAAATGTATTACCCCATGAAGCCTTGAATTCATGGATTTGTTTTTTCCATTCCTGCGCCAATTATCTTATATTTGGCTCATTTAACTTAACAGGAGGCCAATATTAAAGGAGCATTCAGTGATTTGGGTGATTTGGAAAAAACCCCGGTCCGCCCCGGTAACAAGTTGTGCACATGCACGCACTACAGTGGGGTGACACGCGACAGGCCAACAGAACACACACCAAGGCCCAACCCCACTCGATCATGATTGGCGGAAGGCCCCTCTCTATCCTGATTGGATGAAGGCTTTGCCACCTAGCCAAAAACTAAACTTAAGGTTTTTTTGACCCCCAGGGGTTAACTGGGGACAGGGAGGAACTCCTTATATGGTCAGCACACTCTATAGTAAGGAGGATTATCACAACAAAACAAAAAAATAAGTGATATTTGAATTAAGTGAAATCACTGAATATACCTTTAACAAGAGCAAAACTATATTTAAAACATTCTCTGTGAAACCTGGATCAACAGCATACCTCCCAGTGAGTTGTATTATTAGTTGATACAATTGTGTTTTTAATATAGTTTTGCCTTGGTCTCCTCCTGAGTCATCAAACATTGGATTATTGGCTCATGCAGGAATGCGAGAAAAGCCAAAAAGAATATCCTTGTATTCAAGGCTTCGTAGGGCGAGTGAGTGATTCCTGACGCCCTGCTTCCTTACTACTGAAGTGATTGTATTCATAGGGCGAGTGAGTGATTCCTGACGCCCTGCTTCCTTATATTACTACTGAAGTGATTGTATTTAGATGTGTGTACATTTACTCAAGTACTGTACAATAGGCCTATACACTGACACCACGCTAGACAGGAACGCCCAAAAACGTCACATCCGGTTTTAGCCTGGGGTAAGAATTTTCTATGGCTGCCAATGCAACTTGGTCCAATCCTTAATCACATACGGACAAACATCTATGCCGATGCTATCTAACTTGAGGAGGTAGCGTGCCTTGTCCACGGGCAACAGATCTTTCAACGTATGGCATTGCAAATACGTTTGATAATCGCTACTCTGCTCAATATTGTTTTTAAAATGCCGCAAATTGCATTGCAGTAAACGAGAGCAAATCACAACTTCCCCCGGTTGTGGGCAGAGTCACAGTTTGAGGCGCTGATTACGCGCTGTGGTGTCAGTGTATCTCACAGCCCCCTTTCCACGCCCCCTTCCGGAGCTAGTGGTATCTTTTAAACATTAGCATTTACACTTTTTTTCTATGGAGAATCTAAGTACATTTCCTAATGTTAAAATGTCAAAGACCGATAATAATATGAAGAAAACACAATGGTATAACAACTCAAATAAGTAGAATAAACCTTACCTTTACAAAACAGTAGTTTGTGGCTTGTGAAAATACCTCTTTTAACATGGAAGCCTATGGACCGCAGAAAAAATAACACCACCACTAGCTCCAAAAGGGGGCGGGGAAATGCTGTGAGATAGGCCTATAGAGCACCTTTCACAGACACAAAGTGCTTTACAGGTTTAGAAACACAAAAAAAGATATCAATACAATTGTGACAAAGTAATTGTCACTATTGGCTACCATTTCGTCTCTGTTCGGGTTGAAACCTCATACTGTATGTCCGAAACGGTTTCTTCTCAGGATTCAGATTCAAAATGTTCAAAAGTAGCAGATCTACAAGCTCAAAATACGACGCTTGTAGGAGATCTCCTACCTTTGATGCTTTTGTGTGACGCTGTAGTGTGATCATGTAGGGCGTTAATTTAACCCATTTTGACCTGAGATCAGATTCTAAAAATGTCTTCTACATCCTGACAGTTTCCTGAAAAAGCTATGTTTCTATGTCAGTCGTTCTTCGATTTTTCAAAAATAGCAGACCTACAAGCTAGTGGCGCGCCACTCGGTGGCGCGCTATGAGCTTGTAGATCTGCTATTTTTCAATAGCTAAAGCATAACATAATGCTAACACCAAGGGGTTCCTGCCCATGGGTTAAGAAAAATCACGAAACGATAAAAATGGAGATAAGAGGTTTGTGCCTGCCAGCAACGATTTAAAGTTAGTTTTACTTTACTTGAGTATTTCCATTTTGTTTAATATTTCATATACTATACCACTCCACTGCATCTCAGAGGCAAATTTTTGACTTTTTTATTTAGCCTATTCCACTACAATCTGACAGCTTACTAGTTAGCAGATTTAGATTATTATTACAAAACATACATTAACTGATGAATGATGTTGCATTATCGTAAAGTTAAGCTACCCAGCAGCGCATAAAGCCATTAAAACCAGTCCCACCTTTATACCAGCTGCAGCATTAAAGCGATGAACACACGTTAATGCATTGCTAATTACAAAATCCAACGCTGATTGTGGAATGAGCCTTTCTGCATGATGATACAGTACGTCTGCTATACTGTAAACACGTTCTGATGCCAACACTTTTGTCGACCTTTCACCCGGGTTTTGATTTGCAGGACTTTACTTTTATATTATTTCTACATTGTGGTACGGCTGCTTTTGTTCAAGTTCAGTCAGATAACTCACGAATGGATTTAACCAATTGTGTGCATATAATATTCTTGGAGTTTGGCTCTGCTACATTTTACTTCCTGCTCGGCACAATTAAACACCATCATTAAACATTAAGAGCAGGGAGATAGATATACAATAACAACCCCCCCCTATGCTGGGAACAGAAATAACAGAGCCTACCGGTGGTGGCGGTGGGAGCAAACATCACATAACAGCAACCAGGAACCATATGCAGAAGGGTGCAGTCTAGGTGAGCTTAAATACCCCGCCCAATTCGTCAGCTGACATCAGCGAATGATATGTGGGTCTTGCAAACACTGAGGCTTCGTACACACATAAAGAACAAATGTTCTGTGCTCTGCCTGTGTTTCATGGCCGCCTCAATGCTTTTCCAATGGAAGTGACGTGGTTTGACCAAACACTTGTTTGCCCCCCTCCCCCCAATCAAACAGTGCAGTACTTAGTTTAGACAGTTTTTGGTTTAGACTAGTCATTGGTTAGACCAGTCATTAGTCCTACAACTACAACCTATCTCAAACCCTCACCCTAAACCTAACCTCCCACGGGGA
>NC_136799.1:13469781-13472281 GCF_951216825.1 Electrona antarctica | reverse complement strand
GTTGGGACCTTCCATTATTTTCTTCCTTGTGTTGTCTGATTTTCCTCTCTCTGTGTGTGTGTGTCTATCTCGTGCACCTTTCCCTGTGGTCGCAGACCCCCCCCCCCCCCCCCCCCCCCCATCTGACCCCCAGAAGAGAAGATTTGTGTGAAATAATTTCTTTTTCTTTTTTCAATAGATTTACAAGCTTGCAGTGTGGCACTAAGTGATTTTTGAATAGTCGTTAAGATGATTGTGATGCTGAGTTAACACATTTTGCACTCTCTCTCTCTCTCTCTCTCTCTCTCTCTCTCTCTCTCTCTCTCTCTCTCTCTCTCTCTCTCTCTCTCTATATATATATATATATATATATATATATATATATATATATATATATATATATATATATATATATATCTCCCCTTCCACATTTTGCTCTCTCTATCTCACACACTCTCTCTCTCTCACTCCCCCCGCCCTCTCTCTCTCTCCATCTCACCCCCCCTCTCTCTCTCTCGCTCTCTCTCTCTCTCTCTCTCTCTCTCTCTGTGTGTCTGTCTCTCACTCTCTCTGTCTCTCTCCCCCCCTCTCTCTCTCTCTCTCTCTCTCTCTCTCTCTGTGTCTGTCTCTCACTCTCTGTCTCTCTCTCTCTCTCTGTCTCTCTCCCCCCCCTCTCTCTGTCTCTCTCTCTCTCTCTCCCCCCCCCCCTCTCTCTCTCCCTCTCTCTCTCTCTCTCTCTCTCTCTGTGTCTCTCTGTGTCTCTCTCTGTCTCTCACTCTCTCTGTCTCTCTGTCTCTCTCTCTCTCTCTCTCTCCCCCCTCTCTCTGTCTCTCTCTGTGTCTCTCTCTCAGTCAGATCTACTGCATAGAGAATGCCCATGGGCAGCTGGTGCGTGACGTGGACTTCAACCCCAACCGTCAGTACTACCTGGCCAGCTGCGGAGACGACTGCAAGGTCAAGTTCTGGGACGTGAGGAACGTCCAGGAGCCCGTCAAGACGCTGGAGGAGCACTCCCACTGGTGGGTCAGGGGGGTACTGCGCCATTACTTTGACTCCACTGCAATTATTTTTAAACGTTATAGTTACTTTCTAGATTTTGATTATTTATTATTATTACAAAACGTACATGAACCACTTCAGTCCTATGTGGGCCTACGCTTCAGCCATTTGAAAATAGCCGTGTACAGTACAAGCTCACAATGCGTTGCGATGCATTGTGAGCTTGTAGATCTGCTATTTTCAAGATGCTTTTGGTAGTTTACGTACATTTTGATACAAATACAATGTAACACATTTAGTAATACTAAACTAAACTAGTACCAAATGGACCTTTTTAAGGGTCCACCCTCAGAGTTAAAATAACCCTGAGGATTTTTTTTTATCGTTGTAGATCTACCTTTCACCATTTCACTATTTTTGGAATGTGTCCCACCTGTGGTGTAGCTCTCCGTTAGCAGCACTCACATCTGCTCTGCTGTTCCAAAATAGCAGATATATACAAGCTCTGCCTCTGCTATTGTCACTATGTCCCCATGTCTGCCTGTGGTGTAACTCTGTGCTCCACGCTGCACTAGTGCTCCACACTGGGTTGCACAGCTCAACGACACTGTTCACTATATATGTGAACATAGTGTACTGCAGAGAACCAGAGAACCAGGACTCACTCTGTGTGTGTGTGTGTGTGTGTGTGTGTGTGTGTGTGTGTGTGTGTGTGTGTGTGTGTGTGTGTGTGTGTGTGTGTGTGTGTGTGTGTGTGTGTGTGTGTGTGTGTGTGTGTGTGTGTGTGTGCGTGCGTGCGTGCGTGCGTGCGTGCGTGCGTGCGTGCGTGCGTGCGTGCGTGCGTGCGTGCGTGCGTGCGTGCGTGCGTGCGTGCGTGCGTGCGTGCGTGCGTGCGTGCGTGCGTGCGTGCGTGCGTGCGTGCGTGCGTGCGTGCGTGCGTGCGTGCGTGCGTGCGTGCGTGCGTGCGTGCGTGCGTGCGCTCTGAGCAGCCTCATTCTCTCTCTCTCTCTCTCTCTCTCTCTCTTCTCTCTCTCTCTCTCTCTCTCTCTTCTCTCTCTCTCTCTCTGGTGTGAGCTGAATAAATGATCAGTGTGCCTGTAAGCCAAACTGGGCTGCCGGCCTGCCGCACACCTATACATTCACCTGGTGCACACACACACACGCTCACACACACACACACACTTACACACACACACACACACACACACACACACACACACGCATGCACACATACGCGCGCGTGTGCACGTGCACATGCGCTGCACGCACACATGCGCTGCATGCACACATGGACTGCACACACACACACCCATTCATTCACCTGGTTCACGAACACGTGCACACACACTCGCAGCCGCGCACACACATACATATGCGCGCACGCATGCATGCGCTGCACGCACGCATACACACCCATTCATGCACAGACAGACAGACAGATGGAATGGCAACCACCCTTCAGATCACCCTGACATGCACACAAGCCTGCAGATACAGTCTCTCTCTCTCTCTCTCTCTCTCT
>NC_136799.1:13379049-13469581 GCF_951216825.1 Electrona antarctica | reverse complement strand
CTAAATCCTCATGCATAGATGGAAGCATGAGGTCAGTCCGCTTACCCCCCCCAAACCCCCCCAGGTTGGCAGAGGAAGTGTAGCGCCCAGGATTACAATTGACACTGGGTGAAAAATCGGGTTGCAAAATTGTGGGATAAAAATGTAAGGGGGAAAAAAGAGTAGCACCAAATCAATTGGCCTGTTGTGAGACCACTGTACATAAACCCAAATATGATGAGAAAGCCTGATTGTTCAAAATTGTATTTCATGTTCGGACCTTTAAATTAACGCCCTGCTTAATCATACCTACAGCATCACACAAAATCATCAAAAGTAGCAAATCCACATTTCGAGCTTGCTACTTTTACTACTTTTGAATTTGAGTGCTGAAAAGTAACAGTTTTGGACATATGAGGTTTCCACCCAACAGAGAGAGAGACGACAAACATTTTAATTTAAAGAGTATGAGCTGACAAAAAAAAGATTCCTGTATTTCTAATGATTGAAATTGTATTGCGTTCGATAATTTAAATCCAGTGAAATGACTCACTATAAATTAGATGAAAATAAATAGCCTACAAACAATATATAAATTAATATTTTCATGTTGGTTCACATTGTGGAGTGATGTAACTCACAGGGCATCCTGTTAGAAGGACTTACACATGTAATGATCACAGGACGTGTGTGATGGCTGCCTGCCTGTATTACTGGTGAGTCAGTCTTAAAGATTAAAGGGATAGTTAACCCGAATTACAAAACATAATTATTGTTTTAGACAGCCTTTATTTCACCAGGGAGTGTCGTTTGAGATTCAGAGTATAATTTCCAAGCCATGTCTAGCCAAGAATGGAAGCGGTGGTTATAAATCAAACAAGAAAACATGCATTCTACTAGTGCTTGTTTCTGCGGCTTTGTTGCAGCTTGTGTTAGTTTCATAATGCAATGTCAGGGTCACGCACTTAGGCCAGTCTGGCCGCACTTCTGCCCCCTAGACTACTGCTGGTGTACTACAGTCTGTAATACAGTATAACCCATTTTGACCTGAGATCAGATTCTAAAAATGTCTTCTACATCCTGACAGTTTTCTGAAAAAGCTATGTTTCTAGTCAGTCGTTCTTCGATTTTTCAAAAATAGCAGACCTATAAGCTCGTAGCGCGCCACTCTGTGGCGCGCTATGAGCTTGTAGATATGCTATTTTTCAATAGCTAAAGCATAACATAATGCTAACACCAAAAGGGGTTCCCGCCCCAAAATGGGATAATAGAGTGATACTTGAACGTGTCTCATTAGCCAGTTACTTCTCATATTTCACAACTGAATTCTTCATTATAGCCTCATCTTAAAATACATTTTCTGATAAAGATCTGTCGGAAAGCTGCGAGAAAGCGACTATTGTATGAGCGTTCGTTAATTTTGAAGCGTGACTGTATTACACAATTAAGCTAGTATTTTTTGAGGGGCCCTAGCCCCTCCTATAAACAGCTATAGTGTTTAATGTTTGTGTTGTCTGAACAGAAACATCAAATGCCATTGACAATGAATGGAGAATTTTCATCATATATGGCCATACATTGCCAATAAGGGACCACCATTCTTTTTCCTTTTTTTGGGGGGGCTTTGTAAGCCTTTATTGATAGGGAACAGTATACAGAAAGGAAAGGTGGAGAGAGATGGGGAGTGACACGCCGCAAAGGCTGTCGGGCTCGGGAGTCGAACCAGCGGCACGCCGTCCGGCTGGCGTGGCATCCTATAGGTGCCCAGACGGTTGAGCTAACCGTCCGGGCCAGGGACCACCATTCTTGATGATGATTTACGATGATGTACAATGATTAGAGCGCGGTGTAGTGAGGGGCTTTTTTATTGTTTGTCCCATAGATACTCTTGTCCGGTGGAAACCTATATAATGTGTCCAAAACTGTTTGTGTGACGCCGTAGAATGATCAAGTAGGATGTTCATTTACGGGGAAAAAAAACTCAAAACATTAGAACATGGAGATAAGAGGTTTTCGCCCGACAGCGACGAAATACTGTACCTGTATCTAGTGATAGTACAGTACATCCACCATGAATACTGTACCTGTATGTAGTGGGCGTACAGTACATCCACCATGAATACTGTACCTGTATGTAGTGGGCGTACAGTACATCCACCATGAATACTGTACCTGTATGTAGTGGGCGTACAGTACATCCACCATAAATACTGTACCTGTATGTAGTGGGCGTACAGTACATCCACCATGAATACTGTACCTGTATGTAGTGGGCGTACAGTACATCCACCATGAATACTGTACCTGTATGTAGTGGGCGTACAGTACATCCACCATGAATACTGTACCTGTATGTAGTGGGCGTACAGTACATCCACCATGAATACTGTACCTGTATGTAGTGGGCGTACAGTACATCCACCATGAATACTGTACCTGTATGTAGTGGGCGTACAGTACATCCACCATGAATACTGTACCTGTATGTAGTGGGCGTACAGTACATCCACCATGAATACTGTACCTGTATGTAGTGGGCGTACAGTACATCCACCATGAATACTGTACCTGTATGTAGTGGGCGTACAGTACATCCACCATAAATACTGTACCTGTATGTAGTGGGCGTACAGTACATCCACCATAAATACTGTACCTGTATGTAGTGGGCATACTGTACATCCACCATGAATACTGTACCTGTATGTAGTGGGCGTACAGTACATCCACCATGAATACTGTACCTGTATGTAGTGGGCGTACAGTACATCCACCATAAATACTGTACCTGTATGTAGTGGGCGTACAGTACATCCACCATAAATACTGTACCTGTATGTAGTGGGCGTACAGTACATCCACCATGAATACTGTACCTGTATGTAGTGGGCGTACAGTACATCCACCATAAATACTGTACCTGTATGTAGTGGGCGTACAGTACATCCACCATGAATACTGTACCTGTATGTAGTGGGCGTACAGTACATCCACCATGAATACTGTACCTGTATGTAGTGGGCGTACAGTACATCCACCATGAATACTGTACCTGTATGTAGTGGGCGTACAGTACATCCACCATGAATACTGTACCTGTATGTAGTGGGCGTACAGTACATCCACCATAAATACTGTACCTGTATGTAGTGGGCGTACAGTACATCCACCATGAATACTGTACCTGTATGTAGTGGGCGTACAGTACATCCACCATAAATACTGTACCTGTATGTAGTGGGCGTACAGTACATCCACCATAAATACTGTACCTGTATGTAGTGGGCGTACAGTACATCCACCATAAATACTGTACCTGTATGTAGTGGGCGTACAGTACATCCACCATGAATACTGTACCTGTATGTAGTGGGCGTACAGTACATCCACCATAAATAGAATTATATCTATCTATCGAGATCCATCGATCGATCATTCGAACGATTGCCATCTGGGAATGGGATGGTCGTCGGTTTGTCCGTTGGCTTGCCCCTGACCCGTAACCCCCACCATCACCACCACCCTTGTATACGGTACATCAAAGCTATCTGATCAGCCTTCAGCTGGACGAAGCAGTAAAAGCTGTTTCCCCTCCCCGGCCGTGCATACATGGGGACCAGGCAGCAACGTCTAGCTTTTCTCTGTCTTGCGTGGTGTGTTTCCTGTCATCCACCAAACCTCTCTCCTTACACACAGGGAACTTCATAATTAATCGCATGACTCGTTTTCCCAGCATCAGGCTTTTTTTTTTTTTTTTTTTACACTCCCCCCTTGTCTTCTTCTTCGTGGGATACAACCGACGGGGGGGCGGTACTGTCCTTTTACTTTCTGTTATTTTTGGAAACACCCCCCCTGGGAGGAGGAGGGGGGGGGGGGGGGACCAGCTACTGTCTGGACGAGACGCTTAATGGGGATCCGAATCCCGAAAAAAAATAAGTCAGTGTGTTTCCCCAAAGGACTCTTTAGAACAGCAGGGGAGAGAGAAAGTTTTGGAGGGCAATAGAGACTTAAAATCCCCACTACTTTATTTTGCTGCTGTCGGGCAGAAACCTCTTATCTCCATATTCTAACTTTTTGTGTATTTTTTTCGTAAATTACGCCTTATTTGATCATGCTACGGCGTCTCTCAAAAGCAGATCTACAAGCTCTAAACGCAGTGCGAAGAGACGTGTTTCCATCTGGTCGATCTGCTACTTTCAACGCTTTCGAAATTGAATCCTGAGAAGTAACAGTTTTGGACATATGAGGTGTCCAGACGATAAAGACAGTTTAACTTATGTTTTTCTCCATTTTGATTTTTTTTCTGGAAGCGTCACATTCATTTTATTAATTTATGTTTTACCAGCAAGGGGGGATCGAGGAGGGCAAATCTTCAGCGGTGGGGAAGCAGAATGAATGGAGAATGAAATGGATGTTAACACATTCCTCTCCACACCACACCACGCCACGCCACACCGAAACGCAGTGTGTGCGGGGGCGTCTAGGCTCTAGTGTGTGTCCTCACACAGCCAGAGAGAGTGCACGAGAGAGCGAGAGAAAGAAAGAAAGAGAGAGAGAGAGAGCAGCTAGACGGTGAGTAAAGAGAACAGGGTCAGAGGACTGGGAAATATGCTGGTGTAATCATGACCGGGCCTTGCAAAGAGAAATGGAGTGTGGGAGAGAGAGAGAGAGAGAGAGAGAGGGAGGGAGAGAGAGAGGTGGGGGTGGAGTTATGAGTAATGATCATCTCTATGGCCTTGTCCTCACAGGCCCTTGTTCCATTTTAACTCATTTGCACCTCTCTGTGTGCGCACGCGTGTGTGTGCGCATGTGTGTGTCGTCTGTGTGCGTGTGTGTGTGTGTGTGTGTCATCTCTGTACGTGCGTGCGTGCGGTGGTGGTGGTCCAGGACCAACAAGGAGCCCCTGGCGGACAGCGTGGTGTCCACCTACGAGGAGCACGAGGACAGCGTGTACGCGGCAGAGTGGTCCTCGGCGGACCCATGGCTCTTCGCCTCGCTGAGCTACGACGGCCGGCTGGTCATCAACCGCGTCCCCCGTGTTCTCAAGTACCGCATCCTGCTCTGAGGACGAGGACGAGGCCGGGGTGTGTGTGTGTGCGTGTGCGTGTGCGTGTGGGTGTGTGTGTGTGTGTGTGTGTGTGCGCGTGTGCGTGTGCGTGTGTGTGGGTGCGTGGGTGCGAATATTTACTAACTACACATCTGTACTGTATAAAAACCCATTCCTTCATGTCTTTGGTAACTGTGGCTTGGACTCCACAGTCAGCTGTACAATGCTCTGCCAGCCCCATGTGGGGGCAGCAACGCTAAAGACACGCTGTGTTCCGCAATATACTGCGCTGTACCGTGTCTTAACATGAATATGCATTATGTTCTGTTGAATTCTGTTGTAACAGCTTGAATCTTAAACGCATTAAACATTCTCTGTCAACGCTCGCGACTGTGTGGGCTGAGAGGGAAAAAAAGACAAAGTTTGGACTCCAGAGTTTGCCTCCCCATATATACTGTAGTTCAGCAGTGACAGCGGAGTCTGTTGCAGTCTCTTGCGGCCACCGTGCTCAACACATGTGCGGGTACTTATGGTAGTTGGATATCGTTGCTTGCTGTCGGGGAAGAAGTCTCTTATCTCCATACTTTAAATTAAAAGCATTACTTGATCATACTACAGCATTACACAATAGTGTCAGATCTATAAGCTCCGTTTGGAGCTACTTCTGATGCTTTTGAATTTAAACGTCTAAAAGTAAATGTTTTGGACATAATGAGGTTTCCATCCGACAGAGACGATAATCTTTACAAGTGGTCTGCATTTCATCCAGAGCGCTTTTAATGTGCGGAACATTCACCCATTATATACACACAAACACACACACACACACAAACACATGGTGAAGGCAACCATGCAAGGCGCCAACCTGCTCATCGGGAGCAGTTAGGGGTTCAGTGTCTTGCTCAAGAATAATTGAGCAACACTTAAGCCAAGCGGAAATCAAGCCAGGAATCGTTTTGGGGTTTTTAGGGACCAAACCCGAAGGGACGAATTCCCCTATTGTTTTTTTTCTACGTTTTTTTCTTCTTCCGCCACTTTTTGCAGTTCTGGCAGTTCTGTGCTGTCGCTTTCCACGCATTTCGGCAATATAGTAGAGGGTCATGGGAAACGGTCAAAAGAACTGAAGCTCACAGTCATTCATTCGTCAAAGGACCTCTGACCTTTAGAGCTCCTAATTATATGATTGAATTAATTTTATGATCCACTCTATCCATGCACTCGTGCATTTTCATAGCCTGGTTAACAACTCCCCCTTAAAATCGCATTTCCATTCATTTGTGCGGAAGAGTCTGGACCTGCTAATGCATGATTGGCTGCGGGAGTACAGCGTTGACAGACAACCCCTTCAGCCAATCAGCGTAACAAAAAAAGGGATGTTATCTCCAGTACTTTATTGCTCTTATGGCTTGGCCCCGTCGTATCGCTGCTTGCAGCTATATTTTCCTGCTCTTCTTCCTCTCCTCTTGCCCATGTCAGAGGAGCTAGCATTCCTCCTCCATCCTCTCTTCTCTACCTCCTTCACCCCCTCACTATTCTCTCTCTCCTTCTCCTGTTACCTCCTCCTCCTCCTTTCTACTTGATCTCTCTCTCTCTCTCTCTCTCTCTCTCTCTCCCTCCTCCCACCTTCTCCTTTATATGGCTGTTTTTCTCTGTTCTCTCATGTTATAGTCTCTCTCTTTCTTTCTCTCTCTCTTGCACGCGCGCATGCTCTCGCTCTCTGCTTGCTTCTATACAGGCATGTGTGTGTGTGTGTGTGTGTGTGTGTGTGTGTGTGTGTGTGTGTGTGTGTGTGTGTGTGTGTGTGTGTGTGTGTGTGTGCGTGTGCGTGTGTGTGTGTGTGTGTGTGTTACGGCTGGTCGATAGTGACAGTTCTAGCCTTCGTTATGGCAGACACCATTGACAGGCCTTTTAATTGCAGCTTGACTCCGCGGAATCCCACTCTCTGCACACACACACAGATGCGCGCGCACGTGCAAGCGCACGCACACACACACACACACACAGACACACACACACAAGGTGCCAAGGGGGAGGGGTGCGGGCACTTCATTAGCCATGCCAGCCAGGGCAGCTGGAACGCAGGCTGCATACAGAGTGTATATTCTTCCTCAGTCAGTCTCCTCAGAAGAAACGCTAGCTCGCACACAGTGCCACGCACGCACGCGACGCATGAGCTCTCGTTACCCCCCGCAGTCAATTATTGAGAGGGGGATCAGCAGGGTGGGGGAGGGGGAATGGGATCAGCAGGGTGGGGGAGGGGGAATGGCATTGGGATCAGCAGGGTGGGGGAGGGGGAATGGCATTGGGATCAGCAGGGTGGGGGAGGGGGAATGGCATTGGGATCAGCAGGGTGGGGGAGGGGGAATGGCATTGGGATCAGCAGGGTGGGGGAGGGGGAATGGCATTGGGATCAGCAGGGTGGGGGAGGGGGAATGGCATTGGGATCAGCAGGGTGGGGGAGGGGGAATGGCATTGGGAAGATGAATCTGTGAATTGTTTCTCCAAATGTATGTATTTGGCCGCGGACCCCCTTCCCTTTGTGCCAGCAGAATATTTTCCCAGACAGCGTTTTTGGTGAAAACAAGCTTTTTGACTTCCAATAAATAAAGAACGGAACATTGTGGTGACACACTTTTTTCCCCCCGATGAAAGTAGAGAATCTCGTCTTTCTTTTGACATATTTGGCCCTTACATCGTCATAGTATTCTGTGGGTCTTGAAAAAAAAATAACGCTTAAAAACGGTGTCCGTGGCTGAAGACAAGAAACTATTGGTCCAACAGTCATTAGACCGACAACCTACCTCAAACCCTAAAGGCCTATTCATAGTCTGGATTTTCGGTGGTGAGGTGACCACCGCTCCGTTGGTGAGCTGACCACCGGAGCTGAAATAACGTTGAGCGGTGGTGAGTAAAAACAGAGAGAAGAGCTGGAGCGGTGGCGGTGGTTTGCTCTTCACCGCAGCTCGTGATGTCATGTTGTAGTTTGGTGGTCACCCCACCACCTAAAATCCAGACTATGTATGAGCCTTAACCTAACCATAACTGCAAGGACGGGAGCAGTGCATGTTCGAGTGCTAGTCCGACCGTTGTTCCCGCATGTCGGACTAATGCTCCTTCGGAATTACCATGGGATCCTGATGGCGCTCCCCATAAGCGAACCATTTTGTGAAATTAAGTTTAAAAAAGAACAAATTTCATCCAAACGGGAGAGAATATAGACCTTTATCAGCTTCAATTAGAATAGTGTTCCAGTTCAGCTCATATGCATTTCCTTTGTGTCATCACTTCATTTGTTGTCTCCACCAGGCCGAAGGCATGGGGAGAGAGTATGTTTTGCACTCCGTCCGCCCGTCCGTGTGTCCGTGTGTCCGTCCTTCCGTCTGTGAACAGCTAATCTCTGGCACCGTTAACCCGGTCGATGCCACATTTTGCACACAAATTCCCTGGATGCCAACAATGAACCTCTGCCCCAAAAATTCCAGAACGGCCTGTTATAGTGCCACCAGGAGGCCACTTTGTGCAAAACAAGTTTTTGGACAGTACACCTACAGATGTTGTCCAAACATCACGCAAATTGGTACACAGTCTCTCTAGAGCCATTCAACTAAACGGGTCTTTCAGATTTCTCAGACTCCATCCTGATTGGCTAAGATTGGCTTCCAAAGTTCGCAGGAGTGCTCAGTTTCAAACAAAATGCTGCAAATCATGAACACATCGTGTGATTTCCGTGAAATTGTGCACGCACATTCCCACTAGGCCGAGGAAGAAATGCCACATGGACATTTTCAACTCAGCTTCATGGTGGCGCTATACCTGGCCGAAACGTGTTTTTACCTCTAACTGCACGGATCTGTGGATAACTTTGTATGCCAACTCCCTAGAGGCCAAGGAAAAACCTTTGCCTGGAATTTTTCACATCTGCTCTTTATAGCGCCACCAGGAGGCCGACATAATGTAAAACACATTTTCTAATATTACTCCTTCAGATTTTATCCAAATTTCACGCAAATCGGTACACATGTGATCAAGACGGGTTTGTTTGATTTCTCATAATCCACCCTCATTGGCTACGATTGGCTTCTAAACTTTTCAGGAGTAGCCTGCTTTGTACCCGTTTTGTACAAATCGCCACAACTACTCAACGCAGCGTCCCGGCGTCCGATTGTGGTGAAACTGTGCATGCATATTCCCACTAGGCTTTGGAAGAAATGCCACTTGACAGTTTTCAAATCAGCCTCAAGGTGGCGCTACAACAGGCCAAGCCATGTCACACACACACACGTTTATATTGCTCCTAAACATTTTGCCAAACATCACACACACACTCCTATCCTCCTGGTGGAGACCTGTGCCCAGAAGGGCACTTTTTCTAGTTTATCCTGCAATCCTTGTATGAGTCCTCTCTCCTGATTGGATTCAATTGGAATCTGAAAATGCATTTTCTGTTTTCTAATGAGCTAGAGGGTATGTTGATAACCCAGTTACTATATACAGTATAGCAGTATAGCAATGACCACTATCTAAATATAGAGCTAATTAACACTTATTTTAACAAATTATCTCTTATTCTTATAGTATCCTTCTATATTATTGTTATACTCCATTATATTTTATACTATATAACATTATTGTTATACCATTATTATATCTTACACTATTATATTTATAATTATTGTTATTACTAGTTTGTATTTGCTTGTATCCTTCTCCGTCTCTCCTTCTCTCCCTCTTCCCCCCCGTCACGGTTTGAGGCAGATGGCTGCCCACCCTAGTATAGAGTTTGGGTCTGCTAGATGTTTCTTCCAGTTTAAAAAGAAGGGGGAGTTTTTCATTGCCACTGTCGCAAAATTGCGTGCTCAGGGTGGGATTTCTGTCGGGTCTCTGCTCTGCATGTAAAGTGTCTTGAGACAACTTGTTTTGATTTGACACTTAATCCATTGAGACCTGGAACGCATCCATGTCACGTTAGCGTTTAACCACATTAACCATTAACCCATTTGGTGTTTTAAACATTGTTATAATTTAGCTATTGAAAAATAGCAGATCTACAAGCTCATAGCGCGCCACCGAGTGGCGCGCTATGAACTTGTAGGTCTGCTATTTTTGAAAAATCGTTAAAATGTGCCTTTTTCTTTCCAAAATTGTCATGATTTAGAAAACTTTTTTTTAATTTCGACGTCAGGCCTGAATGGGTTAAAGGGCCTTGCAAACGGGGAGCGATAAAACGCGCCTATAGTTCATTTTCAATGAGACCTGCGTTTTTGCTCGGAGAAGTCGCGGTGCGACAACGCAAACGTATTTACGTGAGCGCGCTCCCGTGAATTTGTTGCACGCGTGCTCGTTTCGTGCACACGCCCGCGACTCACCAGACCTGGATTCGGTCTAGCTTTTTTTTTTACGCTTGCATTGTTGCGCCCCTCTTCAACAGACCTGGAGGAGACCTGTGTTGATCCAGGCCCTCTTCAACAGACCTGGAGGAGAACTGTGTTGATCCAGACCCTCTTCAACAGACCTGGAGGAGACCTGTGTTGATCCAGGCAACAACGAGGGTGTTCCTCGCTTCCCGTTTGCAATTTAACCATTTACTGCACCTATACCCATGCAGCCAAATGAGATATCGGCAAATAAGTGATATTACATAATCTCACTAATTGTAAATGATGTTCTTGGGGTAATTGTTTAACCCCCAAAATCACGAAAGATAATTTGAGCTTTGGGACACACACATATAGGTTTGTGTGTCCCAAAACGTAGTTACTGCACTTTGGGCTCTGTCTGTAGGGCAGTACGGCTAAAATCTAGAATGACACGGATGCTTTCCTGGATGGAATGGGTTAAATGAGATGATGCCGTGCATACAGCAGTGCACGAGGAAAGATCAACACACACCCTAGCCCCCCTCCTCCTCCTCCTCCTCCTCCTCTCTTGGCCTCCATCCATCTGTTGGATAGCAGCGTGTGGAGATGACACGCGTGTCAGACAGACCAGCAGCCGCAATAGCAAGACCAAAACGTGTGGAGATTGTCATTAGATCAATAACTCAATCGCCAATGGACGAGCCCCCTACCCCCGTGTAAAACAGTGGTTTTCAAACTGTTTTGTGCCAAGGACCCCCAAATTGATATACATTTGGCCACTACACGGACACCTGTCTGAAAAGATTTTGCAAGGGACCCCCCAGAAGAGATAAAGAAGTGATAAAAAAATAAAAAGTTATTCAAATTATTCAAACATTTTCCAAACATGGTCCGGGGTCCCCGATACAACTGGTCTAAGAGATGAAAATTTAATTTAGTAAACTAATACAAACCTGGTCCTGTGCGCCCGATCGATTATTCCGCCCACTAATAACGGCTGAGTATTTGCATGCTGATCGATTAAGGCCGCCTGTTTGGTATGCCGGCCGCGTCTCCGGCCCGCTAATGATGCGCCACAACAGGACAAATTAAACTAAGTATGATGCATTGGTATTCGATGCACCATCAAGCGCTGACACGGCCACAACATTTCCCCCAAAAACATAGCGCTGAGGCTCACTCGTGAAAGGAGCAACACTGGTGGGCGATTTGGGCATTTCCGGGATTGTGACATAAAAAAACGTTTTTGTAAAAGTTTAAGTTTTTAGGTTTTCTGACCTCAATAGCACCCAAAACCTGAACTTTTAACATTCAGTAGATTTTCTGTGATCTGGGGGTTTCTGGCTCAAACAGTGCTCTGATTTTCCCGTGGAGTGTGATGTAAGAGCCAGCAAATCCCATATATGACAATGGGATTTGCCAGCAGATGTGACTGTTTTCACTGTTTTGCCTGTTTTCATTGCAGCTCAAAAGGCTTCACAGACAGAAAATCCACTGAATGTTCAAAGTTTGGGTGTAATCGAGGTCATAAAACCTAAAAGAAAAACGAAAAATAAATTAAAATGAATGTGATGAAACCTTTAAATGTTCAATTAACACAAACAAGACCCCGACTCCCTCCCCAAAAGTCAAACGAAGGTGGAAAAGAAAATACAGACCAGAAGCTCGGAATGACGTCAATGTGTATAGCTGTGTATCGCCTCCCTTTCCGGACAAATGTTTAGAGGGTCGGAAGGACCTCGCATTCATCTCCAGACAAAGAAAATGTAAGACACGTGTGTATAAGGTTGCGGCCACACATGCCACTCCGGGCGGCGGTGGCTCAGGGGTAGAGTGGCTGGATGGTAACCGCAAGGTTGCCTGTTCGAACCCGGGCTCCCCCAGAGTTAGTGTCGAAGTGTCCTTGAGCAAGCCACTGAACCCCAAATTGCTCCCGATGTGCTGGTTAGTGCCTTGCATGGTTTCTGCCGCCATCTGTGTATGAATGTGTGTGTGAATGGGTGAATTGATGCACAACTATGTAAAGCACCTTGGATAAAGGCGCTATATAAATGCACCATTTACCATTTACTCCTGAGGCGAAATTCCTATCTTGTCATGTGGAAAACCTCATATTTCCAAAACTGTTAGCAGATCTACAAGCTCAAAATGAGTTGCTTTGCGCTTCAAGTTTTGTAGATCTGTTATTTTGGATACTTTTGTGTGACCGCAGTACCGCACACTCAGTTCACTGTTTAGTATAGTGTCCACTGGCTCTGTAGTCTGCTCTTGATTACACAAGAACGCCCTTAAAACTACAGCCAATGGCCCAGAGATCCGCGGCTCTGTCTGTTAGGGGACAGAACTGCTGTCCCTGGCATATCTAAAAATGATTTCACTATTATAAAGGTTGGCCTGGGCCATGGCTCAGTGGTCCAGGCACCTTGGCTGGTAATCCAGTCTGGCAGTGTGCCGCGGGTTCGACTCCCGATCCCGACGGCCTTTACTGCATGTCACCCCCCATCTCTCTCCCCATTTCCTGTCAGCCTACAAAACATATAAAGGTTGGACTTGTTACCGCTGCCAGAATACTGTTGCGTCTTTGGAAAGTCCCCAGAACACCTGGGCTTAAAGAATGGAATGAAGAAATGACCAAAATAACATCATATGAATATATGTTGGGCAGGGTAGATGCAGAAAGCAAAATGAAAGAGACATGGGATGAATTCTGGATGTATAATTATGAACCTTAAATGAACATTAATTTCCTTGCTGTTATTTTTCTTCTTTTTTATGTTTCTTGGACTGAGTTATAATGTTGATGCTGCTTTGTACTGAACCTAGATATTGTACAATTTTGAAAAACAAATACAATTTTGTTTTTTTTTGCAGCCCAAGTTGCATCAACCGCACGCGTCGGTTGACACCCCGGTCGACGGTCAAAGTTCATCAAAGGTCACCTTTGCTCGCGTGGAATGGAAGCCAAACCCATTAAGACCTGGAACACATCTGTGTCACCTTAGCTTTAAACCGCTTTAGCCATTTTTCTAAACATTAGCTATTGAAAAATAGCAGATACTGAATCTTTGAATATATTCTTTCACAGTGAACGTGCTTCTGGGGGTCCCTGGTATACAAAACATTTTCAGATGAGGGTCAGTGGTTGAGTATCTTTGGCTCCTTGAAATGAAAAGGTTTGAGCACCACTGATATAGAAACATAGGTTTTTCAGAATTTATAAGGCGTTTTTAGATTTGTCCGGTCTTAATGGGCTGACAAGGCGTGGGGGACTTGGCGTGACTACTCGTTCTTCCATCCTGTCGCGTGCGTCTCCAGTCTCTCCGAGCCACTGTGCTCATGGTTCTGACACGTTGAGTGTAGTGGCGTCACACGCCAGCCCGAGTCTGCGTCACCTCCCCGGGCCGGGGGCGCTCTTGTCACAAAGCCCCCTGACCCGCGAATAAGACACGTCAGCCTTGTTTTGGCTGTCAGCAGCTTCACGTGCGTTGATGTGGACTTCATACTTTAGAGAGTGTGTGTTTGGCTGCTGCTGACCAAACAAAGTCAAAACAAGGATTGCATAATCATATTTTGGATAGACGTTACTTACAGATTCCATTCCAACTCTTCGTGCTTTCCTGTTCTTTTCCTGAGGATTTTCTGAAAATACATGTCTTCCCTGTGGGTTTTATTCACTGATTAGCCTTGCTAATTCTACTGTCTTGCTACTGAAAAGAAGTGTCCAGCAGATTCAGGGAATCTGCAATTACCATATACTGTAACACCTTGGCGAATGCCCCCATTTCTCACTGACACTCTACTGATTTGCCAAGAATGGCGGGACATGTAAAGTTCTCAAACGCACATCTGTATACTAACATTTATCTAATGTATGGCGGTTGCTTGCTCACATACATATACTGTATGTTAATGCTAGGTTTGCTGTTTACCTGGTTGGTATCCTAGTTAGTCTTGGAGCTTAAACACAATAAATTGTGTTTATTTGCACTTTACTTATCGTATGTGACCATTTACCCTGTCATGTGTTGACTAGAGTTCATGGCCATAGGCTCTATGCACTTCCGGGCCCCTTCCCTACTTCCTTCACTGGTGTTACTGATGATACTAATTGAGGATCTGTTCCATTTAGTGTACAGTGGTCCTAAACTTTTTTTTAATTTCAAGGACCCCTATAACTCTGAGAGTGTACAAATGTGTACACACTCAGAGTTACACATACAGGGCCATTTGGGACCCACTCAAGGACACTTTGAGACCCACTGGTGTAGCAGACTGTTTCCAGTGAGCCAACATGCACAACAGCAGCACCCTGACTCTGTTTGACCAGAATGGAACAGAGGCTTCATTAGTATCATCGGTAACACCAAGTTCTTTCCAAAATGGCGTGTGTGCATAGAGCCCATTTCCCTCATCTTGCACTTAGTAACTCTCCCACAGCTACTCAGGAGTTTGAAATACCAAGATCGGGGAAAAGACAACAGAAATCCAGATTATTGTCACGTGTTAACTCACGCCTCTCAGAGCTGGGCGTAGCTACATTTAACGTGACTCTCCGTTGTGGCTCTCAGTAAATTACTGCCCCCTCCACACACACACACACACACTCTACCCATCTTATCTATCTTTGCACATGAAAAACGCGCGGCACTCATCCTATACAAGTGTTTGTGTAATGTCTCCGACGGCGGTAATTGCACCTCGGGGGGTCACGCGGGCGGGTTGGCGTCCTCAAAGGGGGGTGGGAGGCGGAATTGGATTCAGCTGCTTGTGGAAATGAAATAAAACGAAATTTGATTTCATTTAATTATTTATTCATGTTCTGTGGTGGCGCCTGTACAACGGCAGCAGCAACCTGGGGGGGGGGGAAAGGGGGTGGGATGTGCGGTGGGGAGGGGGTGTTCAGGTGATTATTACCTCTGAGAGAGAGAGAGGGCTGACTCATTTGCATCGGAGGAAGATTTGCATGAACCCTTGAAAATGAAAATGAGGTACAGTACACATCTCTCTCTCTCTCTGGGAAGACGGAGTGAGAAGGAAGAATGAAAGACAAGTGAGACAGACTGACAGGGCTGAGCAGAGGAGGAACTTCAGAGGAGCACACAGACACCCAATGGGAGGGTGGGTGTGTGTGTGTGTGTGTGTGTGTGTGTGTGTGTGTGTGTGTGTGTGTGTGTGTGTGGGGGGGGGGAGTTGCGGGGGAGACCACAGTCCAGGATGCGTTTGTGGTCGATCCTTGGGCGCGTGTGTGTGTGTGTGGGGGGGGGGGGGGGGATGGCTTGAGGTGCCTGGAGTGTGCGTTGCCGTTGTTCATCCTGCGTTGTTCATCCAAGATTCTACTTTCCACTGCCCAACGTACTGTAAGGCCTACAACCCTTTTTCTTTCTATTCCCTTCTGTGACTCCAGTACTCTCCATTATCAGATATGTTGAGATATTTTGGTGTGTGTGTGTGTGCGTGTGCGTGTGCGCTGTGTATATATCGTTGCTATCGGGCAGAAACCTCATACTGTATCTTCATTTTAACTTTGTTTTTGTAAATTAACTACAGCAGCGTCACACACAAAAGTATCAAAAGTAGCAGATCTTTTGTTTCTACTTTTGGTATTGAATCCTGAAAAGTAACACTTCTGAACATGAGGTTTCTACCCGACAGAGACCTTTTAAAGTTTATAATATACACATCACAATAAGAAATACCACAACTTCACATGTACGTACGTAGCCATTTCAAATGTGCTAAGATTTACTGTCGGTTGAAAACGGGCCAGTTAAATCTCTGAAATGTTAACCTACTTGCACCTAAGCTACACTGTAGTCTCTCTCTCTCTCTCCCCCCCACCCTTTTTTTAGGGGATTTCTCCAACGTTTAGCTCCATAGCACGATGAAACGAGGTCCCTTGGCTTTTGATGTTAGCTAGGAGCATACAAGGATAGCTACTTAACACTGACAACTACCCCGTAGTCTGAGTAAAGCTCCTGTGTGTCCTAAGCTACTTATTTACATCCCCTCCCTTCTCAACCAGATAAAGTTCTTTGGGGAAGGACGCACAGGGACTATCGAGCCACTGGTGAAATTACAGAAGGTCTATATTTGGGATGCGTTTTTTTTTTTTCTCTCTCCTCCCAGAAATCTCCCTCTGTCTAATGTGATGTTTTGTTTTCGTTTTGTCTCTTCGTCTTTCTTTTTTTCTTTTTTAGAAACCGGTTTGAATGCTGTCTCTCCTTTCACGCTCTATCTGCGTGTGTCCCTGTTTTCCCTCTGCTGTACATGTGGAGAGTTTTCCAACGCCTTATTATCAAATGACTTTTACAAAAGCCGTAACAAGAAAGGCTGACAAGCCCTTTTCTCTGGAGCTCTCTCCTCGCGTCGTCCCGGCGTATATATACGGTGCTTGTAACAGACGTTCATTGCCACAGAACTATAGGCTCCGGTTGGCCGGTGTCATTAAGCTTTGTCCGGCGTGTCGACCTTCCTTTCTGGCAGGGTGGAAGGAACCACAATGGGCTGAAGGCTATCGCGAGCAGGCACGCGCCTCGTGCCGCTCCCTTCTCCCACCTCATTGTTCTTCAATTACCGGACAAGCTCATAGGGTGGATCCCATGTTATTTATGGCTCCATGCCACCGCAACGCGCACATAATTGCCTCTCAAAAGCTGTAATTGTGCTCATTTCTCATGTCCAAAGCGCAGCAACATCCCCTCACATGGCCTCGCGCCGCCCGCCCGTCGCCATGGAGATTGAGAGCCAATCGTGGATGAAGGACGCCCAGGGCCAAAGGTCGAGCCACATTGGATTGTGGGTAGGTGTGTTGGTGGTGTATGCTGTACTGTATGTACACAATGGGAAGATTGACTGTGCTACTTCTATTGTACATGGTTGTCAATAAAGGTGAGTCATCCATTACGTTCAATGGCGTTGGCTTAAAGGGATATTTCACTTTCAAAAATGTTTGAGGTCATTTTAACGTATGCGCTGAGGCTTCTGTGAGCACCGCAGTTTTTAACTTTCTTGATTCACTATTTAGATATTTGATCATTCATTTTATCAGACACGCCCCCTTTGTATGCTAATTGAAAAGTAACACATGTCCTCGGCAGTGGTGGGAAGTAACCAAGTACATTTACTTAAGTACTCTAAGTACAATTTTGAAGTATTTGTACTTTACTTGAGTATTTCCAATTTTCAATACTTCTACTTCTACTTCTACTTCAATACTGTACTTTTACTCCACTACAATTCTATGAAAACTTTAGTTACTAGCTACTTTGTAAATTTTGATTATTATTCCAAAACATATACATTACCAACTTCAGCCCTATGTACATTTCGGACATTTGAAAATAGCCGATGTACAAGCTCACAATGTGTCGTGATGCAACACATTGTGAGCTTGTAGATCTGCTATTTTCAGAGGCTTTGGCTATTTTCAAGACTGGGACATTCTGCATAAGTAAAAGTATACCTTTTACTTTTGGTACTTGACGGCCAAGCTACACCAGGCTTTTCTCGCGCGTTTACCCTAAACGCGCGGTCCGCGCGTGCATTTTTTTAAATAGGACTGGACCTAAATTCAACGCACGCATTTAGGGTAAACGCGCGCGTTTTGTACGCGAAAAGCCTGGTGTAGCTTGCCCGTTAAGTACATTTTGATACCAATACTTTTGTACTTTTTGAATTCCAGACTTTTACTTGATCAACAGAGTATTTCTATATTGCATAATTAATACTTTTACTTTGGCCTAAGTGATAATTGTGAGTACTTTTTCCACCACTGGTTCTGGTGACTGATATTGTCCTTCTATATTTGAGGGGGCCATGCATGTGTTTTTCCAATTAGTTTTTTTAATTTATTTTTATTTTATTATTTTATAAAAATAAAAAAAAAACACTGCCCACACACATATTAGAAAGACAATATGGGTCACCAGAAGAACCAAGGACAACGTGTGTGTTCAATGAGTTTGAAGAAGGCATCTTGTTTGCCGAAATGTCGGTCCAATAAAAGTTTCTTGCCTCGTGACTACGAGCTGTGCGGCCTCTTTCCCTTTTTTCAAGTTTTATCTCCTGCGGTCAGCACCTCCCCACTACTGGTGTGGTCAACAGCACCTCCCCACTACTGGTGTGGTCAGCAGCACCTCCCCACTACTGGTGTGCGCTCCTACCTCTTTGTTTGTTCTGTTCAATGAGTTTAACATGCTTAAAATGGAGTTTGAAGTTACAATGAGGTTTTTATGGGAAGGGGGCGTGTCTTTTAGGGGCGAGTCTTTTTGAACAAACACTCTAGCAATGATTGCTATTGGAATAATTAATAAATAGCACTTACACCCATTTTGCTATGCTTAGTTTTGCTCCTGCATGGGAGTGATGGATGTACGAAAGGCAAGGAAGGCGCCGATGACGCTTGGGAAACATTAGTATCCAGAAAACGTCGATTTGGAAGCAAAACTGAAACCCCACGAGGACTTGGGGAAAATGCATTATACACCATCACGCTCCTGATTCGGTTTGCATGTCATTGCTGTCGGGCAGAAACCAGCTCTCATCTCCATCGTCCAGTTCAGTTCAGGCCGCTGACTCCATGTGGTGACTTGAAGATTGGGCATTCATCGATGATGTGTTCAACAGTGGCAGACACTCCAATCATGTGCAGGTAGAGTTCGGTCTTAGCTACTCCAGAGCGAAGTCTGTTGAAGTTGAAAAAAAACCCCACAATTAAACTGTTAATCGCAATTATTTGTGTGAGTCAGTGTGACAATTAATCGTCAACTTAAATTTGTAATGGTGACATCCCTACATAGGAGGTTCCAACCCCCGGGGATGATGTAATGAAGCCAGCTCTTGGGCAGTGGATGGATGGTCTGACTGACTAATGATGGAAGTGGCTGCATGCCGCCAGTTCGTCATAAGGCATCCTGGCAATGCGGAGTGACAGTCTGTGTGTGTCTGATCAATGGTGCGCGGCCTGAGGGACAGAGCCAGCGCCGGGGTCTGTGGCATCCCTCCAACCCGCTTTGTCAATCAAACAGGACCGCCAACGCCAACCCACGAAATCTATTAGAGCCAATTTACACGCAGCCGGACACCTCCAAACTCCTTGGAAGTAGTCAGTGGACACAGTGGTGAAAATAGGCGAGCTCACGATGAGCTTGAGGGATAAGGCATAAGGCACAAAATAGGGCCCAAAGTGCTCCATCCTGCACTGGGAAAGATACAGATACTCCGATTACACGCCGGCATTCCGAAGCCCGCTATTCCGAAGCCCGCTATTCCGACGCACCGCCATACAGACTCCCCTGCATTACTAACCCTGTCCCTAACCGCACGTGGAAGCCACGTAGTCGGAATGGTGGTGTGTCGGAATGCCACTCTGTCCCCAGACACGTCAAATAGTAATCAACTACTAAGCGAAAGTAGATCATTCAAATCTGATCATTCAAAAGATGCCAACTTGCGCATTGCACACAAGTAGGCCATGTATGGCCTAGTTGTGCGCAAGCAGAGCACGCCATGAAGTGCGCTCACCACTGCTGGTACGACTGTTGCTCTGAGTCCTAAAGCTTTCTGCTGCTCTGAGTATTGGCCGCTGGAGTACACCGAGTACATCAGCCGATCGCAATACTTGTGCGCTCTGCTTGCGCAAGTAAAAAACACACTTGTGCTGTATAGTGATGGGCGCTCTTATCATCATGCATCACATTCCGTGCTCAGCCAATCAAATCATCACAAATGTGGTTCCGGCCATTCACAATTGGCGTCTTCATTTTGTATGTAGTATATAGGGCTAGTGATTAACAACTTAACCACATAAACTCCAGCATCCATATTGTGGGCAAAGCTTTCACTGAAAATAGCCGATCAACAATTTATGAGCTTCGATCAGCTATTTTCAGCAAAAGCTTTCCCCACAATAACAAAAAACTGAAACTACACTAGCATTATAGCCCTGAGTAGCCTCGGAAACCGCAGGCGTTTAAAAAAAAAAAAAGATCACACCCGTGTGAAGTGAGGGGCAATTACAACATAATGTTTGTATTAGTCCTCAAAACAAACATTACATTTCTCTTTATTGTCTATGGTGTTTTCTTAAGCATCTTTGAAAAACAAACTGTATATAGCCCCTCAAAAAAAGAAAAAGCCACAAAAAGTGGCATTGGAGCGATAACCAATAAGTGCAGACAGGCGTCAGTGTTTTCCGCTGTGTTCTACTGTGTTTTACAGGGGAGGCCATAGCTGTGTTCTACTGTGTTTTACAGGGGAGCGGGGAGGCCATAGCTGTGTTCTACTGTGTTTTACAGGGGAGCGGGGAGGCCATAGCTGTGTTCTACTGTGTTTTACAGGGGAGCGGGGAGGCCATAGCTGTGTTCTACTGTGTTTTACAGGGGAGCGGGGAGGCCATAGCTGTGTTCTACTGTGTTTTACAGGGGAGCGGGGAGGCCATAGCTGTGTTTTACAGGGGAGCGGGGAGGCCATAGCTGTGTTCTACTGTGTTTTACAGGGGAGCGGGGAGGCCATAGCTGTGTTCTACTGTGTTTTACAGGGGAGCGGGGAGGCCATAGCTGTGTTTTACAGGGGAGCGGGGAGGCCATAGCTGTGTTCTACTGTGTTTTACAGGGGAGCGGGGAGGCCATAGCTGTGTTCTACTGTGTTTTACAGGGGAGCGGGGAGGCCATAGCTGTGTTCTACTGTGTTTTACAGGGGAGCGGGGAGGCCATAGCTGTGTTCTACTGTGTTTTACAGGGGAGCGGGGAGGCCATAGCTGTGTTCTACTGTGTTTTACAGGGGAGCGGGGAGGCCATAGCTGTGTTCTACTGTGTTTTACAGGGGAGCGGGGAGGCCATAGAGTGTTCTACTGTGTTTTACAGGGGAGCTGGGAGGCCATAGCTGTGTTCTACTGTGTTTTACAGGGGAGCGGGGAGGCCATAGAGTGTTCTACTGTGTTTTACAGGGGAGCGGGGAGGCCTGTGTTCTACTGTGTTTTACAGGGGAGCGGGGAGGCCTGTGTTCTACTGTGTTTTACAGGGGAGCGGGGAGGCCTGTGTTCTACTGTGTTTTACAGGGGAGCGGGGAGGCCTGTGTTCTACTGTGTTTTACAGGGGAGCGGGGAGGCCTGTGTTCTACTGTGTTTTACAGGGGAGCGGGGAGGCCATAGAGTGTTCTACTGTGTTTTATAGGGGAGCGGGGAGGCCTGTGTTCTACTGTGTTTTACAGGGGAGCGGGGAGGCCTGTGTTCTACTGTGTTTTACAGGGGAGCGGGGAGGCCTGTGTTCTACTGTGTTTTACAGGGGAGCGGGGAGGCCTGTGTAACATGCACACGGGTACCATTATGTCAATATGCACACGGGTACCATTATGTAGGGATTATTAGGCAAGATTATGATGTCAATTAGCCAGAAATCAAATGCAACCCCGACTCGCCAGCGAATCGAATACACATTTAATTCCTATCTACTTGCATCTCATTAACGTCCAATTGAAGACGTGAGTCACTTAGCCTGTCAATATGCACATAGTTTCCACTCGGAATGAAGCGATTTGAAACTATGTACATACTGTGTATCTTATCATAAAAACGTCTATCTGAAGACGTGAGTTACGAATACCTGGTATGAATAAATACTGTGTTACAGTTCCCCCAATATAAAACAAATCAAATACACACAGACGGAATCAAAGAATAGTCCAGAGATTTGTTTAGATTGTACCAGCAAAATGAGATATTTATTATATCGAAATACTGTTACAAAATGCTTGCATCTGGTTGTGTGCAATCATTCATTCAAAAATAATACCACATAGCAAATGAACGAGCGCGTCAACAGGTATTTAGTGGAGACATGAGCTTCAGCTAAATAAACTGTTGTGCATTGAAAATATATATTTTGCCAGGCCGGTGTGAGTCCTACCTTTGATAACTCGCGCGGTGAAGCGGAGTTAGTCAATGGTAGTACACAATTAAATTCGATCTGGTCAAAATGATATTACAATTATAGCTTCGTTCTGTTTAAAAGCACAATGCAAAGATAGTTTCAGGAAGAAGAAAGAGGAAAAAGAGGAAAGAGGTTCTCGCGAGGAGGGGCTCTATGGTTGGCGTCACTTTTAAGATTTAAATGACAAAACTACGTCAAAAGGGTAGCTAATCCTATCATTAGTTCTGAACACTATTTTGTATTAAAAGAATGTCGTTCTGGGAGCTCGACTGTCAAACACATCTTTGACCAACCTTTTCGATGATGGAACCTCAGCGGCGCTCGGAAACTGGATACCAGGGTTAAGTTGACAAAATTAGTTTCCAGCCTGCACGCGAATGTAACTTTCCTCGTACTTGTTTAGTTAAAGTATAAAGTATAAAAAGTCGGTCAAATCGTTTCATATGGAAACCCACAAGTGGTAAACGGGACTCGCTCTAAGTCCTGATGTGGTTTCCGTGGCGGTGCAGTTCTAAGAGCTCACCGGCTGAGGCAGCCGGCGTCTCGGGGAGAAGAAGCACCAAACTGAGCAACGTGTCTTGGGGTGACACACGTTATATATTGAAAAGGGGGTCTCAAACTAAATTAGGCGTTTTCCTTTGTCTAACTTCAAATCCAGTTTTAACCAGTTTTAGTTGGAGTCAACAGAATTGTTTATACAGCTTTTACGGCCCACAGGAAGAGGGGAAAGACGCTGTCCTGTGCACCTATCACTCTCTCTCCTTATCGCTGACCTAATCGCTAAGGAATCTTCTCTTTCAGATGTGTGCGCACACACACACACACACACACACACACACACACACACACACACACACACACACGTGCGCACCAACGCACACACATTTCCTCTCATTTGACGGACATGTTCACTCTGGTCTCAACGCAGTGGTTAGAACATAGGTAGAACAAAGAGGAGAAACAGTAATAATAACATTTGAGGACAGGTGTCCTACACATTCATTTATAGCGTTGCGTGGGTGTTTGCAGCCCAGAATGTTTAAGGCAGTGTGTATGCGTGTTGTAATCCAATTCCACGCAGGTCTGTTTTGCGTGTTGATTTGTGAGTCTGTTTCTTGGTTGAACGGTTTCTTGCGTGCCAGCCGATCTGCTTAAGCACTTAAAAAGGCAAAAGGGGTCGCTGGGAGGTTGAGGCGTCCTGGTTGCTTAGTCAGTGTAAACATCGAACTGGTGTGTGTGTGGTGAACCAGTGATTTAGTGCCAAGAGGGATGTCACCCTCCCCCTGTTGGTTTTGATCCTCTAAATTATACTCACTCAAGAGGAACCGGTTTGGGGGGGGGTGTTGCATTGGTTCAACTTGCATAATTGTCAATTACAAACCCTCCCAATGTCAGGCTACATATCCCCTCTCTAGGATAAATGAAGACAACGTTCGTGGACCTTCGTTTGGCCTAGTTACATATCCTGACCTCCATTCGGGACAAGATGTCAAGTTGAGGCCAATGGGGTGTCTGTCTTGCCCATAGGGCCCCTTTTTCGACAGTGGGGTCGCGTTCCCCTGTAGTGGTGTCAATGTTCGTAGCACTCCCTTGGATGCCCAGGATAGCACCTGTGACACAGGGGAAAGGTAGGAAAGGCAGTGTCTGTACGGTCGTTTCAGGTAGGTGTAGAGTTCTGCTGGGTGCAGAGTAGATTCCATGAGAGAGTGCACAGGCGACAGTGTCTGAATGTCATTCAGGCTTCCCCGAGCACGACATACGCTCCCAGGGGAAACAACACAATGTCAATTCATTCAAAACACTGTCATTCAGGTGGATGCCAGGTTCCGCTAGTCACGGAGCGGCATCCATGAGAGAGAGAAACAGGAGACAGTGTCTGAAGGTCATTCAGGCTTCCCCGAGCACGACATACGCTCCCAGGGGAAACAAAACAATGTCAATTCATTCAAAACACTGTCATTCAGCTGGGTGTAATGCCCTCCAGGCATGGCGTAGCATTCATGTGGGGAAGAAAGAGCGGACAGGAGACAGTGTCTGTAGTGTCATCCAGGCGGATGCAAGGTTCCGCTAGGTGCGGGGTAACATCCATGTGAGGGAGAGAGAGGCAGGAGGCAGTGTCTGTAATGTCATTCAGGTGGGTGTAAGGCTTCCCCGAGCACGACCATACGCTCCCAGGGGAAACACAACAATGTCAAAACATGTCATTGCTGGCAGGTCAAAGTGTTATTGACCACATCATGCACCCAAAACGACATGGTTTCTCCTAAGTCATTTTACACTGAGCTCTCTACTCCTATTGATAAAGTTGTACTGGTCTAACCAGGGTGATAGAGAAGAGAAAAGTGGAACAAGGGCCAGAGTAGAAGAGAGGAAATAATACTTTCGTTTGTTAAAATAAAATTCAAACGATAACAGACTATAAGGAGCAAATGGCTCAACGTCTAGTGGAAATAATTATTTTGTCTGGTAAAAACAAACAAACGAAAAACTAAGGAGCAATGGCTCACACTCTAATGGTAGAAAACAAAACAGTAACTACATTTTGTGACCACAGGTGGTTTAGCAGGCTAGTGCACCTACAGGTTTGAATTCATTCCGCTAGCGAGGTTGATGTTTGATCATGTCTCACACCGAGTCAGGAAACGGAACAAAAGGTCAACCCTCTATCTTAGGAAGCATTATTCTGCACAGGCACTTTGAGGTCGTTTTTATAATAATAAAACAAGAAAATGTAAACAAAAATTACTAATGGTGTGTGTGTTACACATACCAAGTGATCATCCCGTTTCGGTAGGGGAGGAGGTTTCTTACTGTTTCACGGGAAACAGGGTCCTATGTTGCTTAAACTATTTAGGCGAGAAACTCAATAGGCTAGGCACAACACAGCTAAGAGTTCTACAATGTAGAGCAGCCAACAAGGCGTGCCTGCCGGTGAGTTCTCTCGCCTTGGTTTTGGTCTCAGAGTCTGTCAGTTCGGTGATTGTCTGGGGCGTGTGTAATTTGATTTGGTTTCGGTGTACCCATTTTGTCACTGGCTTGCCTTGGCCTTTCCATTTGGGGAGGGACCTATTGTTCATCCCCTCTTGGTGAGCAAAAGTGGAACACCGAACCAAACCCCTTACTTGGAGCTGGTCCTGCGAGGGCCTTTTGCCATAGTGGGCTTTCTTGACCTCCATGCTCTTTGCCAAGTTCTTCTGAGAAGATCTGGCAAATGGTCCAATCCAATCTATCTGCAGATCTGCCCATGGGAACATAATTCCCCTCTCTTGTAAGGGTGTTCTCGGGGTTGGACTTGAAGGTTGGAACTGACAGCACGTCAAACAACCTTTCACATAATGAACCACGTCTTGGTACATTTTGGGCCAATAGGCCATCTGGCACAACTCATCGCAGGTTGCCTCGACACCTCGGTGTACAGCAGTTGGGGAGTTGTGGCCGAAGCTTAATAGTACCCCCCTGTGGTGCTGGGGTATAACTAGACGCGGAGAAGTATATGCATCAACAGCATACACCAACAGACCATTGCTCAGTGACATGTAGTCGCTTGACACCAGTAGTTGTGTTAAATACTCTGTTGAGTCCCTGTCTGTGTCAGGGATAGGTGTTGGTGTGTCCCCAGCAAGGAGCGCCATCATGTGGGCTAGGGCTGGGTCAGCCGCCTGTAATGACACTAGATCAAAGTCTCTTTTCACAGGGGCCGTCGTCCCATCAGGGGACCGTTGGTCCCGCTGCAGTAACGCAGGGATTTTGCCAATGACCGGAATGGTCAGGCTGGAATCATAGAAGTCAGTGCTTATCAACAAACCCAAGTCTGTTCCTTCGCACAAAGTGACGTCGGTATCCAGCCTGTCTGTAGACCTTCCTTCCACATCCAAAATGGGTGTGCCTTGGAAAGTCAGACTTTGCCGTAACTGGGCATCTCTCCCCCCTAAAGGAGGAGTCCCCGGTGGGGAATTAGTGCCCTGTAAGCAAGTTATTTCCAGCTGTGCCTCCACGAGGTCACTGTTGGTCTGTTGAAACTGGGTAAACTGCGCCTTGAGGTCGGCGATCTCTTGTTTAGCCCTATTCAACTTACTATCTGTGGTGGCTAGCTTGGTGACAATATCAGTCAAGCGAGCCTGTGTCTCTCGTAACTCAAGTTCATCAGTCAAGTCTTTTATCTGCTGCCGAGACCTGGCAATTGCCTCCACGTTAGCTTTGACTGCTAAGCAATCAAGCTCATGTAACCGGACTAAGTTTGCCAATACATGCCCAGTTAATTTCTCGCGTTCTGCCTCAGTGTAAAGTCTTGATTCAGCATGAGCACTAGCTAAAGTTTGGAGATTTGAAAGGACTGTGTCTGCATCTATTTGACCGACGTTAGGAATGTCAGAGTCTGTCAGACTAAGCATCTTTCTTATAGCTACGCAACAATCCATGTTCCCTGTTCGTGTAGCTGGCTCACAGCACAGTATGCTTCTAAGCCGCAACAATTCTGTCAACAGACAGCGGTAGGAAACAATGCAACAACCACGCTCCCTCGTGCCTCTCAGGCAAAAACAGCACTGTGGTCCTCAATTTGGTTTGAGGACAATTGTGCACAAGTGAAAAGGCTATATCGTTTGTGTTATTATTCCTGCCCCTAACCCCCCTTTTTATTAACACCCTTAGTTCCTTTTGCAAGGAAGAAAGGGAGTGAATAAAAATTAAAAAGGGAATAAACACAAAAAAAAAAATTGAATTAAAAATCTCAAACTGTAAATGTCCAAAATTAAAATAATTAATTAAACCCAATCAGTCAATTGCCTGATCAACCAAACCTCAAAGGTTTAATCAACCATACATCCAACCAAACGGAAATAACCAATTAAACCAGCAAGCTAACTGCCTGGTCGATCAAAACCTCAAAAGGTTGTTAGATCTACCACTCATTTAGCCAGAAGGTTATTTCGAGCCTTAAATTTTAAATGCCACCAAGGAATGACTGAATCTCTTGAAATTCACACTCCTAATGACAAAATGGTATTAATTAAGTAAACTCAACAATTTAATTGCCTGGTCAATTAAAACATCAACCACACACTTAAACAGAGTTTATTTTAAAAATCCCAGCGCCCAACGAGAGATCGGAATGAATCATTAAAATAATTAAGTCAATCCCCATCTCAAAATTGGAACTGTAATCTTCAAAACAAACCCATTTGAGCATAACGGGCCAATGAATTGACTGAAATCCTGAAAGATTTTAAAACGATCAGTCAACCAAAGTCCACCTTAAAAATTTAAAGTCAAATGATAATGCCTGAAATAAGCTAGGGCAGGGGTGTGATTAAAACGAATAACAAAAGACCTGTATCCCTTAAACAAAACAAGCTTGATTTTGCACAGAACAAAGGCTATGCAAATTTAAAGAATGCTCCAATTTTGTCCAAGGCACAGGCCGTAAATAGCAGAAACGTTTCACTTATGTACCACAAAATCAATTATCCACAACCGAATTTGCCTGAAATGAGCGTAAAAGAGGGTTACCACAACACCACGCTATATGTTTACAAACACAAGCAAACAACGCAAAATGTCCCCACAGCAGTGAGGTAATTAATGAGCTACCAGTATATGCGAACTTAATGAGTGTACTTTGACACGCAAAATAAGTCCCCACCAAGTGCAAAGATTAAGAGGTGTTAATCTTCGTCAAGCAGCAAAACACACGACCATGCATGTGCCCTATTACAGCTCACACAGTGAAGCTAATGTTATGACACGTGTGACACCAGCGACGGCCACTAGATGGGGCGGCACGCCTTACTTGTATCACAACAACGTGTCAGTAGGCTGGACACCAAGTGTCACGGCCTGAGACCCCCACCTCTCAGGGCGGAGTTCAGATGGGGGAAATCAAGATGGCGATTTTGCAATCTGGCTGGAAGCAGCGTCCCACAAGCACAGCGGAAACGCCCCACGTCACCAATTTCCAAAATGGCGACCTCGCAAAGTCGCAAAACACAATGGCCAGAGTCCCCCGAACACCAGATGGTTTCACACTGTGTTTTTGACCAACGTCACACCAAGTAAAAGTGTAACGCTGCTTGAACCGTACGGGCCCCGTAAAAGCAATCAAGCCTCTTCAACGACCAGACAGTCCACTAGATTTATTTCACTCCTGATTTAATGACCGGACACCTCAAAAACAACGCACTATGGGGACACTTAAGTCTAAATTCATACTAAACCTTTCAAAATGGTTTTTCTGTAATCCCGTGAGCCGCTATGGGTTCTAGACAATTCCCAGGCTCCAAATTAGCAATAGGCATTACACAATGACACTATACGAATTAAATCGATTTAGCTAAATGGCAATAGATTCGTCGCAGAACGACCCACGAACAGCTTACGCTCGGAGCAATTGGCAACAGGGCGCTAGGAAATAAAATCTGTTAAAAACGATAGCCCTTGGTTTATTAATTTCGCTCCTTATATTAAACACCACAAGCCTCTGCAGAAAGCTGCGGATAAAATTGGGAGGGTAGTCGAACGTAATGTTCTAGGTTCCAGCCACGGTCACAGCGTGAGACGCGGATCAAACCACTTACTCTAAAAACAACTCTTAAAAAAAACAACCTCGATTCCAATTACATGTACATTAATTTCTCTCACATCGAAGGGTCTTATATAACACAGTAAACCAGTTCCGTTAACGGGACACCATTATGTAACATGCACACGGGTACCATTATGTCAATATGCACACGGGTACCATTATGTAGGGATTATTAGGCAAGATTATGATGTCAATTAGCCAGAAATCAAATGCAACCCCGACTCGCCAGCGAATCGAATACACATTTAATTCCTATCTACTTGCATCTCATTAACGTCCAATTGAAGACGTGAGTCACTTAGCCTGTCAATATGCACATAGTTTCCACTCGGAATGAAGCGATTTGAAACTATGTACATACTGTGTATCTTATCATAAAAACGTCTATCTGAAGACGTGAGTTACGAATACCTGGTATGAATAAATACTGTGTTACAGTTCCCCCAATATAAAACAAATCAAATACACACAGACGGAATCAAAGAATAGTCCAGAGATTTGTTTAGATTGTACCAGCAAAATGAGATATTTATTATATCGAAATACTGTTACAAAATGCTTGCATCTGGTTGTGTGCAATCATTCATTCAAAAATAATACCACATAGCAAATGAACGAGCGCGTCAACAGGTATTTAGTGGAGACATGAGCTTCAGCTAAATAAACTGTTGTGCATTGAAAATATATATTTTGCCAGGCCGGTGTGAGTCCTACCTTTGATAACTCGCGCGGTGAAGCGGAGTTAGTCAATGGTAGTACACAATTAAATTCGATCTGGTCAAAATGATATTACAATTATAGCTTCGTTCTGTTTAAAAGCACAATGCAAAGATAGTTTCAGGAAGAAGAAAGAGGAAAAAGAGGAAAGAGGTTCTCGCGAGGAGGGGCTCTATGGTTGGCGTCACTTTTAAGATTTAAATGACAAAACTACGTCAAAAGGGTAGCTAATCCTATCATTAGTTCTGAACACTATTTTGTATTAAAAGAATGTCGTTCTGGGAGCTCGACTGTCAAACACATCTTTGACCAACCTTTTCGATGATGGAACCTCAGCGGCGCTCGGAAACTGGATACCAGGGTTAAGTTGACAAAATTAGTTTCCAGCCTGCACGCGAGTGTAACTTTCCTCGTACTTGTTTAGTTAAAGTATAAAGTATAAAAAGTCGGTCAAATCGTTTCATATGGAAACCCACAAGTGGTAAACGGGACTCGCTCTAAGTCCTGATGTGGTTTCCGTGGCGGTGCAGTTCTAAGAGCTCACCGGCTGAGGCAGCCGGCGTCTCGGGGAGAAGAAGCACCAAACTGAGCAACGTGTCTTGGGGTGACACACGTTATATATTGAAAAGGGGGTCTCAAACTAAATTAGGCGTTTTCCTTTGTCTAACTTCAAATCCAGTTTTAACCAGTTTTAGTTGGAGTCAACAGAATTGTTTATACAGCTTTTACGGCCCACAGGAAGAGGGGAAAGACGCTGTCCTGTGCACCTATCACTCTCTCTCCTTATCGCTGACCTAATCGCTAAGGAATCTTCTCTTTCAGATGTGTGCGCACACACACACACACACACACACACACACACACACACACACACACACACACACACACACACGTGCGCACCAACGCACACACATTTCCTCTCATTTGACGGACATGTTCACTCTGGTCTCAACGCAGTGGTTAGAACATAGGTAGAACAAAGAGGAGAAACAGTAATAATAACATTTGAGGACAGGTGTCCTACACATTCATTTATAGCGTTGCGTGGGTGTTTGCAGCCCAGAATGTTTAAGGCAGTGTGTATGCGTGTTGTAATCCAATTCCACGCAGGTCTGTTTTGCGTGTTGATTTGTGAGTCTGTTTCTTGGTTGAACGGTTTCTTGCGTGCCAGCCGATCTGCTTAAGCACTTAAAAAGGCAAAAGGGGTCGCTGGGAGGTTGAGGCGTCCTGGTTGCTTAGTCAGTGTAAACATCGAACTGGTGTGTGTGTGGTGAACCAGTGATTTAGTGCCAAGAGGGATGTCACCCTCCCCCTGTTGGTTTTGATCCTCTAAATTATACTCACTCAAGAGGAACCGGTTTGGGGGGGGGTGTTGCATTGGTTCAACTTGCATAATTGTCAATTACAAACCCTCCCAATGTCAGGCTACACCTGTGTTCTACTGTGTTTTACAGGGGAGCGGGGAGGCCTGTGTTCTACTGTGTTTTACAGGGGAGCGGGGAGGCCTGTGTTCTACTGTGTTTTACAGGGGAGCGGGGAGGCCTGTGTTCTACTGTGTTTTACAGGGGAGCGGGGAGGCCTGTGTTCTACTGTGTTTTACAGGGCAGCGGGGAGGCCATAGAGTTATAAAGGATATAGAGGGCGGACTGCCCCGCCCCCTGCTATTCAAGTTGCTCAATGGCGTTTTGAAGCATCCGGAAGAACGCTCTACTTCCGCATTTTTTTCGATTTGGGCACCAAAATATGGTTTCCTCATGCTAAATGCACGGGCCCGCCTGCAGTTACAGCTCTGACCACTACGGCTCGCGGCTTCAACATTAGCCAGCCATTCTGGGGGCTTTGAGGAGGCGGGCACATAGGTTGGTGAACCAATAGGGAGCTGGCGTCCATTTCCAGCGCTAGTTTGTTCCACCCCTCTATGCCCAGAAAGGGGCTCTTTCAGGCTAAGCCCTCAACCATGCAGTTTAAGTGTTTAAACCACAGCGTCCATATTCTGGTGAAAACGCTCGTGGAAAATAGCTGATCGACACGATCATTTCAACACAGCAAAATATATTTTATAAGAACATGCCCTCGTAGGGCGCCCTGAGGGACTCCGCTCAACAACGTATGGGGTTCTTTGTGATCGAGAACATGTCCTCCGCTTTTCTTGTGTTTTGGTACAAATTGAACCCTGCTGTCCTCCCTTGACCCCTGGTCTGTTTGCATGCTCCTCTCTCTCTCTCTCCCTCTCTCCCTCTCTCTCTCTCTCTCTCTCTCTCTCTCTCTCTCTCTCTCTCACATCAGATGTGTCAGCCGCCATGGAGCGCTCAGAGACTCATGGGAACTGCCTGACCCAGATCTGTCGTCTCTCTCTCTCGCTCTCTCTCCTCAACCCACTTGACCACACACACGCACACACACACACACACACACACACACACACACACGCACGCACACACACACACACACACGCACACACACACACACACACACACACACTTGATATTCAGGTCGTTGACGAGATGTCAGGTGAGGACAGAGCAGCCTGGGTGACAAGGAGAGGCGGTGAACCTTTGCTGTGATATTGCCACTGTGACGCGTGAACACGCACACACACACAAACACGCTGCATACACACGCACACACACTTTTTGTCTGTAGGACGCACAGGTGGTGCAGCAGTGCACAGTAAAAGCCCTCAGTGTTCATTCATCCATGTTGTAACTCGGAGAGAGTGCACTCTGTACCTTTTGAAATGACCACTCAGGATTTCACAGTGTGCTTGTGTTCTGCTCTGAAAGGCGGTTTGTTTGAAGGCCTTCGCGTTTCAGAACAGCGTCCTTCGAAAGCTCTCGGCCCACTCTCACCTCAGACTGAGCCATTCCTTTTCTCTCCTCGGCCCTCTTCAGTGTCCAAACAACATGCTCCACTCAGACTGTCACGTGAAACCCAGCGTCCGTCCGGCCAATCGGAAAGCGCGATATGACCAGGAGGAGCGACCGGACTGGTTGGAAGGAAGCAGGAAGTATGGCCTTGAGGTACAGGCAACAACGCACCATCAGGCCGTTATCTTTTTTAGACAAGGCTGGTTGGTATAGAATAGATACTGCACTGATGCTGCCTATACTGCAGCAGTATATCATATCATATCATATCATATGTTTTGTTTTGCTTTCATGGAGGAGATATTGCGATTTATTCTCGCCTCCAGCGTGCATTTACCTACAGTATTCCACCCGGCTCTCCGTTGTAGCCATGCATATTTAACCCTAATTGTACGTTATGAATATTTGAAGGAATACGTGATCAAAATGAATGTAAATGCAGCATCTATTTCCATGCATGCCGTATTATTGCCATATGCCGCTGTGTGTGTGCGTGTGTGTGTGTGTGTGTGTGTGTGTGTGTGTGTGTGTGGGTGTGGGTGTGTGTGTGTGTGTGGACGAGCGCTCTGAGTTTGCATGCGGAAACAGTTCCATTTGATGAAATGCTAAGCAGCTGACCGACTCCGTTAGATCTATCAATACTGCCGCTGGCACACACGCACGCACACACACACATACGCGCAGTCACACACACACACGCCCGCCCACACACACACACAGTCACATAATATGTGACTGTGTGTGTGTGTGTGGGCAATATTATTGTCTCTAATGCACAGTAAAATCCATAGAATTTATTTGTATCCGTTTGTAACTACACTGTAGGAGAGTAACCAAATACACTCTTAAAGGACCACTTCACCCCCATTTTAAACCTATCCAAGATTACAATTAATTTGATTGTGTTTTATGGGAGAACGATGGCTTCGGGATGGAACGACTGCAGTTTCTTTTAGCTTAGAATTCCTCATTGACAACGTCACTGGTGGTAGGTGGGTTCACAGCCCTGAGTGGAACAATAATAGTACCATATTATACGTAGTGAGCGTATTGAGGACCAATTATATGAAGATAGGTTGAAGTGGTCCTTTAACCACTTGTAACCCCATACCAGCATCCATATACTGGGGGCAATGTTCTCCCCCCCCCCCCAAAATAGATCTACAATTTCACAATATGTCACAGAGCGTGTGTACTATATAAAGTAGGCCTACACCTGCAAGACTGTTTTTAGTATAGGGTTTTTGAGTGGTTAAATTAAAGGTCCATTTGGTTCCATTTTGTATCCTCCAGAGCAGGGGTGGGCAACTTTGACGATGAAGAGGTTCCATACTCACTCCAGAAGGTCACATTGCATATTACTGTCTTAGCAAAAATAGCTGATCTACAAGCTCAAAACGCATCGCACTGCGACACGTTTTGAGCTTGTAGATTGGCTATTTTTGCTATATTTGATTTGCAATCCGGAATACTTTTGCTATTTTTGAATTGGAATCCTGAAAATTTAATTTCAAATGCATTTGCTTATAGTTATAGTTAACGAATGAACTAAATACAAATACATTGTAATTAAAGCGGGTTATGTTTGCAGGTTAGGAATTGTAACCGCTGAAATCAATAATATATCAATATTAACCTGGGGGCCGCATTAAGTGATGGTGGGGGCCGCATGTGGCCCCCGGGCCTAGCCTGGCTAATAAGCCAGACTCAAATCACACTGTGTGGTATTTGAGTCTGGAGATGCTGTGTATGGATCTTGTTTCCCGGTGGGGCGGGTTCAAACATTTTCTCTTTGACGCAATTGGTCAGAGCTACTGTCAGTCAAAGGTCTCAAGCATTGAACGTCACTGTACCAAAGCCCGCCCATATTACATACCGTGTGCCGATTGGCCACACCAGTTCTCTGGTGTAGGAAATGGGCGTACAATTGAGCCTCTCCAGACCGTAATCCGCCGGCAGGCAATTCTTTTTTTTGCCAACGGCCGATTCGGTCTGTCTTATTAGCCAGGCTACCCCGGGCCGCCACTTGCCCATGTATGTATGTATATGCTCCAGAGTTAAACCGGACACTCGGGATTGGCGCGGTGTGTTGCTCGCTCCCTGTCGCTCTGGGGAGACGGGCGGTTTCTCCTATATTTCCTGGTTTTCATCCTCTATCTCACTCACCCTCCTCTCTCACTCTTGCTCCTTTTTTTTTCTAATTCCTTTGGCGCGAGGCGCCCGCGTTGCCTCAACAATGAATTAGTATTACCTCAATCAAAAAAGCTACTGTGCGCTTCATTCATAGCTGTGACAGCCCTATACTCTCTGGAGGGGACCATACATGCTCCTTTATCTGCAGGGGGCTCGTGTGTGTGTGTGTGTGTGTGTGTGTGTGTGTGTGTGTGTGTGTGTGTGTGTGTGTGTGTGTGACTGTGTGTGACTGTGTGTGACTGTGTGTGACTGTGTGTGGCTGTGTGTGGCTGTGTGTGTGTGTGTGTGTGTGTGTGTGTGTGTGTGTGTGTGTGTGCGCGCGCTATAATAAGCCCTCCTCCCTGAGTATTTTCCTCCCTCCTTTCCAGTTCCACTTTTCTGAGTGTGAGGAGGAAGTGACCTATATAGGCAGTCTCTCTCTCTTTCTCATTCTCTCTCGCGTCAGCTCCAGCTGCCTCCATCTCTGCGAGGATGTGTGGTGTGTGTGTGTGTGGTGGGGGGCCCTCAAATGAATAATTCAGCGGATGCCTCAACATGACTGCCTTCAATAAACCCATCCCCCTTAATGAGTCTTAATGACAGCCACGGCACGGAGACAATCAAAGATTGTGTGTGTGCGGACGTGCGTGCGTGCGTGCAGGGGATGGCATGGGTGGTGTTTAGGATGGTGCAGAACCTACGTAGGGGTGCGTACGCGCGTAGTCGTACGCGTGCATGAGCTGAATGGCGCCTTTGCCCCGGGCTCTGTCAAGGTTGCCCGGGGTAATGCTACCTGAGACTTTGAAAAGCACATGAAAGCCTCCCAGCTCAGCGGGGGAGGTGACAGACAGAAGGGTACGGCATGCGCTATAGAATCCTCACTGATCATTTAAACTCTGAGACGGTGGGAAAAGAAATGGCATCCATTTAAGTTGAGCTAAATTAACATTGAGGATGTGACTGTGTACCTATACCACCTTCTTCTGGGTTTTTTGAATTTCAAAATGAGTTCACTATCGTCGTGGTTGCATGGTTTTGACCTGATCCCAGCTATCATGTTGACTAGACAAGCCACTGGTTTTTGGAGTTGATTTATTTAATAGTTTTTTACTGGATAATTGACATCTGATGCCCCCGCCATTGTAAAATAATATGTTGAGTGGGTACTGAGCCAAAGCATTGATAGCGATGCAATAGTGCATGTTAAAACTTAAGTAGCCTCACGGGAGAAGGTCAATGTTTACTACAGTTTGCTTTTTCCAAAATGGCTTAGAGGAAGGCTAGCTACTATAGAGCGTCGCGGTCCCGCCCCCTGTCATCACGACGCCAGGCCCAGGAAATGAATCCCAATGCATTTTAAAAAGTATTTATTTAAAGACGATTACGCCGCGGACAAAGCCAAATCCAGTCGTGACAAATCATGACAATAAACACAATATTTTGGACCAAACAAACAATTTCAAAGAAGAAAAACAACAAAAAAAGTGTTGTAACCTGCCGTTTTTTTCTACTTTCTAATTCTTTGTTTGGCCCAAAACATTGTGTTTATTGTCATGATTTGTCACGACAAGAGTTGGCTTTGTCCGCGGCGTAACCGTCTTTAAATAAATACTTTCTGAAAAGTCTATAAGGAAAATGAACGGAGAATCATTTCCTGGGCCCTGGTAGGGGGTGGGACTGCGACGCTCTATAGCATACGTTGTGGAAGAGGTTTTTTTATTTGTCTTAAGTAAAAGTAGCAATAGACAAGCTCACACCGTTGTGACCTGAAGGGGGTGGCCAGTTAAGACTCACGTGTGGTTTCCACGTGCGGTTAGGGTTTTGGTTAAGGTTATTAATGTCGGATTATTGTGACACCCGACCTGAGGCCGATTATAAAAATGCCTTCTAAATCCAGAACGAAAGTTTCTGAAAAACACACATTTTTAAAAAGTGATTGTAATGGAGTAGAAGTAGGATACATTTTCTCAAGTGAAGAAAATGAACCTCAAATGTACAGAACTTGAGTAAAATGTACTTAATTACTTTCAGCCATGCATCAGCTACTTGGTAGTCTCAGTATGACATTGGCACACTGACATTGTGCCAATTCCATGCCATGCAAATTTCTCCGGTGTCTATCCAGATAAGGATGCACTGCTTTCAGTAATGAATCATACTTTCCTCCAATTTGTGTTCAACGCGACTCAATCTATCATAATGCTCGGCTATAACTTAGCCCATATGGTGGACTTTAAAAAGAAGTTTATATGAAATCCATATGTTCTCTGACTTCCATTTTTTTGTTTGTTTGTTTGTTTGTTTGTTTGTTTGTTTGTTTGTTTGTTTGTTTTCTTGCCTAATTGATTCAATAGATTTGATTCTATTGAGAGGAAGAAGTTCCAGACTAAAGAAAATAACAACTTCATCCATAGCTTGTGTTCATCATGGCCGCTCAATCTGTTTTGCGTCTGTGTGCTTTGGACAGAGGTTCACTGGGTCCTGAGGGCCACGGAACCACAGCTGACCCTGTCAAAGCCAACACAGCATGCAGCAGATGTACAGAGGCCAAGCTGGCACATGGGTGTCAATGCCCAAACAGCTGTGCCACCAGAGGTGGCTACTCTCTCCTGGCAATGATGGATGACACGGACAAGTTTCAGCCATCTTTGCCAGCCCACACAACTTCTGGGCCGTATTACAGAATGAATCCCCTACTAAATATAATGTGGACACATATTACTGCATTTCTCCGTACACAAGTTTTTGCTTTGTTTTACTTTAAAAAAAAAAGTTGTTAGAGCTAGCTAACTACATTGAAACTACTTTATGAAAGAATATAGCCTACATTAAAAAAAATAAAAAGTACCAAAAAGGTCTATGTTGTCAAACAATCTAATGGAAGCCAAACAATAAGCAGACACAGACATTGTGTAAAGGATGTACATTTTCTAGCTTGTTAATAAAAAAAGATGCTGCAGCAGTGCTCGGGTGCATGGCGCAGGGGTAAAGTAGTTTCGAATCCGTGCAGGTGCATCCGGCTTGGTCTATAGCGCCACCAGCGTGAAAGGTTACTTGGAAATTAGAAAATAAAACGTACTTTCTAATTTTACCATATGCGTAGACTAAATGACAACCTAGCTGTTACCTTCCTTGTCACCCCTCAAAAATGTCCGCTCATGCTAAAAAAAAAAGAAAGGTGGATGCCGAATGCAGAGGTTTCAACAAAATATGCACTACTCTACTATGTATTTATTTACTGAGGTCGGAGGTAGTTATAATAATAACATATACTCTTACCAGCTTGTCAAAACAACTTTTTATATAGAAATAAAAATTATATTATGCAGAATTGAGTTCAGCCTTTTGGCCCGGCCCTCCACAATAATATGTGCGTGCGTGCGTGCGTGCGTGCGTGCGTGCGTGCGTGCGCGCAGATCTGCAAGCTAGAAACTTTGTGCGAAGCATCACGTTTCAAGCTAGCAGATCTGCTACTTTTGCTGTTTTTGAATTTGAATCTTTTTAAAAGTAACAACTGTTTCCATTTCCTGAACAGTTTGGACATACGGTGCAAGGATTCCACCCAACAGCAACAATTATAATTCAGAAATGTATATATGTATGTAATATATATGTATGTAATATATTCATAGTGAACTGGTAAAGAAAAGAAAAAGAATTTATTTTTGTTGAATGTGTGTACCATACGGTTGCAAACAGATTTACTTCCAATGTTATTATATTGTTCATGAACGGGCTAACCAGTCAGCATCACGTACAGTCGTACAGTATAGCCTCGATGCTAGTGGATGTTGTGGAGGTGAGATAAAACTACAGCCACAAGATTGCGCTGCCATTCTTATGTGTTCGCCATCTCAGATCATGTTACCACAGCTATAGCAGTAGTGGAGTTAGCTCATAAATATTTGAAATCCAGACTGAGGAGTGTTCTCTAGCACAGGGGTTCTCAACGTTTTTGGCCGGGGACCCCCGAAAATGCTTTGGCAACGTCTCGGGACCCCCGCCCCGCCCCCTCCCGACCCCCAATATAAATTGACTGCTACAATAACCTTAAACCATTTTGGGCGGGAACCCCTTTTGGTGTTTTAAGCATTGTTATAATTTAGCTATTTAAAAATAGCAGATCTACAAGCTCATAGCGCGCCACCGAGTGGCGCGCTACGAGCTTGTAGGTCTGCTATTTTTGAAAATAGCAGACCCCGAGGGGTCGCGACCCACGGGTTGAGAACCCCTGCTCTAGCACAGTGGTTTTCAAAGTGGGGTCCGGGGACCCCCAGGCATCCACATGCAGCAGCAGCAGCAACATTTTAACCATATATATGTTGGCTATCCAAAATAGCAGATCTACAAGCTCTTGTAAAAACGGCGATATCCCACGAAAAACCGTCCTGATATGGAGTGTCGGCCATTGCGTTGCGACATAGCCTGAACCAATCAAATAACCAATAATAGTAGAGTGTAGATCTCAACCAATAAAAGTGTTTGGAGCAGCGAAGCCTCGCTCAAATAGAGACTCTGCAAGTGAATATAGGACGACGACGTCGCTGCACGGTGCGTTGTCGCTCGCGGTATATCAGGACATAATATATATATAATTTTTATCCCACGATTTTGCAACCCAGTTTTTTCACCCAGTGCCAATTATCTAATGTAATCCTGGGCGCTACACTTCCTCTGCCAACCTGGGGGGGCAGTGGACTGACCTCATGCCTCCTTCTATGCATGGAGGCAGTTTAGAGACCAGGATTACTGCATGTTTTCCACACAGAAAGGCCCTTTCGCCAACCCCACCTCGGGTATGGGCACTGATGACACGTCCCCAGCGCCCACAACGTCCCCAGCGGGAATCGAACCCAGGACCTTCTAGCTGTGAGGCGACAGCACTACCGACTGTGCCACCATGCCTCTAGGACAGTCTCTTTGAAAAACATGTATTTTAGTGAGATTTCCTCATTCGCTCGCTTGGGGTGTAAATTGTTTGAACATTTTCGAATTACACACAAATGTTCTCTTCGGGTGCTCCCTGGCACAGAACATTTTCAGACACCTATCCATTTTGGGGGTCCTTAATTGGCACTAAAATCACTAAAACCGCTGCTCTAGCATTTAGCTTCATTCAAGTACGGTCCCTCCGTACTTGGTACGGCATCTCTTGAACACGGCACTGCAGCCACTCTCAATACGGTGGGAGTCAACCGAAAGGTTGCACACATTTTCACATTATGTCTCGTCTTTGGTTAACCAGACTGTGATTGGTTCAATACACCGATCCGCTGGGAGCGAGCAACGGCGTCGTGAAACCATCTGTCCGTGAATCATCTGAATGGCATGCCAGGAGAAATATGGCTGTTGCACTTTCCTGGTGAATACGATATCATTCATTATGTTGCATTGTCAACAAATTACCTTACCATATATTCATGCTCTCCAGACAATATCATACGACCCCTATACCACACACACATGGGTCATCCCTGCCCTTATTGTCCCTCGCTGAACAGGTTCCAGGAACCCATGGCAAAATGTAATCATATCTGTCTCCGTGAGGCATACATACATACTGTATTCATGCCATAGCAGCAGATTCAGCAGTCGTCAACCCAGCCATAGCGTTCATTGCCACATGCACGAGGTATGAATCATTTGTAGCACCGAGCTCAAATACCAATGCAAATATGATATATGAGCACTGTGTGCAAGCTAGTCGACGTAACCCCCCCCCCCCCCCTTCTCACACACACACATACACACACACACACACACACGCACGCAAAACCACAGATATAGGTCCTCATTCATGTGTAATGTATAGCCAATATTCAAATGGGGATATCGAGGCGAGGGAGGCAAATCGGATGTTTATTTCCTTCCCTTTATATCTCTATTTATTTATTTATTTATATGTTGTTTCTTTCTCTCTTGGCTCTGAGAATATCTCATCCTCCCAAACAAGCGTGGGGGTTTTGGGACCTGACAGCTTAATAGAATGATTATTCAAATCTGTTTAATACTAGAAATTGGAAGTGCAAACGTGCCGGGGGTGCAGGTGTGGGGTGGGGGGGGGGGGGCGGGTGTTGGAGGGATGAGGGTGTGGGCCGGGGGTTCGCTGCAAATGCCTTGCTGGAGGGCGGGGGGGGGGGATGGGGCGGCGGACGCAAGAAGCATTGTTTCTCATGTGCAACACGTCAACAACATGCAAATAAAAACCCAGTATGGAGGTCAGACGTGCCACATTCTACAGTATATTTTACCTCTTCTTTTTCTCCTACTGATACATGCCTGGCGCCATTTACCCCTGGCACAAATTTGAATAAAATCTCATAGTGCCTATTTGTCGCCTCTGCTCTGCAAATTGCGGCGTCATGCCAGCACCGTGGCAATTAGGCGGCGGGATGGGCGATGGCCGCGCGTGTATCTCACGGCTTGTTGCACACGCCTTCTGCGGCTTCAACCCCCACATCTCTCCCATAGCCTTGTGGGTAAAAAGGAGGCAGAGATAGAGAGAGTGAGGTGGAGAGAATAAGGCGAGAGAGAAAGAGAAATCCTCTCCTCCTTCCCCTCCCTTCCTCATCTTTATCTGTGGATGAATATTTTGTACACACAGCCCTCCCAGAAGCCTGTTTGTCCTCGTCGTCAGCCTGTCTAAAGCAGCTTGCTGCTAAGGAGATAAGACATAGTGACTTATGCTGCCTCCTCCCCCCTTCTCCTTGAGAACCAAGCCTGTCATCATCAGCACTTGGCCACCTAAAAGTGGAATCTGTACAGCATGCGGTGGTGGTTCTCATTCTCAACACATTTTTCATGTTCCAAATTGATACGTACTCAGGCCGCAGATTGACCTCCCATTTGAAAAGATTTGTTTCCAGGCAGGGTCCCCCATAAGATAAGATAAGATTAGATTTAGTACCGAATTCTACAGCTGTAGGTGGAGAGAGAGAGAGAGAGAGAGAGAGAGAGAGAAAAGTGTGATCTGAATAGTCATTCTGTTCTTATACTTTCTCTCATTGGATTATGTTCTAGCTAGTGAAATTATAGTTAAATTAACCTTATCCTGCTATAGGCTATTGTCTGGAAACCATACAGTGTGTCCAAAACTTTTCAGGATGCAAATTCAAAAGCAGCAAAAGTGGCCGATCTACCAGCTAAAAACGTGTCGTTTTGCATCACGTTTCGAGCTTGTACTGTATATGTACTGTATATCTGCTATACTTCTGATGCTTTTGTGTGACGCTGTATGATCAAGTAGGGCATTACTTTACGAAAAAACAAAAACAAAGATCTGACAACTATGCAGTGTACATTTATGGTGATGGTTGCTTATATCTAACCTTCATATTTCACCATCACTGATACTTATATAATACATTGTGATATTTGGCAGCTTAAGAGCCTAGATGTCTCCACTAGGCCTAATAGATATTGTTTTGGTACAGCCGTCTTGTTATGATTCAGCTGTCCTTGAAGCAGCCACAGTAGTAACTATGATTCTCTTCCCTGTGCACTTGGCAGAACTAGCATACACTGACCTGACTGTTATTGTACTTCTCCAGAACTAGCATACCACTGACCTGACTGTTATTGTACTTCTCCAGAACTAGCATACACTGACCTGACTGTTATTGTACTTCTCCAGAACTAGCATACCACTGACCTGACTGTTATTGTACTTCTCCAGAACTAGCATACCACTGACCTGACTGTTATTGTACTTCTCCAGAACTAGCATACCACTGACCTGACTGTTATTGTACTTCTCCAGAACTAGCATACACTGACCTGACTGTTATTGTACTTCTCCAGAACTAGCATACCACTGACCTGACTGTTATTGTACTTCTCCAGAACTAGCATACCACTGACCTGACTGTTATTGTACTTCTCCAGAACTAGCATACCACTGACCTGACTGTTATTGTACTTCTCCAGAACTAGCATACCACTGACCTGACTGTTATTGTACTTCTCCAGAACTAGCATACCACTGACCTGACTGTTATTGTACTTCTCCAGAACTAGCATACCACTGACCTGACTGTTATTGTACTTCTCCAGAACTAGCATACCACTGACCTGACTGTTATTGTACTTCTCCAGAACTAGCATACACTGACCTGACTGTTATTGTACTTCTCCAGAACTAGCATACCACTGACCTGACTGTTATTGTACTTCTCCAGAACTAGCATACCACTGACCTGACTGTTATTGTACTTCTCCAGAACTAGCATACCACTGACCTGACTGTTATTGTACTTCTCCAGAACTAGCATACCACTGACCTGAATGTTATTGTACTTCTCCAGAACTAGCATACCACTGACCTGACTGTTATTGTACTTCTCCAGAACTAGCATACCACTGACCTGACTGTTATTGTACTTCTCCAGAACTAGCATACACTGACCTGACTGTTATTGTACTTCTCCAGAACTAGCATACCACTGACCTGACTGTTATTGTACTTCTCCAGAACTAGCATACCACTGACCTGACTGTTATTGTACTTCTCCAGAACTAGCATACCACTGACCTGACTGTTATTGTACTTCTCCAGAACTAGCATACCACTGACCTGACTGTTATTGTACTTCTCCAGAACTAGCATACCACTGACCTGACTGTTATTGTACTTCTCCCCATGATATGTTAGGCTACATAAAGCATAACCATCACCACCTAAAATATTGTCTCAACTCCTGTTTGCCTCATCGATTTCTGATTAATCCAGAATAACACGACAAAAGTAATATGCATATATGGGACTGATCGACTTGAAAACTTGGCCTGCGCATCAGCAAGGACTCAAGGGAGTGTGATCCGAGCTTGTAGATTGGCTATTTTTTTTAAACTGAGGGGCGCTATAGCCCTTCCTATGCCCAGCTTTGTGTGTCTTACAGTATGTGTACCACGGAAATGATTTGATTGGCTGAGCACGGAATGTGATGTATGATGATAAGAGCGCCCCTCAATGGGTTTGTGTGAACACAAACATTGGCTGATGATTGGCTGACCCCATAGTGATGATTTGATTGGCTGAGCAAAGTACATATTGAAGATAAAAGTGAGGGCAGAAAAGTGAAGACGCCAAACGTGATTGGCCGGAATGATTTTGTGATGATTTGATATTGGCTGAGCAGGGAATGTGATCTATGATGATGTATGATGATAAGAGTGGCCCTTTTTAAATAGTGCGTAAGTGGTAAACTGTTCCCCCCGGGCCCAGTGTGGCCGTCGAGAGGGACAGGACTAAGTGGTAAACTGTTCCCCCCGGGCCCAGTGTGGCCGTCGAGAGGGACAGGACTAAGTGGTAAACTGTTCCCCCCGGGCCCAGTGTGGCCGTCGAGAGGGACAGGACTAAGTGGTAAACTGTTCCCCCCGGGCCCAGTGTGGCCGTCGAGAGGGACAGGACTATTCCCGGTGGCCTGCCTCCTTATTGGCCTGCAGGCCAACCAGCCAGCGCAGTGCTTCGGTAAAACTCTCCTATAGTCCTCCAGCCACAGTTAAATATTCACAGTCAGTGCTGCGTGAGTTGGGACCACACGGCAATGCTTGGAGAACGCCACGCATCAGTTAATACTGCTTCATATATTGTACCATGTTCTTTATGCACTTTTTATTTTATTACTTTCTGATGTCTGTTGTGTTTGTTTGTGTATGGGTTTAGAAATGGAAAATGGAGTGGGCAAAGAAATCTAATCAGAATTGTTTTGAAAGGCTGTCATTCCATGTACAGTATACCTAAATAACTATTGTATATGTGACTGAAATGACACCATATACTGATGCCTAACTTCTAATAAAAATATCAATGAAAAAAAAATACTGCTTCATGAGTTTATAAATAGATGGATAGATGGCCGTCTTGTGGCACCATTTATTATTCAGTCAGTGCTGCTGCTGGCCAGTGGCTCCAGCCACTGCAGTCTAGCTGGGCTGACACGCCCCCTGACACTCATTACTTGCGCAAGCAGAGCGCGCAAGTACTGCGATCGGCTGGGTATGTATGTCGGTGTTGTCCACCGGCCAATAACGGACCACCATTCTTGATGACGTAACTAAGGTACGCTTGGGTGTGTGTGTGTGTGTGTGTGTGTGTGTGTGTGTGTGTGTGGTAAGAATGGTGGTCCCTTATTGGCTGTTGATGTTGACTTAACTATACGTTTCAAAGTTGGTATAAGGTCAATAATGGGTCTAAAGGATTTAGAACAGCAGTTGTAATAGGGGGGGGGGGGGCACGGTGGTACAGTCTGTAGTGCTGTCGCCTCACAGCTAGAAGGTCCTGGGTTCGATTCCCGCTCTGGACGCTGTGGGCGCTGACGGCGTGTCCTCTCCTCCGCGTCATCAGTGCCCATACCCGAGGCGGGGTTGGCGAAAGGGCCCTTCTGTGTGGAGTTTGCATGTTCTCCCCATGTCCCCTAGGGTAGGTACCCTCACAAAAAACATGCAGTAATCCTGGTCTCTAAACTGCCTCCCCCTGTTCCAGGAAAGGAACTGGTTGGAATAACGTGTTCCTTCCACGCGCTACGTCCAACCAGGGAAACTCCCCCTGTCAGGGGGCAGTTGTAATAGACATTAGTTAGTAGCAGTACCTGCGCGCTCTGCTGGGGGAAAAAATTTATGTACTTTATAAAATAAATTCATGAATATCTCTATGTATTCCCCCTATCTTCACAAATGTGCCCACCGGAGAGCAGTCAATTGACTCTTTTAAGACTAAAGAGGAGGACTAAAGACCTATAGAGAGACCCGGAAAAGAAATCCCCGTTCATTTTCCTCATAGACTTTTCAGAAAGTATTTATTTAAAGACGTTTACGCCGCGGACAAAGTCAACTCTTGTCGTGACAAATCTTGACAATAAACACAATGTTTTGGGCCAAACAAAGAATTAGAAAGTTTTTCTTCTTTGTAATTATTTGTTTGGTCCAAAATATTGTGTTTGTTGTCATGATTTGTCACGACTCGAGTTGGCTTCGTACGACGCTTAAAAGGTCTTTAAATAAATACTTTTTGAAATGTCTATGGGAAAAATGCATTGGGATTCATTTCCTTGGCCTGGCGTCGTCATGAAAGGACTGCAACGCTCTATTGGCCTACCTTTTTAACAAGGCATTTTTCTAGCTTCACTGGTTTTACCTCTAGGCTCTATGTATGCCCTCATGTGTTTTAAATGTCTTGTATCCATTTCTTAGATGTTTTTAGTGGTGTGTTTCTTCTTTTTATTTCATGCATTTGCCTATTGTAGCACTTAGTCCTTGAGATTCTAACGAATGTAATAGTATTATATAGTGCATTATAAATCAAATCCATTATTATTATTATTATTATTATTATTATTAAATGGTATATTCCCCGGCAGGTTCAGTAGGTCAGCACAGGTGCAATGCATTATTGTTAATTAGCAGCAGTAGAGCAAGTCTGTGCAGAGTCAGACAGTTGTTTTTTGTAGCTACTGCTGGTTTGGTAAAAGTATCTAAAATAATACTATCCACTGTTGGACTAATCATCATGCCTGTGTTCTGAAAGTTCATTTTAAGGTAAGACAGCACTTATTTATGCTTTTGCTTCCTTGTTCCTTGTTGAGCATGTATGTCTGTGCCATCAAATGTTTACATAGCCTAGCCGCAATTTGCAACTCTAGATTTGTTTATAATGGGATGAATCTAGAGTTGCAATACCCTCCATTGACTCCCCACTCATCATTTTGCGTTTGCGATCTGCTTGTCTTAAACGACGTTAAACTCACCAACATTGCAGCTGTAGTCCAAGCTTGAATTATTCTCTTTCAATCTGCCATGTTATGAGCTACTTTCTGTCAAGAAATTCTGTGCAAGTGATTCTTTTTCTAAGTGCTGGAGTTTGGAAGCGCTCGTCGTAAGTCACTGAACGTCCCTGCATGCATCTGTTTCGCATTTGCACATAATGCAGGAGGCAGCAGCGCGACCCCTTAATACAAACGAGCGCTTCCAAACTCTAACATTTCTTCTTCTTGACAGAAAGTAGCTCATAACATGTCTACGGGGGATTTTTATGAAAAACAAGCTCGGCAGATTGAAAGAGAATAATTCAAGCTTGGACTACAGCTGCAATGTTGGTGAGTTTAACGTCGTTTAAGATCGCAAACGCAAAATGATGAGTGGGGAGTCAATGGAGGGTATTGCAACTCTAGATTCATCCCATTATAAAAAAATCTAGAGTTGCAAATTGCGGCTATACATAGCCTATGCTCACTTTTTGGACTAGTAGGAAATACTTGCCATTCATATACCGGTAGTGGTTATAGTGCTAGTGCTGGCTTATTCTCTTCTATTTGTATTTCACTGTGTTTGGAGTGAAACTGGTCTGGTCTGTAGATCTGTTCATGTGTAGGACAGGTTAATGAATAGAATCAGTCAAATCGATTGATTCTCAAGACAGGCAGGCTATTTCTCTGTGCTGTTCTCTTAAACCGAAAACAGAAGTGTGCATGTTAAAGAAAATGACAGTTGATTTGCACATTGTGTTTCCCGCCATAGCCACCATAGAGGCAAGGCACAGTGGTTTGTTGTGGTCGGCTGCTGTTTGTCTCCCACTAGTCAAGCTACTATACTGTATATTCCAACCATGGATTATAGGGATTCCATGGTATGACCATCAGAGGCTAGAGATGGCTAAATAAAATATATTATTTATGTTTTGCTGCTGCTATTTTAACTCACTCTGCACAAGGATCGCCTTTTGACGCCTTCTGGTCCAAACGCCCACCTTGCCAAGTTCGCCTTTGTCGCTGGCTTATGTTGTCTATGGGAATGCAGTTTTTAGGATTGTAATATCTTCGATTCTTCTTTTTGGACCAAAGCTTGATTTGCGGCTCATTTCTCTAAACGATATGATCCTCGGTTACAAAATGTATGTTTTGGGTGAATTAAATAACTTTCGCGGGACATTCTATACATAGCGTTTTTTACTTCCTGACTTGCAGTTTCTGGGTAAAATGGCTTTCAAACTAAGACGATAACGTTGAAGTGAACGGGTGGCAATCTGTGAGTTCCTTTTCAGCCACTAGATGGCAATGTTGTCGGTAAATTAGTTAATATGACAATTGTCTGGCTATATAGGCTGCTAGGCTACAGTAGCCTACAGTTAGCCCTAGAATGTCTCTGATGTTACATACATTGCCAAGTATTTTACAATATAGAGCCATAGATCTCTTCCACAGACTTGTTGCACATGCAAGTGTGGCTGGCTGGTGTATGACTTGGTGGATGATTTTGGGTTCCAGTCCGGCCTTGGTTCTACAGAAGGACCCCTGGACCACACTCTCAGAACCACTGGTCTATGTATTTCTGTGGATGGAGGTTTATGTTGTGGCTAAAAGGTTGCATATCTGCCACACTTTCAGCCTCATTGGCGTGCGTCGGATGTCATGGTGTTACTACGAGTGTTGCTGGCATCTGGCTATGCTGGTCTGGACCACAAGCCGTGAGATTATCCACACGTGCGGCCATTCATGGCAATAAGCTAATTCATTTGTTGTGTTATGGAAAATAATGCTCTGCTTGTATTGTGGAGGGTTTGACAGGGTGCCAACTTCCCCACCTGCATGGCTCACAGATAATTATGGTGCTGTTTTCTCACCTTCCTATAATGGTGTTTAGCAGTTAGTCAGTTAATGCGGCACTATGTAACTTAACTATATATAGCATATTATATGTCCCACAAAATGATAAAGTTGTATGTTTAAGCAATAACAATCATGTTTCCATATACAGTACATGCAGGGGGCTAGCTAGGGGCTACTAAAGTGTGTATAGGGAGGACAATGAGTTTCATCCTGGCATTTTCTAATCTAAGGCACCAAGGCAGAACTGCCAGTCAAAGTGTAGACTGGCCAATCATCAGTGCGTCCTCGCCAGACATGCGAGTAGAGACTCAAAGCTTTTTGGCCGACATGTTGTTTGTGTCCAAAGTGGCCACTGATACCCCAAACTAACTAGTGCTGCTTTAAGCCCCAGCTTATTTAAAACGAAAAGAAAACGATTGGCAATGTAGGTTACAATATTTTAATTAAATGAAATCTGAACAATTTTGGAAATATTTACAAATGTTTTGCCTATATAAGCTGGAAGGAAGCCGGGCGGGGAGGGTGATATTTAAAAGTGTTTGTGTAACTACACAATAGTGATTCCAGGGCAGGGCTAGACTGGCCACAGGACGTACCGGGCATATTCCCGGTGGGCCGCGACCGCGGCCGCCATGATAAAAAAATAAAAATAAAAATAAAGGCAGGCCAATAGGCAGCAGGCCACCAGGAAAGGTCCGGGCGTGCTGCCATTCTGCCAGTGCCATCATGATAATTTCACTGTACCTGTATCAGTGAGTGACAAATAAATCCTCTACAAAGGGTTGTGTAGTTGTCTGTTGGTTTGTATCATTTATGTTGTTCTGTAAAAGTGGTGGTATTAGGGCTTGTTTGTTTGTGTGTGCCTCAACAGAGTGGGCGGTAGAGTTTCTGCTATCTGCGCGCTGGTTGTGGTGGGCCGGTCTGGGCCAAATTCACGCGAAAATGACCGGGCCGAATTTTCAACTCCAAATGTGAAGATGATTTAGGATGCATCTCAGTCAGAGAAAAAGAGCTATTGATCTACTGCACTCTCCCGGAGCCGTCCTTAAACATTCACAGGACCAGTAAACACGCATAAAGCTCACCTGGCAAGATTGTTAACAAAGCACACAAACTGGCTAATGGTAATGGCTAATGATTTAGTGAATGCTCATGGTTATTTACGACTCTGGACGTCGGCTCTTATTAAAAGCCAGGCTTAGGAACTGGAAGACTTGTCGTAAATTAAGCTCTCCAAGAGGGTTCGGCCTTGATCCCTGTCGAGTGCAAAAGCACGTCATAAACGGCGCGTGAATTTATCTCTTATGTCAATGAGTACGGGCTACACCTGGCAACGTAAGTGCTCCACTCTCCCACAGTGAGTCAAGTCAAACATGTTCTGAAGAACACGTCACTGGGCTAGAATCTGCGATATCTGCAATAGAATCAGAGTTAACCTCGTCAGTAGAGTAAGGTTCCTCGCCGTGCGCTCTTTGCCACTATATAGTCAGAAAGAAATGGAGATATCAGAATGTTGCTATAGTGCGTGGCTTTCGCTGTATTCCATGAGATGTTATCTTCCTCCTATAGAACCAATTCCTCCGTGCTGCAAAAATCCCATTAGGCCACTAAAATGACTTGTCCTCCCTGTGCGAAAAGGTGGCGTCCATTTGCAGATTCTATCATGGACTGGAGCTATAACCGCAGCTTCTCAACACACACCCTCCCCCTATACAGCACTGTCTCTCTCTACAATCTCTTTCTCGCTATCTCTCTCTACCTCTCTTTTGATATCTCTCCATAGAAAGAGAGAGAGGTACTCTCTCTTTCTCTTACAATCACCTCCAAAACCACAATCCCCCCTCTGTCTCTCAGCAGTAGTACACACACACACACACACACACACACACACACACACGCACGCAGCCAAAGATCCTAATAATGGCGTGGGCTCCTTCCTCTGTTAGGATGTTGTGCTGACCGGCTTGCTTTGCGCTACAACAACAGCCCTCTGGCCTAATGGTCCCAAACACCTCGGTGTCCATTAGACACATGCTGTGGTACCACACTGTGTACCGTAATGACCTATACATGATGTCGCCGTCGGCCGGGAACCTCCTATCGCCGCTTACATTTCGTTTCTTTATTCTTTTTTCCGTAAACTAACGGCCTACTTACTTCTACTTCATCATACAATATAGTGTCATACTTAGTGACACTCTTGCATGGTATCAGATTGAAGATGTATACAAGCTCACAAGTTGTGATCTTGTACATCTGCTATTTTCACTATTTTAAAAGTATATAATAAAAAAAAAAGGAACGGTTTTGGACATACAAGGTTGCCACGGCGATGTTTGCTGCCTGTAATTGGAGCCCAGAGCCTTGGATAGATACGGAATAGCGAGGTTACCGCTCGATATTTGTGACCCCCTTGAACTGTGACCCAGCAGCCCTGTGGAAATGGCATGCACATGACACATACACACACGCAAGCAATCGGTATGTCTGCGTGTGTAAAGCAAAAATATTGCCTTCATATCCACATGCATTACTAACACGGACGCACACACGTGACACGCATGCACATACATACACTCTTTCATAACAAGGCAGCCATCTTCGCTGTCATCTGTCATCATTACCTGTCATTATGCTAACAGGACTCGATAAATCACTGATTTGAGGTTTACCACCTCTTTCATGCATGCTGTTGAGGTACGGTGCGATCTTGTCCTGCGTCGGCGAGCGGCTCCCGAACAACGCAACAACACTACGACGAGATGCAGCTAATAAAATGAATAGCGGGCGTGTGATTCAGCCATGCCAATGTACAAGCATAGTGTTGTCAATGCCTGGACAATGGACACCTAAACGTTATGATTTGAATTAGCTGCCGCTGTGTTGTTTAAACATCACGGTGACGGTGTACATATATAAGGCAGTGGTTCCCAAACTTGTCAAACAAAACAAAAGAGAGTTTTTTCTTTTCACGAGTCGTGACCCATACAAACCACAAATGGCTCCCGGCCCACTGTTTAGGACACAGTGCTATAAGGTGAGCCTTAAAGGGGAAAACCACCCATTTTCAACATTTTACTATGTCATTAATATACCTTAGAGCTGTGGAAATAATAAAAAAAGTCCCCCCATTTTGTGTTTCCTAGAACTGTAATTATGAAAAAAATCATTAACATGGTGAAACACATCTTGATGACATCATCAAGATGTATTTCACCATGTTAATGATTTTTTTTCAGACCTCTAGTTCTAGGAAACACAGAATGGGGGAACTTTTTTATTATTTCCACACAACAGCTCTAAGGTACATTAATGACATAGTAAAATGTTGAAAATGAGTGGAATGCCCCTTTAACCACTTCAACCCCAGTAACGGTATAAAAATAATGTGCAAGGTGTTGAACAACAGAAAAGACACTAGTATGCAGTACACTCCGGCACTCTATGACTGATGAAGACAGTACCCCAGAAAGCAGCTTAAAACTCTAGCATTTAATATCTTACACCCTCATAAAGGCGTTTGCCAAATATGTATTTCAAAAATGATCCCCATCAAGACAAAATTTGTCATGTTTTACTGTAAGTCGGCTTGGAAGGATGCCGGTGTATAGGTACATTATTGCTCTTCTAACAGGCAAGGGCCCTCTCAACTTCCCATAATCCACTTTTAAGGTACGTAAGAAATATATATACAAATATTCACACTGCGGTAAAGGTTCAGAGTGTAATTCCCTATCTCATCTCCAAAACAGTACTACGGTATGTGCCAGCTGCACCCCGGCTGCCAAAAGCCCACAGTCTACCCAAGGCAGTCCCAATAGTAATGACTTGTACTTACACCCATATCCCAGTCACACCTCGCTACACCTCCACTCCTCCACATGTTCTGCTCTTTCTCTCTCTCTCTCTCTCTCTCTCTCTCCCTCTGTCTGTCTCTCTCTCTCTCTCAACTTAATGTGTGGGCAGGAGAGAGAGAGAGAGAGCTAGAGGAGTAGAAAACACATATAGCCATGCGCGACACAATAACATTTTGGCTACCCCCTTGCTTGCACACACAAGCCGAGCACACAGAGGAACGTGCACGGCACGTGTGGATTTTTCTTTTCTTTGAATGTGCTGTGCATCTTTAACTTGGAGGAAATCCCAGAGAACGAGGTGACAAATATTATCAGATCACTGAAAGCATCCAAAGCCAAAGATGCCCATGGGCTGCTTGATACAAACTTCTTAAAAACAAATGTTGACTCTCTGGTGGCACCCGTTACACACCTGGTAATTCTGTTCATTCTGTCCCAACCCAGTGGAAGGTTGCTGTGCATGTAATACCACCAATCTTCAAATATGGCACAAAAACAGACATATCAAACTACAGACCCTTAAGCATCCTGTCAGTAATATCAAAAGTGGCTGAAAAGTGGATTGTCTATTATCAAACACCTAGACAAAGGTCACACCCCACTGCATCCTATGCAGTTTGGGTTTCGGGCCTTCCACTCCACTGAGTCGGCAAACTGTCTATTCACAGAAATGGTGAAATGTGCTCTGGACAAGGCCCCCTGTGCAATGGCGCTGTTCCTGGACTTTAAATAAGCCGTTGACTCCGTCAGCCATCAGGTCCTCTTGTCCAAACTAACGCATTTCAACTTTTCCCCAGAGGCCATCCAGTGGTTTAGCCCAAACCTATCAAATAGAAAGCAGTGTGTAAGTGTAAACGGTGTCAAGTCTCCATACCACACTTGCTCGGTTGGTTTCTCCCAGGGATCAACACTAGGACCAATTCTGTTCTCTCTGTTTATAAAAGATCTACCTGATCTACCTGTAACAGTGTTCAGATGTACTGTATGCAGATGTGTCAACAGTCTTAACCTCTGTTCTGGCCAGTGTTCAAGACTGGTTTATAGATTCATGTCTGCTCTTGAACGCAAAAAAGAGTGTCTGCGTGGCTTTTTCCAAAAGACCAGTTGTGCTAGAATCAAATGTGTTTCTGGCTGGGGAGGAACTTGAACTTGTGTCAGAGTTCAAGTACCTCGGGGTCATGTTAGGGTTTATGTTTTTATGTGGGGAGTCGGGACTGCGGATGACAAATTTTAATTTTTGCTAAATCCGGTGTATTTGCATTGCATGTATGTAATGTCCATTAACTCTATCTCTACCGCAGCATCGCGGCACAAATTAAATCCGAAATGTGGATGGCAGAAAATCAACCAAGGACAGCGATCCTAGAATCGGACTTATGGAGGTTTGAAAATCCTCCTTTCAACTACTTTGCACTGTGAATATATTTTCAATCCCATAGTTGAAACGGTGGGGCGTTGCTATAGGAACCGGACCAATGTTAAAAGCTTCCGTAGAACTCAACCATTATAGAGTATACGTTGGGGTACGTATATATACGGACCTGGGATATGACGCCACCTAGCGTCGATGTCCGTATACGGACTTGGGGAAAAAAGAGTTAATATGCATTGTCCCATCTAAATAAACAACATGAAGCAGTCCACCCCACCACCACCAACTCCCATCGCGCACATACACACACACACACACACACACACACACACACAGTCACACACGTGCCAGCAGCAGCTTGTAAAGTCGCCCGTCCGTCGCCAAACCAAAATAAAAGGAACACGTTATCTCTCTCCCATATGTGGACCTGCGGGCCTGGAACGAAGCAGTGCTGGAAAGTAATTACATTTACTCAAGTACAATCAATAGGTATTTGTACTTTACTTGAGTAATTCTGAATTCCAATACTTTTACTTCTTCCACTATAGCCTCGGTACCCAGGCTTTTATTTTTGTTCGCGTTTGGCTCAAAAAATTAAAGCCTGGGGGAACGAGAGACATTTCCTGGTCTATAGGAGAGTAGGAGTGAACTACAGTGCAGAGGGGGCGTCGCTTTCCTCCGCTGGTTTCTACCAGGGAGGAGGGGAGGGGCGGAGGGGGGCAGGGGTGGGGGCTCAGATCTGTGAACCAATATTCTCCTTGCACGCCCGCATCTCTAGACCAGAAAACAGGCTGTCTAGGCCAGGCTAACTCCAGTACATCTCAGAGGCTTTGTTACTAGTTACTAAAAAATTAAATAAAACACTTCAGCCCTATACATTTCGGCCATTTGAAAATAGCTGATCTACAAGCTCACAATGCATCACATCGCATCGCATCTGCTATATTCAAAAGCTGTTTAAACATTTAAAAACTTGAAATGGGACATTCTGCACAATGAGTAATTTCTACGCCTTTTACTTAATGTACTTATACTCAAGTAAAATAATTCAGGACTTTTACTTGTACGGTAACAGAGTAGTTCCACATTGCCGTATTGATACTTTTACTTAAGTAAAACGTGATGTGAGTACATTTTCCATGCACCACTGCCTGCAACTAAGGGACGGTCTGCGCACACTATACAGCTCAGACAGACAGTCTAGTGCAGACAGACCCCTGTGTGCTGTGCAGAAGGGATAGGATGGAAGAAAGCGAAGTTGAAGCCTTCCACCGTGCCTCCCCCTCCCCCCTCCCCCTTGCCTGTCTGTCAGTCTCCCTATAAAGCAATTAAAAACCCCTACTATACCCTACCCTACCGCAGTGGCCCCGCAGTGACTGCGACACGCGCAGTCAGTCACAGTGGAATTGAGCGCATAAGCGCAGGGGTTGATAGAGTGCATCTGCGTGCAAGGTGCCGATTCGGTGCCCGCCCGCCCGCGCACGCGTGCGTGCGTGCGTGCGTGTCGCCGTCATTAGCTCCCCCTCCCCTCCCTCCGCCAGCCTCATTAGAAGTCATGAATCATCGACGTGATGTGAAATTCCCTCCGTCTAAATAGGCTCCATTCATATTCAGGTGAACGCGGTGTTGTACGTCTATGGCGCGACCAGCCTCTCTCTCTCTCTCTCTCTCTCTCTCTCTCTCTCTCTCCACCTCTATGGAGTTTGTGCAGCTGGCTGCCATATCACCCCCCCCCCCCCCCCCCCCTCCCCGACAAACATGTCACTGACACTGCTGGCCTCCATTTAGATGATGCCAAGATGTACACAAACACCACGCGTTGTGGTGTTAGTGTCTCGTACAGTATCGGTTCCATCTGAAACACAAAGCCTGGAGGGGTATAGTTCCAGAGAGAGAGAGAGAGAGAGAGAGAGGGTGACACAGATGGAAAAGAGCAGGAGAGGGAAATGGGGGAGAGACTGGGAGAGAGAGGAATATGTGGAATGGGGGGGAAGGGGGGGTAGCAAGAGACACTGAAAAATAAGCCAAGAGAAATCAGCAGAGAGACACAGAGAGAGATATGGATTGATATGTCGTCACCGAGGGGGAGAAAGGTTAATCCATTTACTGCGGTGCATATATGATCCTATAAGCCACACAGCGGCGGTATAAGGATAACGGCGCAGTGCTGCATATCGTCGCTGTAGGGCTGGGAAGCTCTTATCTCCATATTCTAACTTTTTGTGTTTTTTGTGGGGGTTTTTGTTTGCTTTTTTTGTAAATTACTGTCACACAAAAGGATCCAAAGTAGCAGATCTACTCTACACGCCATGTTTTGAGCTTGTAGATCTGCTACTTTTGCAGGTTTTGAATTTGAATCCCGAAAAGGGACAGTTTTGGACAAATGAGGTTTCCACCCGACAGAGATGATGTATGTCCTTTAGCCTACGTTGTTCAGGTATAGCGGCCTTCCAACTGTCCTTGACCCTAATATAATGAGCACATACTGTATTATTGACAATGTGTGGCTTGATGCTGAGGTCAATGCATAACGTAAAAAAAACCCTTTAATGAATTTAACTTGATTTAACTCAAATTGTTTTTACACTCCCAGAGTTAACCACCTAAAGGGCGGTGCTGAGTCGGCTCAATCGAACAAGGCACAATTCGGCACAGCAACTCGCTCGGTGGTGCCTCGCGTGGCTCAAGTTCGCAGTGACACCGGGCCTCCGTCGCGATCTAAATCTATACTTTATCCGCCCAAAAACTAGTCTCCAGTTGTTGTATAGGCGAGAGGCACTTCCGCATTGCCCACAGAAGCAGGGCGTGGTTATAAGCACAAGAGGTTTAGGCTTTAGAATGTCGCGTCTATAGCCTTGCACATTGACTCACCCAGCATGAATCTGGACACACATAACATACCAATTGAATTATACACTTATTTTTAACCATCTGTTTTTTATCTTGTCTCTGTATTGAATGAACTGTAAAACAATGTGATTAGCTGCAGCTGTGTTAGCCAGCCATGTTTATAATCTGCTATAGAAAACAACCTTTTTAACCTGAATTGGAAAACAAACTACAAAATCAGCCTATGCCTTATAGGGCAGGGTTTGCGGCCTGCGAGGACCATCCGTCTGGCCCTCGCCAACCCCCGTCATTTATTTATTTATGTATTTATTGCTAGTGAAAGTTACAGGTATGGTGTGTGTGTGTGTGTGTGATATGAAATGTGAGCTTAGTTTACCATAATCACAGTCATCGTTAATCATATTCCATCATATTCAAGGGCTTTTGGAGAGAAATGAGATCCAGTCATGGTCGTGGCCCTCGCCATGGCACCCTAGACATCATTTAGCCCTTGGGGAAAACTAATTGGGGAACCCTGCCCAAAGGCTTCCATGGCCCCATAAGCCCTATTGTTATACTTTGGCTATTCAAAAATAGCCAAACCCTCAAAACAGCTACATGCTCACAAAGCGCTGGCTGATGTAACAGAAGTAGCAAACGTTTCTCTCAGCACTACATAGAAGTCGAGACAGGACGATAGCTTTGAGATACTGTGAGAAGCTGTTTTATTCAAGGGCCATTGTTTGGAGTTATTTGTTTTGTTTTGCTATTTTATTTTAAAACCATGTTGAAAGTTTTTGAGGTTAAACGACTGAATGAATGCGATCTGTTTTACCCTTCTATAGTTTTTAACCTGAACTGAAAAGCGTACATCAGCCTATAAGGCGTCATGCCCCTTTAAGCAGTTCTCCGTACGCCCTGTTTTACGCCCTGCTGTATGACCAGGAAGATTAGAAGAAAATAAAAATATAAACCGCCTCTAGATCATCATTCGCCCACTTTGGGGAATGGCGGATAAAAGGCTCAAACCAACGTCTTCCTTTAAAATACACGGTACCCTGTGCGGCCGGCGTGGATACCTCAATCCATTATCACGTAATGATGGTCATAATCACCGTTAATCAACGTTGCCTTTACATCCTCTGGCACTAATGCACCCAGCCCCACCCCCCTCCCTAGCATCTGATCAATCCCAGAGCCATTATACGCACGGGCTCCCTGGCAGTTAAAGAACATGGGATGCAGAGAGAGAGAGAGAGAGAGAGCTGGGGTCTCGGCGGCTGCAGTGGCCACAGCGAAATGAACTTAGCCAACAATCTGGGAGATCAATCCCATCACTTAGCCAATTAGGCGATAGGGAGACAGACACCCATTACCCTAAGAACCAATCGATAGCCGGAGCCAGGGGCCGAGGCGGTGCTGTCTGGTCCCGTCCCATAGCCGCCGTTGGGGGGTTTGCGTGCTCGGCTTTAATGGAGTGGAAAGGGGGGGCGGGGGGCGTGGCACCCCAGCTTTGACGGACAGACGTGACAGAGGCCCATCAGCGAGGTTGGAAGGGTGTCAAAGAGAGCCGGCAGCGGGAGCTGTAAACATGACGAGACTGAGAGGTGTGGAGTCTGGTGCCCAGAGCCATTGAGGAAGAGTGGCGACATCGCCGTTCACTTCATGGGGCAAGTCCAATGGCGGCTATGGGGAGCGAATATAGTTACAAAGTCGTGCACCAGAAGTTCACGGAATGCACTGCAGGACTCTGCACTGGGAATCGAGTAGACAAGGCATGAACAAACATCATTTTTTAATGACTGTGACCTTTGTAAAAAAAATAATCAATTTAGACGAATGAAAGAAGACATATCACAGGTTATTTTCAGATACCTTGTGTTCTGATTTGCAAACGATAATTATATTGACATCTCGAAAGAGCACAATAAGAGTTTCTGCAATGCTGTAGGTACGTAGGTGCTTCTCAGTTTCTGAATGGGCAGTATCGTGAGAATGCTGCCCGCGAGAATACAACCTTTCAGTCACATCAGTGAATGAAAGGCAACAGCCCAGCTTTAATGATCTTAAATCACTTTATTTTAGAATGCCTTTAAGTAATGGAGTAGAACATAAACATTACAGAGACTTTAGTTGTCACTGTACTGTACAATACTTTAAAACTTTTGTCATGTTGCACACATACCTAAAATTGCTGATATCTGCGCCGCTCTCATTGAAAGCAATGTATTGAAAACTCCAGCTTGACACTCTCCAGCGCTGCACGGGTCACATGACCACCGCTGTTTCCTGCCACCTCGATGGCGGCACTCTCTCTCGTTCTACTGGCTGTGTCGCCGCACGCCGCCGGAAATAGCCGTCGCGTTGGGTGCTTGTGCATCTGCTGTCACCGGCGTGCGTATGACGTATAGCATAAATGGCGGTATTGAGAGGAGGTATAGAAGAAGGAATTGACGGAGTTGAAGAGATCAATGGCAGACGGTTGGTATGCTGGTCTGTTGGTTTACCCCAACCTCTCTCTCTCTCTGGCAGTGTTTCTCTTCACACTCCGACGCTGCAGTGTCTGGACTCCCCAAGGTCGAACTCTCTCTGTGTGTGTGTGTGTGTGTGTGTGTGTGTGTGTGTTTGTGTGTGTGCGTGTGTGTGTGTGTGTGTGTGTGTGCGTGTGTGTGTGTGTGTGTGTGTGTGTACACTAGTAAAAAAAAAAGAATCAATACAATAGGCGACATTCAGCCACTAGGTGTCGCACTCCACTCCACACACGTCACAACAACGCTTCTGTTGCATAAGGTTCCTAATTTCCTTGAGTCATCAACGCCTGTAAGGCGGCACTTGTGTGGCGTTGTATAACGGCTGCGTCCAAGCAGTGGGGGTGAGTACTGAGTACCTTCCCTAACCAACTAGTAGCAATGGATAACTGTCAGCTTACAGTGGTCCCCAAAAACAATGATTTGGACACGACAGAAAGTATTACAATAGTTTTTTAACAATCATAACAATTATGGGGGGGGATATGTTTATTCTTTTAATATGCGTTATGGATGTTTTATTTTGTATTGTTCTACTGTAAAACCGTTATCAATATTACCTTGTGCGAATGTAACCAATGGCTCAGGAAGTACAGCGGCCGCTTGGGAACCAGAAGGTTCCCAGTTTGATCCTGGGCTCCCCCAGAGTTAATGTCGAAGTGTCCTTGAGCAAGACTCTGAACCCCTACCTGCTCCCGATGTGCAGGCTATGGTGCGTTGCGTGGTTTCCTCCACCATCGGTGTATGAATGGGTGAATGTACAATTATTCTATAGCTCCTTGGATAAAGGTGCTATATAATGCACCATTTACTATTTTCTTTACCAATGATGGACCAGTACGGTAGAGCTCTTCATGGGTCCAAAATGACGGACCTGAACACCAATAGATCCTTGAAATTTGTTCTCAGACCTGAATCTGATTGGAGCCATGATTTTTGAGGGGCGCTCTATTCAGCTATTAGTGTAGATGGAGAATTTTAAGTCATAGTGTCTGAGCAAATCAGCTTAGTGTATTTTTGTCCTACACAAAGTGTAAGCTCCATCGTTTGACGGACCCGAACCAGAATGTAACCCTTGACAATGGTTCAGAGATCTATCTATCTATCTATCTATCTATCTATCTATCTATCTATCTATCTATCTATCTATCTATCTATCTATCTATCTATCTATCTATCTATCTATCTATCTATCTATCTATCTATCTATCTATCTATCTATCTTTTTTTCATCTATCTTAAGACTGTCCTCGACCCTAACCGTACCCGTGAGATTTATTTTAAGGTCCAGGATCCTGGGATCTGAGGTAACAGAATCTGAACTGACCCAAAGTAACCATGACAAAAACACAATCGTTGCATGTGGTTTGCTTTGCTGTAAACCAAATCGCCCTTTGGGGACAAACAAATAAATGAACCTGAACCTGAACATGAACCTGAACCTGAATGATTTCACTCTAGTTCATCTCTAATGGCTATAGTGCATGTCATAGTGCATGTCATAGTGCATGTCATCCAAATCTAAATAATTCACATTTTGGACCTTGTTTATTAACCTTGTCCTACAGTATGTAGAGCAGCGGTGCCCAAAAGGCAGATCGTGATCTACCTGTAGATCAGAAAAGGCTGTGCATTATTTTGTGTCCTACTGTTTACACTTGGTCAAATTTGTATGGTTGTTTGATTGGACTGGATTTTTTTTTTCTTTTTTTCTTGTTGTTTTTGTATGTCTGTACTCAATTATTATTGTTGTTTTTTTTATATTTAAATTGTTTTAATAATGACGATAACTGTGGGGGGAGAGATGGGGTGAGGGAAAAAATGGAAAAAAATGGTATGTTCAAACTGAACTTAAATGGTTGAAACCCGCTACCAATAAACATATATTTAAAAAAAAAAAAAAGGCTGTGCAGGTATAGATCACATGGCCTGGCCCTAAAAATATATAAAGAAAATGGGAAAAATAGCTGCCACTTGGTGACTTCATTGATTGACATCAAATAGGGCCTGTCAGCTCAAACTCACAATGCAATACTTTTCAAGAGTGTTGCATACCAGCAGCATTACATAAGTTATACAAAATAAAACATTACCAATTCCATTTTCCCATTCAGAGTGTGTTTGTCTTATATGTAATGCTATTCCAAAGCCCCTTCTAACTATTTTCAGCAATGGGATAATAATTTTTCGATCGGTAGATCTTGTTGAGCTGGTGATTTTGAAAGTAGCTGCAAGTTTAAAATGTGCGGGCAGCCCTGATGTAGAGCATATAAAACAGTAGCACAAGACGCTGAAATAATTCCACAGGACGAGGATAATTTCCATACAAATTAGCTGGTTGGCTGTTTTGCTCAATTATTGAGCCGAGGCATTTCCAATGCAAATGGAACGACGCGCTTGCCTTGCCTCAACCATTTGAACCCAATATACTTTCCCCACCAGCTCTCACTCTACAACAAATAGCCGGAAATAGCCGATCTACGTGGTGAGCTTGTAGGTCAGCTATATTTCCGCAGAATGTACACCACCCAGAATAAGGGAGCTAGGGATTGAGTGGTACAAAACAGCCGTGTTTTCGGCACCCGTTGGGCTTTGCGTGTGAGTTGCATCCTAAGCAGCAGTAGAGACATCACAGCAGCTTATGCTGCAACGAGATGGAGGAGGGAGAAGGAAGGAGGTGCAGACAGCAGCGTATGGCATGTCTGTCTCTCTCTCTCTCTCTCTCTCTCTCTCTCTCTCTCTCTCTCTCTCTCTCTCTCTCTCTCTAGCCTCAGGGGGGGAATGCCCTCAGGGGGCAAAATACCGTCTGGGATTATACTGTTGAATTCACCACTTCTCTCTCTACCCCAGCTCTCTCTGTTTCTCTCTGATTCTGTCCCCGTCTGGTCTGTCTGTCTATCTTGCACTCTCCCTTCTCTCATGACATTCACCTTTATCCCTTGCTCTTCCCAGTTGTCCAATCTCTCATTTATTCTTGCCCACAGTGCAAAACTGTCCGTGCGTGCGTGCGTGTGTGTGTGCATGCGTGCGCGTGTGTGTGTGTGTGTCTGCACTTGCATGTACAAATACTTCGGGACTTGATGTGGAGTTCCAGTTGGTGGGCTGACACAGACACCAAATTAAATTGAGTTGACGTCTTAGCATGCCCTTCGCTGAAAAGTACACTTGTAATAATAATACAAAATTAGAAAGCAGGACTCTGCACTGTACTTCATTGTGCTATACAAGAGGAAAGCAGGACTCTGCACTGTACTTCACTGTGCTATACAAGAGGAAAACGTCAAAAGGTTTCTCTGCACAATTGGTTCTTTTCAAGGACATGCGTTTCTCTTGAGTTTGCCTCCAGAATCCAGAACTCCATCTCCACTGCCTTGTGTGAAACCCTGGTGGAAGGAAGCCACTCTACGCTTGACGGAACTGTGTGGATCTCAACCTTTCCTGGGTCAGGGGCCCACTTGAAACCCCCGAAAGCGTCTGTGGTCCCACGCAGTCCATTGTCCACATGCACACATTGCACTATTACAGTATAACCTATACTCACCCTTTAGGTGAAAGGGTGATGACCTAAAATGTAATGTTGATACACCTGTTAAGTGATCACCCTTTTGTAGGCTATCACCTAAAAGTGGAGTATGTGTGGACAATGCACTTGCACATGGTCCACGCATATACTTAACACGGCAGCCGAATGGCTATCACCTAAAAGTGGAGCCTTATTTAATGATCGATCAATCGATTGTGTTCCGTCTTGGATCAATGAAAACAACGTAGCATAGCAAGTCATAGGCTATTTATTGGTATCACTAGGAAAACACATTATTCAAGGTTTTAAAGAAAATAAATACTAAAGTCGTTTTTGGTTATATTATAATTTAAATGTTAGCGTTTTTTGCCAATTATTTGGTAAAATAATAATAATAATAATAAAATAATTATTTGCCCCGCTTGCAATGCCATCGCAGTGCGGGTGAGGTTTTGCAGCGTTCCATACAGTGTATATATAGTAAATGGTGCTTGCTTTTACAACAGACTGTGTGTGCACTTGATCGATCTCTGCCTCTTTCCATAATAATGCATTGGTTGTCTTCTTTGACATCTGCCGGTGCCCATATGTCCAGCCTGGCTCGCATGCAGCGCAGAGCTGCTCCTCAGAGGCCGACAAACATGAACAGGTATATCATTTTACCAGGTGCTTTAAAAGCGCCTGGACTACATTTGCTACTATAGCTCTTGTCCATAGCTCTAATGCCTTCATTAGAGCTATGGAACTGTTCTCTTCCTACGCTCGCATAAATGCAGACCAGCCTCTCGTCCGGAAGGAAAATCTTGTCTATGAGATTTGTCTCTGGGCAATATCGATAGAGGGCGCAGTGGAGTAAGTAACTAAAAGTATTGGGGGTTTTTTCGGTGGAAAAACACTCCCTTTCTGGCCTAAAAGTACATTTTATACGTGTGGTGGGGGGCTCAGAGTGCGTCCACTAAGGAAAGTAGGCTTTCTAATTACACAAACCGCCTTTGTATTGGTGAGTAGGTAAAACATTTTTTATATTTACGCTACCGACGAGAGGCTGGTCTGCGTTTCGTGCGAGGGCTATATAGAAGCAAAGAGTGGCAGAGCCTTAATGCAACGGCACCAAAGGGCATTAGGGCTATGGACCAGAGCTAATTCCCTACTACCTCTAGTATAGCAACCGTAGTGGACACTTTTTCATGATTGGCGGCCTCGTCTCTAGGCTGCCTCTAAGCCAATGGGAGACTTAAACCCATACTCTGAACGCCGCAACGTGAAGCTGAGACAGAGGCTGCGGCACACAAACTGATTATAGATGTTCATAAACGAGAGATTCTTGTTTTTATTCGGTGTCCGTCCTACAGTATGTTTGATAACTGCACTGCCATGACAACTGAATTTGCCGTACGTGACACAATAGTATCAAAAGTAGCAGATCCACAAACGAAACACAGCTCGAAGAGGTTGTAGAACTGCTACTTTCGAATTTGAGTCCTGAGACAAATATTCCACCAGACTTACACCCTTTTGTTTTATTTGACTTTTTAATTCAATTATTATTATTATTATTATTTTTCACCCCCTTCCCTCTTGTTTCCAGACGAGAGACAAATCGGGTTGAAGTTCATCTCGGTACACCGCCTTCGGAGTCATGAAGATAAATAGCTCACTTAGGGGGAAGTCGTTAAGATCCAGGCTGATCACCTGTTTACCCCGCCCCTCCCCCCAAGCCCCTCCCTCCCTCAGTCCCAAAGTGGGGTCCCACAGGGGTCCTTGACGGGGGGTAGGGGGTCCCCTGCAGCCAAAATGAGCTAACCACTTAAACCCTGTATTGTTGACCGGAGTCCCCCATGGCTCTATACTTTTCCGTTGGCTAGCGCCTCTTAAAATGTGGTTAACCACTTTAAGGCTACAGTATATCCTAGTGTACATTGTCTATTTGAAAATAACTAGCTAGTAGAAATGTATTTTGGGTGGGTGGGGATGTTGAATATTTTGAAAACCTTTTAGCAATGCAAATCATGTGGGTTTTTTTTTTTATCACGCATTGGTTTGGGTGGTCCGTGACATGACACAGTTGGACCACCTCTCCTCTAAACGCCACACATAGCGGGACTCCGACCGCTGCCCCCATCTGCCCCCATCCACCGCTCCCGCTGCCCGCTGCATGCTGGGCAGGAGAAAGGAGTTTAGAGGCCGTCCATCAGAGGGGGAGCCGGGGCCGGGACACGGCCCATAAGGAGCGCCATGAAGCCCCACAAGTTATTACCCTGCTATCCTGGAAGCATTTTGTCTTCATCAATTCTTAAACTCATAAGACTCCCTGCCTCTATCCCCCTCCAAATTGTACCATCTATCAGGCAGCCAGCCCTTCCCCTCGATCGCCTCTCTCTCTCTCTCTCTCTCTCTCTCTCTCTCTCTCTCTCTCTCTCTCTCGCTCTCTCTCTGTGGGAATTTGTCTCTTCCTGTCGCCCTCCTTTCCTTCCCCTCTCTTTCTCTCTCTCTCTCTCTCTCTCTCTCTCTGCCTCTCTCGCTCTGTGCATGGTTCTCTCTGCCGTAGGCTCTCTCTCCCCCCCCCCCCCCCCCTCTCTGCAGAACAGGCAGTGGTGTAGATTGTCAAATTATCCCCAGGCATGAGAGGATGAGCTTTTTTTCACAGGTGGTAATGACTACGGCACCTCTCCACATGCTCCCTCTCTCTCTCTCTCTCTCTCTCTCTCTCTCTGTGTCTCTCTGTGTCTCTCTCTCTCTCTCTCTCTCTCTCTCTCTCTCTCTCTCACTTTCTCTCTTTCTCTCTCTCTGTGTCTGTCTGTATCTCTCTCTATCCTGCCCCCCATCACTGTCCGCCCACCTACTTCCTACCCCCCCCCCACACACACACACACACCTCTCTCTCTCTCTCTCTCTCTCTCATTCATTTGGATTCAAACTCTCCTTGGGTGATTGTAATCCGTGGGAAGTATATGTCTCTGATGTCTTGGTACAGTGGACAGACGGTTAGGAAGTGTAGCTCAGTCTCTTCCTCGTTTTGTGTGCAGTGGGTGCATAGTCTGTATGTCTTCTGCCTATTAGTCCACTTGCCAGAATGTGAACCCGGACATGGTGAGTACACCAACATTTTATGTTAGAAATGTTGAGTATGGGTCCCCAGCATGTAGAAACTGCTGGATGCTAACTTGCATATGTTGAGCAATTTTCATAATTGGCATAATATGTGACCATACCAGGAAGTAGCATGTGACCTGCCATAGCCGTCATCACAAATGTGATGATGTCAGCACATTTGGGCAAGTGGCTATGGCCATTTTTAGCGAGTGTTTTTTTGTTTAAAAAAAAAAAAAAAAGAATGCTTGGAATGGATTCAGCATCATGAAAACCCCACATAGTTTGACATGTCACATGCTACATAGTTTCTACATGCTGGGGACCCATACTCAACATTTCTAACAAAACGTTGGTGTACTCACCATGTCCGGGTTGACAATGGGGCTCGATGGGCTGGCAAGTAGACTATAATATGGTGGCATTTCTCAATCGCAAGTCAAGTTAAAAGGTTTGTAATGTAGTTTTGGAATTATATTCCAGTAGTTTTGGACTGGATCCAGTTGGTGTAAAGCTCACTGAGCATGTTGTTGAACTCATTGTGCTGGGAGTGGTTATTGTTTTCAGAGCTTGGGCGTAGGTGTATTGGGGTGTGGTTGGTGGTGCTTGGGCGTAGGTGTATTGGGGTGTGGTTGGTGGTGCTTGGGCGTAGGTGTCTTGGGGTGTGGTTGGTGGTGCTTGGGCGTAGGTGTCTTGGGGTGTGGTTGGTGGTGCTTGGGCGTAGGTGTATTGGGGTGTGGTTGGTGGTGCTTGGGCGTAGGTGTATTGGGGTGTGGTTGGTGGTGCTTGGGCGTAGGTGTATTGGGGTGTGGTTGGTGGTGCTTGGGCGTAGGTGTATTGGGGTGTGGTTGGTGGTGCTTGGGCGTAGGTGTATTGGGGTGTGGTTCGTGGTGCTTGCATGTGTGTTGGGCGTAGGTGTATTGGGGTGTGGTTGGTGGTGCTTGCATGTGTGTTGGGCGTAGGTGTATTGGGGTGTGGTTGGTTGGTGGTGCTTGCATGTGTGTTGGGCGTAGGTGTATTGGGGTGTGGTTGGTGGTGCTTGGGCGTAGGTGTATTGGGGTGTGGTTGGTGGTGCTTGGGCGTAGGTGTATTGGGGTGTGGTTCGTGGTGCTTGCATGTGTGTTGGGCGTAGGTGTATTGGGGTGTGGTTGGTGGTGCTTGCATGTGTGTTGGGTGTAGGTGTATTGGGGTGTGGTTGGTTGGTGGTGCTTGCATGTGTGTTGGGCGTAGGTGTATTGGGGTGTGGTTGGTGGTGCTTGCATGTGTGTTGGGCGTAGGTGTATTGGGGTGTGGTTGGTGGTGCTTGGGCGTAGGTGTATTGGGGTGTGGTTGCTGGTGCTTGGGCGTAGGTGTATTGGGGTGTGGTTGGTGGTGCTTGGGCGTAGGTGTATTGGGGTGTGGTTGGTGGTGCTTGGGCGTAGGTGTATTGGGGTGTGGTTGGTGGTGCTTGCATGTGTGTGGATGGTGGTGGGTATGTGTGGTGGGCCTGCCTCATGGTGCGATGGTGTAACCTCCGGGTGGGGCAGGGGGTGCAGTGGCAGGGGGGTGCCTTGGCTGTAGGGTGGTGTCCTCTGAATGCTCTCTCTCTCTCTCTCACTCACTTGATCCCTCTCTCCTTCGTACTTTATCTTCCTGTTTCCACTTTATCATCTTTCAACTGCCCCCCCCCCCCCCTCTCTGTCTGTCTGTCTCTCTCACCCCCAGTTGTCTCTCTTTTATCTTTTCATCTCACTGCCAGTATCTTATTGTGGCAGACTGTTATCTCTCTCTCTCTCTCTCTCTCTCTCTCTCTCTCTCTCTCTCTCTCTCTCTCTCTCTCTCTCTCTCCCTCTCTCTCCCTCCATCTCACTAATTATGTGTGGAGACAAAGGCATGTGATTCTGTCCTCCTCCCACTCTGAGCTGTCAGGTCTGGTGTAGGAGAGAGTTAATTTCACACTTACTGCATGCTTTAATTAAAAGGGGTGCGTGTGTGCATGTGTGTGCATGTGTGCATGTGTGCATGCGTGCGTGCGTGCGTGCGTGCGTGCGTGTGTGCGTGCGTGCGTGCGTGCGCATGCATGCATGCACGTGTCTGTGTAAAGGGAGGTGGGGTTGAGGAGGCGCAAATCAGACATACGCATATAAAATGGGGGTGCACGTGTGTGTGTGTGTGTGTGTGTGTGTGTGTGTGTGTGGTGCGTGCACGTGTGTGTGTTAAGGGAGGGGGGGTTGAGGAGGCGCAAAACAGACGTACGCATAATAAAATGGGGGTGCACGTGTGTGTGTGTGTGTGTGTGTGCGGCTGTGCGCGTGCATGCCTGTGTTTCTTTTGCAAGGGAGCTCGTTGATGTAAAATTCCACGCACTGTAATGCTCTCATGTGTCCATTAACCTTTGCACGTGTGGTGCACAATTGTTGCATGCGCCTACAGGTATGTGTGTGCGTGTGTGCGTGCGTGCGTGCGTGAGTGCGTGCGTGCGTGCGTGCGAGTGCATGTGTGTATATGCGTGAGTGTGTGTGTGTATTATGCTGATTATGCGTGTCACCCACACATGAAGTGACGGTGTCACATCGCTCGGTGGTGATGGGTATACAGTACACTGTCTGCTCTGTGCCAGAGTGATGGGTATACAGTACACTGTCTGCTCTGTGCCAGAGTGATGGGTATACAGTACACTGTCTGCTCTGTGCCAGAGTGATGGGTATACAGTACACTGTCTGCTCTGTGTCAGGGTGATGGGTATACAGTACACTGTCTGCTCTGTGTCAGGGTGATGGGTATACAGTACACTGTCTGCTCTGTGCCAGAGTGATGGGTATACAGTACACTGTCTGCTCTGTGCCAGAGTGATGGGTATACAGTACACTGTCTGCTCTGTGTCAGGGTGATGGGTATACAGCACACTGTCTGCTCTGTGTCAGGGTGGTGATGGGTATACAGTACACTGTCTGCTCTGTGTCAGGGTGGTGGGTATACAGTACACTGTCTGCTCTGTGTCAGGGTGGTGATGGGTATACAGTACACTGTCTGCTCTGTGTCAGGGTGATGGGTATACAGTACACTGTCTGCTCTGTGTCAGGGTGATGGGTATACAGTACACTGTCTGCTCTGTGTCAGGGTGATGGGTATACAGTACACTGTCTGCTCTGTGTCAGAGTGGTGATGGGTATACAGTACACTGTCTGCTCAGTGTCAGGGTGATGGGTATACAGTACACTGTCTGCTCTGTGTCAGAGTGATGGGTATACAGTACACTGTCTGCTCTGTGTCAGGGTGATGGGTATACAGTACACTGTCTGCTCTGTGTCAGAGTGGTGATGGGTATACAGTACACTGTCTGCTCTGTGTCAGGGTGATGGGTATACAGTACACTGTCTGCTCTGTGTCAGAGTGATGGGTATACAGTACACTGTCTGCTCTGTGTCAGGGTGATGGGTATACAGTACACTGTCTGCGCTGTGTCAGGGTGATGGGTATACAGTACACTGTCTGCTCTGTGTCAGGGTGATGGGTATACAGTACACTGTCTGCTCTGTGTCAGAGTGATGGGTATACAGTACACTGTCTGCTCTGTGTCAGAGTGATGGGTATACAGTACACTGTCTGCTCTGTGTCAGAGTGATGGGTATACAGTACACTGTCTGCTCTGTGTCAGGGTGGTGATGGGTATACAGTACACTGTCTGCTCTGTGTCAGGGTGGTGATGGATATACAGTACACTGTCTGCTCTGTGTCAGGGTGGTGATGGATATACAGTACATTGTCTGCTCTGTGTCAGGGTGGTGATGGATATACAGTACACTGTCTGCTCTGTGTCAGGGTGATGGGTATACAGTACACTGTCTGCTCTGTGTCAGAGTGATGGGTATACAGTACACTGTCTGCTCTGTGTCAGAGTGATGGGTATACAGTACACTGTCTGCTCTGTGTCAGAGTGATGGGTATACAGTACACTGTCTGCTCTGTGTCAGGGTGGTGATGGGTATACAGTACACTGTCTGCTCTGTGTCAGGGTGGTGATGGATATACAGTACACTGTCTGCTCTGTGTCAGGGTGGTGATGGATATACAGTACACTGTCTGCTCTGTGTCAGGGTGATGGGTATACAGTACACTGTCTGCTCTGTGTCAGGGTGATGGGTATACAGTACACTGTCTGCTCTGTGTCAGAGTGATGGGTATACAGTACACTGTCTGCTCTGTGTCAGGGTGATGGGTATACAGTACACTGTCTGCTCTGTGTCAGAGTGGTGATGGGTATACAGTACACTGTCTGCTCTGTGTCAGGGTGATGGGTATACAGTACACTGTCTGCGCTGTGTCAGGGTGATGGGTATACAGTACACTGTCTGCTCTGTGTCAGGGTGATGGGTATACAGTACACTGTCTGCTCTGTGTCAGGGTGATGGGTATACAGTACACTGTCTGCTCTGTGTCAGAGTGATGGGTATACAGTACACTGTCTGCTCTGTGTCAGAGTGATGGGTATACAGTACACTGTCTGCTCTGTGTCAGAGTGATGGGTATACAGTACACTGTCTGCTCTGTGTCAGGGTGGTGATGTGTATACAGTACACTGTCTGCTCTGTGTCAGGGTGGTGATGGATATACAGTACATTGTCTGCTCTGTGTCAGGGTGGTGATGGATATACAGTACACTGTCTGCTCTGTGTCAGGGTGATGGGTATACAGTACACTGTCTGCTCTGTGTCAGAGTGATGGGTATACAGTACACTGTCTGCTCTGTGTCAGAGTGATGGGTATACAGTACACTGTCTGCTCTGTGTCAGAGTGATGGGTATACAGTACACTGTCTACTCTGTAAGGGTGATGGGTATACAGTGCACTGTCTGCTCTGTAAGGGTGATGGGTATACAGTACACTGTCTGCTCTGTGTCAGGGTGATGGGTATACAGTACACTGTCTGCTCTGTGTCAGGGTGATGGGTATACAGTACACTGTCTGCTCTGTGTCAGGGTGATGGGTATACAGTACACTGTCTGCTCTGTGTCAGGGTGATGGGTATACAGTACACTGTCTGTCTGCTAGTGGTCACGCTGTGTGAATCACAGAGCCAGTCTTCATGCACGTATAGGCCCCACGGTTGGTTTTCCTTTTTAATGACAAATAAATAGGGCTATAATAGCTCGTTAAGGGCTACAGCGTACGTGCACACACACACACACACACACACACACACGCACGCACGCACGCACGCACGCACGCGCGCGCGCGCACACACACATGAGAGTATGTGTGCGCGTGGCGTGCATGCGTACACACACACACACACACACACACACACACACACACACACACACACACAAACGTGTGTATGTTCTCGTTTTTGCGGGAGCTCATTCACAAAAGCAGATAAGAAAACACATGCACACACACACACACACACACACACACACACACACACACACACACACACACTCGTTCTCAACACAATAGCGTATATGATATGAACCCTTGTTAAGCTATGGAGATGTGGATGATAGTGGTTACACCCACCATATGTCGGATGAGTAATTTATCACTGCAGAGCTGTTCTCATCATAATGCACATCAACATAATACCGTCTCTGTCGGGGGGGAACCTCCTATGTCCACAACGGTTGCGGGATTTTGTTTCAAAGTAGCAAAAAATAAAGAAACTGCCTACAAGCTCAAAACAGCACCGTGGTGCAACGCGCTCCGAGCTCGTAGATCAGGGGTCCTCAACTAGAAATGCTGAAGGTCCACTAATCATTTTTGAAAAAGACTAAGGTCCGGTCCCATGAGCGCGGCGCGGGCCACGCAGCGGCCAGCGGAGAGCGGGGCTCTATGCCTGTTTAGTACAGTCACACCAAGGCAAGCTTATACAAATCGGATCCCCTCCCAACCAACCAATACTGGGGTGCAGAGTATGGAAATAGAATGTTTCACAAATATTCCCCTCCAAAAATGCACAGCAAATGAGAGGTATTGTGTTGAGGCACAAAGAACACTTTAATTTTTTCAAATATATATAAATGTTTTGTTTTTTGTTTTGTTTTTTGTCCATGGTTCACAGAGAGGTGGGACCGGACCGCGGTCCGGTCGTGGACCGCGGTCCGGTCGTGGACCGCGGTCCGGTCGTGGACCGCGGTCCGGTCGTGGACCGCGGTCCGCCTATTGAGGACCCCTGTCGTAGATCGTCTGTTTTTGCTCCTGAATTGTGTCGCTGTACTATGACACAGTGAGGCGTTAAACTCACGCCAAAACATCACAAGTTGAAATATGGAGATACAAAGTTTCTGCCCGACAGCGACATATACAGTACAGCATCTCACCCACTGACTCCCCAGATATGCTGCCATAGATATGCTGTGATGAAAGTACTGTATACACTGCATGCTGTTGTTAATGAAGTTTTGCATTATTTATTTTTACTGTCACAAATGTGTGACAATGATGATAGTTGGATTGTGGAGTGTTTCTCTCTCTCTGTGTGTGTGTGTGTGTGTGTGTGTGTGTGTGTGTGTGTGTGTGTGTGTGTGTGTGTGTGTGTGTGTGTGTGTGTGTGTGTGTGTGTGCGCGTGCGCGTGCGCGCGTGCGTGAGCGTGAGCGTGTGTGTGTGTGCGCGCGCGTGCATGCATGCTGTTATACATCTGTGCTTACATACGATATGTGGGTGCAGACGTAAGTGTTGGCACACATGCGTGGGTGTGTGTGTGTGTGTGTGTGTGTGTGTGTGTGTTTGTACGTGTGTGTGTTTGTACGTGCTGTTAAGGTGCTGCCTTGCATATGTCGGTGCAGGTGTGTGTATGTGTGCAGTGCATGTGTTTGTGTTTGTGTGCATACATGCAAGCATGCACTCGCATATGGGGCCCGTAATGTGTATGTACACTAGTATGGTGTACTACATATCGTCTCTGTCAGGTGGAAACCTCACACCAAAACTGATAGTTTTCAGGATTCGCAGATCGACAAGCTCGAAAGTCTCAAGTTCATTTTTTTCTATATATTTTTTTTATAGAGGGTCAAACAGTAGGCTCAGGCTGACAGGAAATGGGGAGAGCGATGGGGGACATGCAGTAAAGGCCGTCTGGATCAGGAGTTGAACCCGCGGCACACTGCCAGACTGGACTACCAGCCGAGGTTACTGGACCGCTGAGCCACGGCCCAGGCTGAAAGAGTTTATGATGCTTTTGTGTGACACTGCAGTATATGATCAAGTAGGGTGTTTAATTAACAAAGAAATAATAACCCAAAAAAAAACACACAAAAAGGTTCGAATATACGGTGATAAGAGTTTTCTGTCCGACAGCGATATCCACTACATTCAGTCAGGTGCTGGTGCTGGAGCGTTCGTTCATCCAGCCATGTCGCTGTGATTTCACATCCGCTGGAATTCCTGGAGCCTGCCTGTGATAATCCTCAACAGGGTTCAGTCTCTGTATCTCTTCCAGCAAAGCGAAGCTCAGCTTCCTAATCTCAATCTGCTCTATACTGCTGCCTGGATGCACCGCACAGCAGACCTGACACTGTGTGTGGGTGTGTGCATTTGTGTGTATTGTGTGTATTGTGTGTAGTGCGTGCGTGCGTGCGTGCGTGCGTGCGTGCGTGCGTGCGTGCGTGCGTGCGTGCGTGCGTTGCTATAGATGAGAGGACCAAATGTCCAGACATTGTGAGGTCCATTTGCCTTGTCCTCGCATGGTTGTTGTTTTATGGTTGAAAAAGATTTTTGAGTGGTGCTAGCCACTCCTATACGCAGCAATGTGGGTATGTACATAGTACAGTATGTCTGTCTCAGTGCCTGTATGTCTAAGCATGGAAATACTGTTTTTTCACCACCAAGTGTCACTTGTGTGTCACACACACACACACACACACACACACACACACACCCACACACACACACACACCCACACACACACACGTATAGTATTAGATATATGATCTGCAAATGTATACATAGTTGCAGTTGTCAGTGTCAAGCACCGAAAAATATCTGATCTATAAGCTCACAACGTGTGTTGTGGGCTTGTAGATCTGCTGGCTTACAGAATTATTTTGTGCGCGCACGCTCACATGTGTGCTGGCACTGTATCCCTTCAAACTTCTGGGTGCATATTATCTCTTTTCAAGGGACGTAAACAAAGAAGCTACGTATATGTTCCACTGCATTCAATGTGTTATGATTTAGACACAATACTTTTCAATGCTGATAAAACCATAAAACCCAGCAGACAGACGTAACCAATTGAAGCTTGTCTTCCAAATTCTTCAAAGAATACTTTATACAGTACAAGCGGATATAGATAATTTCACAAAAATTGAATATGAAAAACATAAATAAGTGAGTCTACAATCTGCATAGTGTGTGTTACGACACACTAGTGTTTAACTATACTGTGTGTGTGTGTGTGTGTGTGTGTGTGTGTGTGTGTGTGTGTGTGTGTGTGTGAGAACACTGTGGTTGAGACAGAATGCGTTAAGGCTTTGAGTTTAGCGGTGCAGGAACTCTCTGTCTCTCTCTCTCTCTTCGTGTTCAACATGCAAATTAGGCCCCATGTTCTGTTCGCTCACAGGAGCATATCTATGAAATGTTAACTGCTATGTTAACCCTTCACGTCCCGCACCCTGCCTGCATGCCGCGCATGGTGGATTTGGTGACTCTGTGTGCACGTGTGTGCGTGCGTGCGTGCGTGCGTGCGTGCGTGCGTGCGTGCGTGCGTGCGTGCGTGCGTGCGCGTGAGAGTGAGAAAGAAAGAAAGAAAGAAAGAAAATGCCTGTTGTGATAGAAAAACTATTGTAGGGAAAAAGAAGAAAGAAAAAAAACCATTCCAGAATGGACTTTTGAATCGTCATAGCAACGTCGAGCTTTGCTCCTTCCGGATATTGAGCTTTAATTGCTTAGCGTTGTTTTGGGGTGGAAACTTCACTTTTTTGTGTTTCTTCAGAAATGAACGTTGAATGAAGGTTTTCGGACATACAAGGTTTCCACCCGACAGCGATGGACGGTATCGACGGTCACGGTCATCATCATGTGACACAGGTGCGTCAGTGGCTCAGAGGGTGGAGTGGCCGCCTCTGTGTTTCGAAGGTTGCAGGTTCGAGCCCCCGGCTCCTTTCTAAGCTTTGTGTTGAAGTGTCCTTGAGCGAGGCAGCTTAACGCTTGAACTGCTGCTGATGAGCAGGTTGGAGCCTTTCGTTGGTTCCTGCAGTGAATGGGTGAATCTAATGCACATTGTAAAAGCCCTATGGAGAAAAGGCGCTATATGAATCTTTTTTTTTTTCTTCTTTTTTTTTGAGGGGCGCTAGCCCTTCCTATATTATACAGCTTTTGTCCCCACAAAATGTCCGCAACACAAACATTAAATGCCATTGACTATGAAGGGAAAATTTCCATCATCTTGTCCCCACACATCTCATATTTGCCATTGACAATGAAAGGAGAAATTAGGTCAAATGTCCGCCAAATATGACATGAATTTGGAAGTGAAATTCACCCGAACACCTGCTTGTAGAAAAAAACAGGGATGTGGGCAGGGAAACAAACCTACCTATGATGTCACTAACTGAGCATCATGAAGGTACTGAAAGACCCACCCACCTCAGACATCAGCAACATTATGAAAATTACAAAAATATAATAGTCCGGGTGAAAATCACCCGTGTTTAGTATTCTATAGGGTTAAAAAAAAGTTTAATTTAGGACACAAATTCAATCATACTTTTGCTTTTGTGTAATGATTCTCAAAGTTAGGTACAGGGATCCTCTGGGTTACTTGAGGGCTGTTCCAAATGGACCCCTGCAGGTCTGTAACTCTAGAGTTATGGCGGTCCTAGAAATTAAAATGAGTTTGACATCCACTGAGCAGCAGTGTGATAATGTGACGGAAGCCAATTCCAGTTCCTCAATGTTGGATCCTGTTGCTCTGGTTTCTCTGGTTCCGTATCCCATCCTTATTAAAAATGTAACCACATTAGGCCAGTGGTTCTCAAAGTGGGGTCCGGGGACCCCCAGGCATCCTCGGAGAGGCTCCAGGGCCCCCAGCTAAATTTGTTTATACAGCATCACAATAATTGTCACACACCCACACCCGGGCACCACCAACTCATAGTATGAGTAGCCCGGCTTGGGTATGGCAAGTCGTGCGGGAAGTACTGGGAGCTGATGGTAAGTGTGGAGCAACACCTCAGCAATCCTTCTCCCTGGGATCTAGTCTAGCGCATTGTAACGGGGACAGACTCCCTGGGGTCTAGTCTAGCGCATTGTAACTGGGACAGACTCCCTGGGGTCTAGTCTAGCGCATTGTAACGGGGACAGACTCCCTGGGGTCTAGTCTAGCGCATTGTAACTGGGACAGACTCCCTGGGGTCTAGTCTAGCGCATTGTAATGGGGACAGAGACTCCCTGGGGTCTAGTCTAGCGCATTGTAACTGGGACAGACTCCCTGGGGTCTAGTCTAGCGCATTGTAATGGGGACAGAGACTCCCTGGGGTCTAGTCTAGCGCATTGTAACTGGGACAGACTCCCTGGGGTCTAGTCTAGCGCATTGTAATGGGGACAGAGACTCCCTGGGGTCTAGTCTAGCGCATTGTAACTGGGACAGACTCCCTGGGGTCTAGTCTAGCGCATTGTAATGGGGACAGAGACTCCCTGGGGTCTAGTCTAGCGCATTGTAACGGGGACAGACTCCTGCATGCATGCTGCCGGCTGATGCCGACAATAAGCCACTCCCAACCTACTTCTTACCTTGCACCAAGCATTGATTGACTGGTGTTCCTTTGTTGTAATACCGTAAAAGTAAAAGGCATCCACATGTCTGTAGTTAAACCCATGTGGTAAAAGCATATTCCTCAGTTTAATTCGGGCACGCTTGCCTCGAAAAGACCTTCACAGTTGCTGTGATTAGTTGAGGTGGTCGTCGTGTAAAAGCGAATCCCAAACCACTCTGCGCATGTTGAGCAGACGGAGTAGAGTGCTGGAAGCCATGGTGCTATGGGTGCTTCAAATGGTCAAAAAAGGTGAATTTCCGATTTGTATTGTTGTTTCCCATAATCATGTGGTGGCCTCCTTGCCATGTGCCCTGGGGCAGCTGCACACTATGGCCTATGGATAGCCATGTGTCCTGGGGCAGCTGCACACTATGGCCTATGGATAGCCATGTGTCCTGGGGCAGCTGCACACTATTGCCTATGGATAGCCGTGTGCCCTGGGGCAGCTCCACACTATGGCCTATGGATAGCCATGTGCCCTCATGGGGCAGCTGCACACTATGGCCTATGGATAGCCATGTGCCCTGGGGCAGCTGCACACTATGGCCTATGGATATGTGCCCTGGGGCAGCTGCACACTATGGCCTATGGATAGCCATGTGCCCTGGGGCAGCTGCACACTATGGCCTATGGATATTCCGGCCCTGTTTGGGGGTCCTAAAACGTTTGCGAACCACTGCATCAGGTAGCATGTGCATTCCCTGAATGAACTCTGAGGACTCTACTGTGTCGCCACAAGGTCAAGAGGATGGTGTACATTGAGTGCAGCTATATCACCTATTATATACGTACCAGGAAACTGGCGTGTATGTGCATAAAGCCGGGGAGCGGCGTGCTGCCTCCAATTAGCAGTGTGTTGTTTCACACCGCGGGCGCTGCCGCTTGTTATTCCTAGCATGGAGCGAGTCGGACCGCCGCTACGTGGCCACCCGCCGGGCCGCGCAATCAGCCTATATGATTCTTTCCTACCCAGTCAGGCGCTGATTGCAACAAAAAAACAACAGAAAAGAAGGGAAAAAAACTCCACTGCAAAATCCCAAGTGTCAATATAAATCTGAGGGCGTACAAATGTAACCAAATGTACCCGTAAAGGGTCCATTATTTGGTTATATGTTGTACGCACTCAAGAGTTTCGAATGGATAAAAGTGCATTTTTACCCGAGGTACATAAGAAGCGACACCTGCAGGGCAAAGGCGGAAATACGTCTCACCTCCAGACTCGAGGCGAGGGGCTGACGCCGCGAATGAATCCGGCGAAGAAAGGGTTAAGCAGGTGGAGGGGGGTGGTGGGGGGGGGGGGGGGGGGGGGGGGGGGGGGGGGGGGGGGGGGGGGGGGGGGGGGGGGGGGGGGTTGGCGGTCGGTGCATGGCGGCAGGGGAGGGAGGGTGATGTACATAATCAGAATTTCTCTGCGCAATCATAATTTAGGGTATGAGTACTAATGCCTGTGTTATGGGCGGTAATTATATGCCTTGATTAAAAACTAGGGGGATTACAATGGAGGATTCAATTGCAGGCTTGACGTCGCGCACTCTTTTCTCTCTCTCTCTCTCTCTCTCTCTCTCTCTCTCTCTCTCTCCCTCCCTCTCCCACTCTCTGTCTCGATATTCCAGGGGGATTATTTGGGGAACGATAGTATCCAGGTGTCCACGGTTGGAAGCGGCTTGATTGTACGGCTCGCCAAATAATTGTGTTTGGGGGAGGGGCCCTGATTGTTCTTCAGAGGGAATGGTTTCCACTCAGCCCACTCAGCCCACCGTTGCCAGATGCATTACGTTTGTCCACTGTGTTAATATTGGTTATTATGCCTTCTGGACGACTGCCACAATATTAGACATGCTGCTACAGATTGGCAGCACGCTGACCAAGTGTGCAAGTTGTAAATAAGCAAAAATAAGTAATATCACCATACTGTTATTATTAAACATTAATAAAATAATTATCTCTTAAGTGCCAGCATTTTTCAGTGAATTCTCTTATTTTGAAGGATCCACCGCGGGACCCAGAAACCGGAACCGGCAGATGTAGTCATTATGTGTGTTGATCAGTGTTGTTTTTGGCAGCAAATTTCTATTTTAGTTTAGTCATAGTCTTTGGATTGAAACTTAATTTAGTTTTAGTCACCTGGAATGTCTTAGTGTTAGTCGACTAAATGTCATAAGATTTTAGTCAACTAAATCTACAGTTGATTTAGTCGACTAAAATGTATTTTGGCGGGCCTTGATGCCGTCGTAATGAGTGTTGCAACGCGTTGTGAGCTTGTAGATCAGCTATTTTCAGCATGCAACCAAGTGTAAAATGACTTATACTGGATCTCTTGTCCACTAGTCCCTTCCTAACATTTTAGTCTAGTTTTTGTTTGTCGACGAAATTGTCAGTATATTTAGTTTTAGTCATTATAGCTTAGTTTTCATTTAGTTTCCATTCGTTTTTGTCAGTGGAAAAAGGTAGTCAACGAACATTTTTCGTCTTAGTTTTAGTCGACGAAAACAACACTGGTGTTGGTTATGGGCTGTGGAATACAGCTCGTTTTGACCAGGGGCGCAATCTGGGAAAGGAATACGAGATGCAGGCATTTGAAAAGATGTTTATAACTATCGAGTGGATATCTTGCTCACGGTACAATTTATGTTTACTTCATTGCCTATAGCAACCCAATGCTAATGCATGACGCATTGTGAGCTTGTAGATTGGCTATTTTCAAATGGCCAAAATGTATATAATATGAATTGGTTAATTGTTATAATACGTTTTGTTATTTATATTATAATATATAATCACAACCCACAAAGTAACTACATAAGTGTAGTAGAGTAAGCACAATATTTGGATCTGAGATGTAGTTGAGTAGAAGTGAAAGTATGGAAATTGGAAATACTCACACAGTTAGTCAGTTAGTAAAGTACAAATACCTCAAAATTGTACTTAAGTACAGTACTTAAGTAAATGTACTTAGTTACTTTCCACCAACATTATGCAGTGATATACATAATAATGTAAAAAGCTGCCAGCCAACTTCTGTGTTTTGGTAGATTGATGCACAACTAGCGTGCCAGGGACCTCCACCCAGGATTTGTGTTGTTGCAATGTTTCAAAAATATACCAAACATTTCAAAAGAAATTTGAGACTGTTTTGATTTCGTAGACCTGGCCCGGCTGCTTGTTTCTCCTGAACAATCTGGCAACACTGGATGGCGTGCCCTTTGGATAAGGCCCATGGCAGCTAAATGTAATGCTAGCCTCGCGTAGCGATCACTGCGTGGATATTAGTCTCGTCCCTCTCAGTGTTGGATTTTCTTTCTCGCAATGTCCCGTCCCATATTTTAATACTGGGCCCTGGTTGGTTATAGCCTGGTTCCAGACAAATCTGGTTGGTCGTCACCATTTCGGGCCGTGAAGTCCTCCCACAATTGAGAGGGGCCAGACTTAATCTGAGTGGGGCAGGAGCAATATGCATTGCAAAGGCATATGAAGGCTAGCTACGCGAGGCTAATGTAATGCCTCAACTCCTACAATTCCAAGTGCTTTTCGGGGTGGGGGTGGGTCCCCGGTTCAAATATGATTATTTTAGTGGGTCTACTCTGAACCCTGAGCTGCAATGTGGGCCATATCTCTTATGTCATATGTCTCTCCATCATTGTGGAACTTGGGGTATAGTTCTCAAATGTTTTATTTTCAAGGACCCCCATAATTCTGAGAGTGTACAAATGGTTTACATTTGTACACTCTTTAGAGTTACAGTCCTGTAATGGTCGTGTACGGTGACCGATGACCCCTGAAAAGGATGCAGGGAAAGGTAAATGGATAGAAGGGGCAGAGAGAGAGAGCGACAGAGGGAGATGGAGACAGAATAGAGAGAGGGAGAGATATCGATGGAGGTAACGTCCAGAGGCTAATGCCTTTCTGAGCGCTACGGGACATTAGCGCTGCGGCAGTGGGTGCAAGGGCTCCAAATCGCTCCCCTCTGGGACCGGCGCGAGCGCTGTCGCACCCCCTGGTAGACCCCACGGCTCATTGAAAGGGGTCAGAGGCGAGGCGCTGCGCTCCATTTAGCCGCGTTCCCCGTGATGGATGTAGGGACGGACGGCGCGATGGGTGGGGCGGTGCATGGGAGAGATGATGTTGCCCCCGTTGGAGTGCACTGCATGGGGGGAACTTTGAATCCGCTGGGGGGGACCTCCAACGCTGGGGGGAGGGGGTAATGGATGGTAATGTATACGTTATAGGTGACCTGGTCCGCCATTAGAGCTGGAAGCGTAAACTCCAAACATCATGCCGACACTCTTCTGTTCGCACAGCGGTGGAAGATTCTTTTTTACGTAAGTAAAAGTAGTAATACCACAGTCTAGAAAGTAAAGTAACAGTGCTTTAATTTGACATAATTTTACATAGTAAAAGTAGTAAAAGTAAAAGTACAAAAGGACGTTCAACAGGACATATCACACCGCTGCGACGCACGCTAAAGCCCAAACCACACCAATGGGTCGCCATGCAACTCCTTGAAACCAAAACCATCATGCGCCGACCTGCAACAGGACATATCACACCGCTGGGACCACACTAAAACCGTTTTGTTGCGTCTCAACCCATTGGTGTGGTTTGGGCTTAACCGATTCCATGCCGCTCCGATAGGCGGTATATAGTGAGGCTAGTGCCAGTGAAATGCGCGACAATAAACAAAGAAAGAGAGCCCTCATCCGCCCGACCCGGAAGTGATTTCCCGCCATTGTGGCTACAGGCATGGTAGCGGCCATGATCTCCCGCGGGGACTATTTAATTCATATCACGACCGCAAATTAATGTTTTATTGAACTCTAAATATGGTCTTTTTAACGGAGGTAAATAAAATACTACTAATTCTGGGTTAAATTACATTAATCAAACCCGAGAGATCTCGTGTGGGCAAAGGCGGGTGCGGGTACGAATCCCGAGATCATTATTGGATTAGTAATGCATTATTGTGTTCATCACTTTAATGTTGGAGCTGCTTCTCCTATAATAATAATGTGTACATCACATAAATAAAGCTGTCAGATAATAAAAAAATACATTTACTTAGTGTTATCTAAATTATTCTCTTTCTATGAGCACAAGTTGTTACTGTGTATCAATTTGAGGCAAAAGGACGCCACATATTCCTTTTCACTAAGTTAATTAAACTTTTAGCTTGTCAATTTGAAACACACCCGGGGGTGGAAATGAAGTTCCACTGATGGAGATGGCTTCCATATCGCACCTCTCTCCCCGATGAAGCATAGGAACCAGGTATAACACGAAACACTTGAGATGTCACGTTGTCGCTGTGAAGGAAAAGACTTGGCTCTCTGCCTAGATTTTCGGCTATATCCAATTTGCTGTTCCTCAACTGATTCCTGGGACTCTTCCAATATCCCTAATATGTTATTTTTTTCCTTCCCACTCCTAGATGCTCTGGTGTTCTGAACAATCAGCTAAATGGGGAGCCATCTCTGAGGAGACAGACAGACAGACAGACAGACAGACAGACAGACAGACAGACAGACAGACAGACAGACAGACAGACAGACAGACAGACAGACAGACAGACAGACAGACAGACAGCATGGCTGACTGGACCCATCATGTGTGCACACAGAGACATTTCTCTCCGCCAGCCTAAACGAGAGATAATATTGATAATTTGTTGAGCCACTGGGTGGTCTACTGGGTAACTGACTGGTATACCTCCACCAAACTGGGTGGTCTACTGGGTGGTCTCCTGGGTAACTGACTGGTATACCTCCACCAAATCTACTGGGTGGTCTCCTGGGTAACTCTTGACTGCTATACCTCCACCAAATCTACTGGGTGGTCTCCTGGGTAACTCTTGACTGGTATACCTCCACCAAATCGACGTTAAAAAGAAAGAAAACAGGGCAAAAACCTCTTATCTCCACAACGTGTTTTTTTGTAAATCAACGCCATACTTGATCATAATAATAATAGTAATAATAACTTTATTTACATAGCACCTTTCTAGGCATGAGCCACAAAGTGCTGCGCAGGAATAATATCAAGAAAATTTCACACTAGAACAAAATAGAAAAATAAGATGAAACTATCATAATAAACGTAATAAACAAGAAATAACCAAACATTTAAGCAAATCAAGATAACACAACATCAGTAAAAGGCAGGGGGAAACAAAAACTGTTATTTATATAGGAATGCTATTTGAAACATATGGGTTTTTAACTTTTTAATAGAGATTTAAAACGTGTAAGGGAGTCAGTGAGGCAAATCTTTTCTGGAAGCGCATTCCACAGCTTAGGTGCTCGGATGGCGAAGGCCTGATCACCCTTCGTGACATAGTTCGCAGTGTGAGTTTTTAGGAGCCCCTTGCCTGAGGACCTCAGGCTGCGAGGAGGAGGGTCGTGAGGGGGCAGGAGCTCTGCGATATAGCGAGGGGCAAGACCTCTTTGAGCCTTAAAAGAGATTAAAAGAATTTTAAAATCAATTCTGTAAGTGACCGGAAGCTAGTGAAGCGACATCAAGACAGGGGTGATATGATCACGCTAGCCTGGCGGCTGCATTTTGCACTAATTGCAAGTGGGAGAGTGATTTCTGGGTTAAACCTGAACAGAGGGTGTTACAGTAATCAAGACGGGACGTGATAAATGCGTGAATGACCTTTTCTAAATCGGCACTAGACAGAAAAGTCTTTTGAGATGTTTCTAAGTTGAAAAAAACAGGTTTGAACCACTTTTTTAAGTTGTGCATTAAAGTTAAGGTCTGAGTCCATTAGAACACCTATAGGTTCTTTGCAGTGGATTTAACATTTATGGAGAGGTTGGCACTACAGCATCACACGGAAGCATGCATACAGTACAAGCAAGCAGACCGAAACACCGAAGCCAAGCGTTTGAGCTTGTAGTTCTGCTACTTTTGCTATTAAAAAAAGAATGAATCCTAAAAAGTGACAGTTTTTGGACATAAGAGGTTTCCACCAGACAGAGACGACCAGCAAGTCCTGAAATATGCTGCTGTTAAGAGAAGTGTAGCATCCACACAGTGTGAATGAGGCTACGGTTTAGAGCGGCGGCGTTTGCCTGACATGCTAGCATAACTAATGGCAATGCTGCTGCAACACCATCAAAGCGCCGCATGCTTTCACCGACTTTAAGGCAAATAGGGAGAAGGAAGGAAGATGGAATATATGCGCCGCGTGCTCACACACGTGTGTGTGTGTGTGTGTGTGTGTGTGTGTGTGTGTGTGTGTGTGTGTGTGTGTGTGTGTGTGTGTGTGTGTGTGTGTGTGTGTGTGTGTGTGTGTGTGTGTGTGTGTGTGTGTGTGTGTGTGTGTGTGTGTGTGTGAGAGAGAGGGAGAGAGAGAGACTGTGGAAACAGGAGGGATGAGGAGAGCCAAAGAGATGGAGTCTGTGTGGGAGGAGGTGTATGCAAGCTAGCTCCTAGGAGAGGCTGGAAGGGCGAAGGGTCATTATTGACTGAATGAATTTTTAAAGAGGGCCCTAGTCTATGGGTGGTGGTGGGGGCTGTAGTGCGTGCGTGCATGCGTGCGTGCGTGTGTGGTAGCACACTGAGTGGTTAGCTCCACACATACCTCTGCAGTATAGTACCCTCCCCCCTTCAAATCTACCTGATGTACCACTTACCAACTTCACCATCCTGTCTGAAATAGAAGACACGCCACTTCCACGGCCCTCGATCTCTCTCTGGCTTCTCTTCCAAAGTTCCAGCTATCCCTCCGTATACGTTTACACATTCAGCTTATACATATCTCGTCGGTGTCAGGTGTCAATTCTTCAAATTCAAACTCTTTGGGGTTTTTTTTAACTATAAGCGTCTCACACTACTAAAGCATCGAAAGTAGCAGGTCTGCAAGCTCAGTTTCGAGCTTGCAGACTGAGACCCGCTACTTGTGCCGTTTTTTAATTTGAAGGCTGAGGTTTCCACCTCGACAGAGACCATATATACCGTATATATGCCATCAGGACTAAGCCTCATCGATTGGCCTCTCTCACACCCTGGCACGATCAATGGCAGGAACCCAGCAGGGGATCTAGGAAGGATGGAAGTAAGGGGGTGGAGGGAGAGAGAGAGAGAGAGAGAGAGAGAGAGAGAGAGAGAGAGAGAGAGAGAGATACAAAGAACGTTGGCTGGCTGGCTGGTGGGTTGGTCGGTCGGTGGGTCAGCCTGGTTGGTTATAGCGAGTAAAAAAAAGGAGAGAGAAACAAAAGTTAACAACCACAGCGAAAACCTTGGGTTTGTTTTCGGGGGGCACCTGGAGGGGAGATGGTGGGGGGCTGTTTTGTGGTGTGAAGAGGCCACAACCTCATAGGAGGAGGCCATGCTAAAGCTCTCAGTGCCCGGGGGGCAGAGCACGGTTTGTGGGGGGGAGAGAGAGTGAGAGAGGAGGGGGTGTGTGGATGTGGTTGTTGGTGGTGGTGATGGTGGTGGGTGGATGTTTTCTGTGAGGCTTCAGCGTTGACCCTGGCAGATAGCAGACGAAAAGAGAGGGGGGGGGTATTCAATCATACTAATGAGCGGGAGGGAGGGAAACCGTACGGGGGATGAAAGGAGAGGCGGCAAGACAGGGAGGAGGGGTGGCGCTTTGGCAGTGCCAGCCAAACAACACACGCACGCACGCACGCACGCACGCACGCACGCACGCACGCACGCACACACGCACGCACGCACGCACACATGCACGCACACACACACACACACATTCCCTAGAGCAGCCACACTCATTAGTGCCAGTGAGAGCCGCTCTTCGGAGGAGCCGAAACACCAGCTCAAAGCAGCCTCTCTCTCTCTCTCTCTCTCTCTCTCTCTCTCTCTCTCTCTCTCTCTATCTCTCTCTCTCTCTCTCTCTCTCTGTGTATCTCATGCTCACTCCCTCCCTCTGTCTTGTGAGCCGTTTCCCTTCCTTCCTTCTCAGCTCATTTGGCCTCTGCTCTCTCTCTCTCTCTCTCTCTCTCTCTCATCTTTCCAACTCCCTACCTTCCTTCGATCTATTATTTCTTTCCGTCCTTGCTTCCTCCCTTTGTTCTCCTCCGTCCCTTCAGCCATCTTCTTCCCCTTGCCGTACCTCCTTCCCTCCCGTCTCCATCCATCCGTCTGTCCGTCCGTCCGTCCGTCCGTCCGTCCGTCCGTCCGTCCGTCTATCCATCCGTCTATCCATCCGTCTATCCGGCTATACGTCAACTCCATATATGCATTCAGTCATCTATATCTATGTATCTATCCATTCATCTATCTCTATCTATATATCTACCTATCTAACTATGCGTTCATCCATCCATCAAATGCATTTTTTTTGCACGTCATTTTTTTAGCATCTCATCTTTGGCTTTTCAAACCTTTTCAACGATAGTTAAAATAGTGGTTAATTGGTTCAAGAGGAGAAGATTTGTGTTTCAAAATTATTCAATTTAATTATTTTATTTTATTCTTCCAAAAATAGAGTCATATAGCTAAACACATTTTGCTCCCTCCCTCCACAGAGCCCTGGGGGGTCCCCGGACCCCACAGTTTGAGAAGCAGCGATGTGGGGGATTAGAGATTAGACTTGTGGACACTCAGCCACTGCTCCGTCCAAATCCTCTCCTCCATGCCTGGCTGCCTGCACACAAGTGTTGATTTCGTCGAGTAAAACTATGACGAAAAATGTCCGTCGTCTATACCTGTTTTCACTGACGAAAACTAGAAAGGTGCAGGAAATTGCAAGTGCGGTTGCACTGACACGAGTCGCGAAGAATCCTCTGTCTCCCTCTGTCCTCATGTCTCTGTGGGCTCCATTTTTGTCACCGCTAAACCCCTTATCCCTAAACTTCTTTGCCTTTTTTACTATTTTGCAAAATATTTTTGAATAGTTAAAATGGCCAGTCTACAAGCTCACAACGTGTCAATGTAGATTGGCTAGTTGAACTATTCAAAAATGTTTTTCAAAATAGTAAAAAAAAAAGGCAAAGAAGTTTAGGGATAAGGGCTTTAGCGTTGACGAAAATGGAGCCCTACGTCTCTCTCTGTCATGCTGTGTCTCTCCACCCACCCTCCTCATGTTGTCTCTCCAATGCAATCATATTAATTGTAGGATTTTTACTATTCATCTGCATTGATGTTTGTTTAGTTGTGCTCTGTTTAAGTGCTTACATATTATTTCAACGAACTAAATGTTAATTTCAATATTTATACACTGTATAGCCTATATAAAAATAGTAAAACGAAAAACTCACTATAGGCATTTTCTTTTTTCTTTTTTTTGTATGCCTTCAGGAAATACCTTTTTCTAAAATCCTTTACCAGCTTAGAAATGTCACTCTTCCTCTTAACCCAAGCCTTCTTAAAATATCAGCTCTTTTTTAATTGCAGCTGTAGGCAAGTACTGTATATATACAGTACAGTCAATCCTCTCAGATAAGTCACTTATTCCCTTTGCGGCCTGAAGGGCTTGATATATACTTTGATGGCACGCCATGTTGCACGCCACAAAAACAGCAGATCTACAAGCTCACGACCCATTGTGCTGTGAGTGTGTAGATCTGCTATTTATGACGTGAACCATGCAGGCATTGGAGAAGCAGTGCAGTTCCATAGAGGTGGAGGGGATATGCATGCATTGATATGGTTCTTTATACTGATCGCCATGGTAGTCTACAGTGTAGACAAGTAACTAAAGTAACGTATTACTTAAAAGTAATATTACCTTTTTCCAGTATCTAGTAATATAACAAATTACTTTCACATTTTGAGTAATAATATTACTAATATTTTCACGAGCCTTGGTGATACTTAGTAAGAGAAATCTATGAAAATCTGGGAACTAAATCGTTACCAAGAAATGTCTTCACCAATGTGTTTCTAAAGGTGTCTAATAACATGTACTAAAAGTTTGAAATTCAACTCCCGTGGGAAATTGAGTTATTAGCATAATATGTGACCATACCCTTAACATCCTATATAATGCAAAAAAGTCCAAATTTCATCATTCTTTAAGTAGCATGTGACATATGAAACTATAGGGTTTTCATGATTCTGAATCAATTCCAAGCATTAGTTTTGCACAAAAAACACTCCTTGGAGGAAAACGGCCTCATAAACGTGATGAGGTCAGCACATTTGGTCAAATGGATATGGCCTAATTTAGCCCAATGAGTGTTTTTTGTGCAAAACTAATGCTTGGAATGGATTCAGAATCATGAAAACCCCCTAGTTTCATATGTCACATGCTACTTAAAGATTGATGAAATTTGGACTTTTTTGCCTTATATAGGATGTTAAGGGTTTGGTCACATATTATGCTAATAACTCAATTTCCCACGGGAGTTGAATTTCAAACTTTTAGTATATGTTATTAGACACCTTTAGAAACACATTGGTGAAGAAATTTCTTGGTAACGATTTAGTTCCCAGATTGGTCAAATACCTGATAAAATGCCCTTACTAACTGTGGGCTTGAGTGTTTATTAATGGTAGACTGGGTTGGGATGGAGTTGCTTTGCAGTCTGCTGAGTAGATCTAGCGGATACGGAAACGATGCACACTTGTCTGTACGTGTGAATTATCGGATGTGGAAGGGCGGGCCTTAAACCGTCCAGAACAAACTGCAGTGTAGTGTGAGACTTTTGGGGACAAAAGATGCAATTACTGGGGGAGAGGAAGAAAAAGTTAAGTAACTTTTGGCTGGGAGTAATATGTAAAGTACTTTTTTAAGTAACTATTGTAATAGGTAGTCTAGGGCAGGGGTTCTCTGGGGACCCCCGGAAATGCTTTGGCCATGTCTCGCGCCCCCTGCCCCCCTCCCCACCACCAATCCAAACTGACAGCAAAAATAACCTTAATAATAGAGAAAATATATCATAAATTAATACTGAAACCAGATATAATCATTAAGGAAAGTTTATGCATGCACCACGTACTATATGTAAAGTCTTCATTTACATTTTCCAGCCATTCAGTTAACCCACGGGTTGAGAACCCCTGGTCTAGGGTAGAGACAGGTCATTTACAATGTATAGCCATGCCCTAAAAGCATATCGTCATTGCCGGGGCATAAACCTCCATCATATCTCCATATTTCAGCTTTTTATGTTGTTTCTGAGGGCCGCTATAGCCCCTCTATTAGAGGGCCTCTAATGCATGGCTTTCCAAAATTACTTACATACATCTTATCATTATGTAACATGTCGAATTGCTCAGACACATATGACGTACATTCTCCATTCATTGTCAATGGGAATTTAATCTTTGTGTAGGATGATAATAGCCGATTTTCTCGTCCACATATGATCTAAATTCCCCATTCATTGTCAATGGGAATTTAATCTTTGTATAGGATAAAAATAGCCGATTTGCTCGTCCACATATGACGTAAATTCTCCTTTCATTATCAATGGGAATGTAATGTTTGTGTAAGACGAAAAATCTACACAAATAGCTGAATCTAGGAGAGGCTAGCGACCCTCAAAAAATGTTTGCCAGCCAAGTCTACTATGGACTTTAATGTTTGTTTAGGGCAGTGATGTAATTTGTTTGCCAGCCAAGTCTATGGACTTGGCTGGCAAACGTCAGCAGCGTCAGAGGTGTGGCTGCTCCATGAACTCAGTGTATGACAGTTTAGCAGCAGGGGACCAATGAATTCACAGTGCTCTGTGTCTCTCTCTCTCTCTCTCTGTGTCTCTCTCTGTGTCTCTCTCTCTGTCTCTCTCTCTCTCTCTCTCTCTCTCTCTCTCTCTCTCACTCAGCATGTACCCAGGGGAGGGGAGGGGCTTACACTGGACCTGTCTGAAGGACACTGTAATGTATGTGTATCTCTCACACACCTCTCTTAAAAATAATAATGAAATAGTCCTGCACTTTTAAGCTGCAGCTTTTAATTTAATTTCCCCCTCTATATAATGGCAGTACATTCTGATTCAGACTCTTGTTTTATGGTTAAAGAATATTTATAGATTTAGGCTTTACAATTAGGAAAGGATTGAGGAGCTGTGTAGACTTTAGGTTTAGGGGTCAGGGTTGGAGTTAAGTCTGAGTCATACTTTAGTTGTGACACAGGTGTCAGGCATAGAAAATAACAGATCTACAAGCTCACAATGCATCACAGCGGGACTTGTGAGCTTGCTATTTTCGGGTGCAGGCTTTAGGTAAAAATGGTAAAGAAAATCATCAATCAATGTCCTCACAAGTATAGCACTGTAATACAAACACGCGTGTGCGTGTGTGGGCCTTCTTGTGGATTTCTAAATTCTGTGCATAGATTCATATACATACTGTATGCACGCATGCACGCAGCCATGCACACACACACACACACACACACACACACACACACACACACACACACACACACACACACACACACACACACACACACACACACACACAATATTCAATTCAGTCAGCCCCCGTCCTCCAACCAACAACAGAATAGACGGTATACAGTACGTCTTACTAGACTAGCATCTCGAGGCTCAATCAAGGCCAACGCCACACAGACGTTGTGTGGACACATAACACTCCCACAGTGGTGGAGGAAATGACTGCACCATTCACACAATAGTCTCACGTAGCCATGAACTATCCACAATCTCCGAATGCTATAGAGGGTATACGCATGACATGACATCATCATCATACCCGTGGGAGTAATGCGGGAACTGTGGCAAAAAACTACTTTCTGGCCTCGACAGCCCATACATCCAAACAGAAAAGTTTGGATGTATTGCCTTAAACGACATTAAACTACGTTAAACTCACTCACTTCGCCACTCGATTTGCCACTTATTTTCCATTCACTTTATGCATGCGCATACCCTCTATATAGAGTCTGGAACTACAACTCCTGAAATCCGAGCTGTCATTTCGGTTCACGAAAATATATTTTAGAATAATGAATTCGATTTATATTAGGATAAATCTGCGGGACTGTAAAGAAGAAGCGGAAGTGGGGAGGAGGCTGCCCTACCGCTTTATCGCTTGCTCATGATCAGAGCTTCCGTTATCCAGACTGTACTGTACTTGCTCATGATCAGAGCTTCCGTTCTCCAGACTGTACATGACGGAAGCATTTGAATATTGCGAGAGGCAACCGTCTGGCAACGCAAGACTATTCGCACAACGTCACCTTCCGTTTCCTCTCAGGGCTACGCAGGCTCAAAACTCACCTTATATTCACACTAGTGTGTGAATCCTGTGAATGTGGTCTTTATCTCAACGAGACGAAAACTGAATACAATACTATATGCAAATCCAACAATAACCAAATTATGTTTGACCGCCAGCATTAATTAATCCATCTATCCTTATTTTGAAGAGCCAAATATCTGTAACCGGATGTTACAATGACAAAATGCTGTGTGTGGTGTCTTGACC
>NC_136799.1:13326549-13374049 GCF_951216825.1 Electrona antarctica | reverse complement strand
CAGCCGTAGCCCAACGAACATAAAATAAAACCTAAAGCCGCGGAGGTTCCATGTTCCATGTTCCATTTAACGTAATTGCGTACATTGGTTAAGTGACAGATGCATGGTTTTCAGAAAGATATGAACTTTGAAAGCCCTTTCAAAGCAAAGCAAAGTAAAGCAAAGTTCTTTGTTTACCCAGGGTAAGTGGACTAAGCTCGAGATGCTTGTTTACAGCCACGCCCTGCTCATAGAACATTTCATGGTTGGGGTTCAATGCCTTGCTCAAGGGCACTTCAGCGGTGGTAATTTTAACGTGCCGGTCCGGGGATTCGAACTGGCGACCTTCCGGTATCAAGACCGCTCCGCAAACCGTTCGGCCACTGCTGCCACTTCTAATGATTAGTCAACATACATTTTATTTCTAAGTCTACTTACAGGACGTAGATAGACATTTTGTTCTACGTGACACCATATGGAACTTGCTTCTTCCAGCGTGCCTGCAGGCTGTAATGTACCGGAATGTTGTGTCAGGATTCTCTTGGTACGCAAAAGCACCTTGGAGGCTGAAAGCAAGATTAGAGTTAGAGTAGCTATAAGGACTCCTATTTGAGGGAGTCTTATATTTAATAGGAACTGTATCTCTCCGTAGGGAGGGAGCTGTGAACTAGTCATTTGCTCGAACCTGGTCTTAGACAGGTACCTGCTTCATATGCTTCCAAATACTTACTTATTAATATCCCATCGACACCACCTTGCGTCGACCCAACAACAGATTATATTAGTCCACCTCTTGTCATATTTACGGTACGTAAATCTTTCCGCCAAAGATACAGTGGGCCACGGGTAAAACTGAAGAAAATATTTGTTACGACAGACTGCAAAATAGCTGTTATACTTGCAGTTTAACCACTTAAACAACAGCATTCCTATTCTTGGGGGACGTACTGTACATTCACCAAAAATAGCCCATCTACAAGCTCGTTGTCATGCACGTTGTGAGTGTGACGTGTGGTGGACTTGTAGATCGGCTATTTTTGGTGAAGAGACTTAGTGTACTGTACAGGCTGCAAACGCACCACGTACAGTTTAACTCATGGGTCCTTATAGAGGGTCTAAGTGGTTAAACTGAAGATAAATTCCCCAAATGATCGAGGTATTCTGACTCTGAGGCACCCCGCCTCACGGCACCCACTTTGAGAAGCCCTGTAGGGCAGTGGTTCCCAAACTTTTCATGTCAAGGACCCCTAAATTGTCACTAATTAGCCCGCGGACCCCCATTACAAAATATACACCAAGGACCCCCATTAGAGAACATTTTCACAGCTCTAGCAGTGACACTCAACCATTATAATTTAAAAGACCGCCAGTGTGACATGCATTAGGCTACGCATTTTTGTCTCCACCAGGCCGAAGGCATGGGGAGAGAGTATGTTTTGCACTCCGTCCGTGTGTGTGTCCGTCCTTCCGTCCGTCTGTTACCAGCTAATCTCCGGCACCGTTAACCCGGTCGATGCCAAACTTTGCACACACACTCCCTGGATGCCAACGATGAACCTCTGCCCCACATTTTCCAGAACGGCCTGTTATATCGCCACCATGAGGCAGCTTTTCACATTTTTTACCTAAAACTGCACCGATCTGCGTGAAACATTGCATGCACACTCCCTAGAGGCCAAGGAAAAATCTTTGACCTGCATTTTCCGCATCTGCCTTTTATAGCGCCACCAGGAGGCCGACTTTTGTAATATTACTCCTCCAGATTCTGTCCAAAAATCTCACAAATCGTTACACAGTATCTCTATGGTCATGTGCTCAAGTCGGATCTGTCCGATATTTCATATATGTTTTGAACAAAAGCCTCAAATCATGAACGCAGCATGCAATTTACGTGAAATCTTTCACACATTTTCTTACTAGGCTGAGGAACCCTTTTCACATTGGCCTGTTATAGCGCCACCAACAGGTTGATTTTTGCAAAACACATTTTTGGAACAAAATTACTCAAATCATCCAATTGCCATTAAAGGCGTATGAAGAAATGGCACCCTTTTCACATTGGCCTATTATAGTGCCACCAGGCACTCTGCATTTCCTCAACAAAATTAAGAAAATTGTTGCAAAAAACTAACAAACAAAAAAACATGTTTATATTACTCCTAAACATTTTGCCAAACATCTCACACAGTCCTATCCTCCTGGTGGAGACCTGTGCCCAGAAGGGCACTTTTTCTAGTTATATCTGGGACCCCGATTTATATTGTAGGGTCCGTTTGGTTCCATTTGTACCCCATTTGTACCCCACTTTGTACCCCATTTGTACTTTGGGAACCACTGCTGTAGGGAACTGCAGACTTTAATACTGAATTGTAGTAGTCTATATTAAAAAAAAGCATCCTCAGATGCATTTTGTTCTTGGCGACAAAGGCAGATTTGAAAACCAGGTGACCTCCAGGTGACCTCCAGGTGACTTGTGCAGGTTAACCATCCACAAGTCACCTCTTTTCTGGAACACATTGGATTCTATGTACTGTAGAAAGGACCGGCCCTATGAGACATTCCGTGTGCTGTAGGCTACAAATATGTTGTACTGTAAGTCTGTCCTGCACATGGCATGTAAAATACAGGCTTTCATCTGACAAGAAGATCACAATAGTGGACCCTGCTCTCTCTCTCTCTCTCTGTCTCTCTCTCTCTCTCTCGCTCTCTCTCTCTTTCTTTCTCTCTCTCTGTCTCTCTCTCTCTCTCTCTCTCTCTCTCTCTCTCTCTCTCTCTCTCTCTCTCTGTCATGGAGCTTGTGTGAAAAGTATCCACGCTTGGCATCAAATCAACGGCACTTGCACGTGAAAACAATCTGCAAGGTCTAAAAATGAAATAATCCTCAGAACAATCAATGCGATTATCCCCCCCCCCCCCCCCTTTTTGTTTTGTTACGCTCACATTTCTCTCCCTCTCATTTTCTTTGCCTTGGGTGGCTATTGACTGTTGTCTCTTTGTTTTGCCCGCTGCGCTGCGTTCCATTACAAAGCAGCCTTCAGAAGGCTGACGACGAGCAACGAGGGCTTTAGGATTCCTGTTGGACTGGCCTGTAATTAGATGCTAAAACATGGGACTGAAAACAATTAGATGAGGCTTCCGTTTTATTTATTTTTATCAATGAAGAAATAATTCCAATTTGCATAGGGGGGGAGGGGGGAGGGTGTCCGTGTCCCGGCCTCAAATAATCTATGACATGTGTCACTCTCTCTCCCTGTCAGACGCACGCACGCACGCACGCACGCACGCACGCACGCACGCACGCACGCACGCACGTACGCACGCACGCATGCACACACACACGTGCAACACATACAGACACAATCCCACAGACATAGGATAATTATTATAGACGTTATTATTAATAGAGCAGTTATCGGGAGGGGAAGGAGTTACTAAGCGCTTTACATAAAACTGAAGAAAGATCTAATCAAACAACAAGAACAAAAACACGACGACGCAAGCAAGAAAAGTGCAGTGTGAAATAAGATGAGAGAATCAAACAACATCTAAATTATGGATGGGCCTTTAGACAAAAGCAAGCGTTCCCGGAGCATTAATACATGTATGGAAAATAAAATGCAGTGAGAAATAAAACATAAGAGAATAAAAATCACAAAAGAATCCACTCCGTGAACGGCTTTCGTCTGGAGTGGAACCCCAGCATCGCCTACTGTGGGGAAGTTGAGAGCTTTCACCACAATAACAGAAAATGGTAAAGACAATGGTACAGCGCCCTGAGGAACTCCGGTCAACGTACTAGTCATCCACTGGTCTATATACCAGGTTCCCAAGACACCAAATGTCTATATACCAGGTTCCCAAGACACCAAATGTCTATATACCAGGTTCCCAAGACACCAAATGTCTATATACCAGGTTCCCAAGACACCAAATGTCTTTAACCCATTTTGACCTGAGATCAGATTCTAAAAATGTCTTCTACATCCTGACAGTTTTCTGAAAAAGCTATGTTTCTATGTCAGTCGTTCTTCGATTTTTCAAAAATAGCAGACCTACAAGCTCGTAGCGCGCCACTCGGTGGCGCGCTATGAGCTTGTAGATCTGCTATTTTTCAATAGCTAAAGCATAACATAATACCAAAAAAAACCCAAAAAACAAAACAAAAGTGGTTCCCGCCCAAAATGGGTTAAGCAAGGTAAACACAAGTTAATACATCAAATTAAAATCAATCAATCAATCAATCAATCAATCAATCAATCAACCAATCATAGGTAAACAAATAACCTATCCTCAGTCTAAACCGTATAATATCAAGAAAGAAATCTATAATCTGTACATGAGACTATTCCTGGCATCCGCATCCTATATTGTCTACAGTACATAACGTGCTATCTAAGTTACATTTTGTTTTTGTTTTGTTTTAGTTTTTTTGCTTAAAAGGGAATTTCACTTCCGGGGTCATTTTCACACGTACTCGGGCTTTCGTGTGCCTGTGTGCAGTTTTTAAGTTGCTTGCTTCAATATTTAGTTATTTGATATTTGTTTTAGCAAGGTGCTGCTTGATGTTGAACAGGCTTCTATTGGATGGGGACGTTGTTTGCTGAAATGAATATCAAATGTCTAAATAATAAATATTGAGGCAAGCAACTTAAAAACTGTCTGGGGTGGCGGTGCACACATAGGCGCTGAGTGAGTACTGAGTAGCAGTGCTGCCAGATTTTGCGAAATTAGGTAAGCAGGTCTATATGAAAACAAGTCAAGGCCACGATGCGTTCAATGTGATGCGTTGTGGGCTTGTAGGACTGCTATCTACAAAATAATCTTGAAAGAGAGTTTTTTTGAAACATTCTAACAAAGGAAATCTTGTATGGGTTATCCCTGGCACAAAATATTTTCAGATGGGGGCCTGCAGACAAATATTGTAAATATTTTTCGGGGTCCTAAATTATTGTTTAAAAGCCAAAAGTCCATGGTTCTCAGCAGGAAACCGATGGATTGTGCAGAGTCCAGGTGGGGAATGAGACGTTGTCCCCAGTGAAGGAGTTGAATTATCTCAGGGTCTTGTTGGTTGAAGATGGATGGATGGAAGCGAGGCCAAATAAGCAATTCTAGAAATAAACGCAACCTGCAAGTACTTCTATTTACAAGTGCCTTTTCAGAAAAACAAGCCTAAAGTTGGTCTTGGCAACACTGCGTGTCGTGAAGTGAAAGTGGCGGCTGTGGCTCAGGAGGTAGAGCAGGTCGTCCAATAATTACTGGGTCGGCGGTTCAAATCCCAGCTCCTCCTGTCCACATGTCGAAGTGTCCTTGTGGAAGACACTGAACCCTACATTGCCTCCAATGAGTCGGTCCGTGCTAGCTTGCCACCATTGGTGTGTGAATGTGGGAAGTGAGGACACTGGCGTCGACTGTTCGCCGCTTCACCTCCCAATGTATGAATGAATGAACCATTGTAAAGCACTTTGAGCACTTGGGAAAGCTCTATAAAATGCAATTCATTACTCTTCATCCACTTAAACCCTATATTCTTCATTGACAGGGGTCCCCCAGGGGTCTGTCCTTGGCCCCCGCGTTTTCTCCCCTCTATACACAAAGTCTATTTGGTGAAAATAGCTGTTCTACAAGCTCACAATTCATGTCGCGATGCGTTTTGAGCTTGTAGATCGGGTTTGCCAAATGTTCTCTCATTTTCACTGAATGCTCACCTATTACGTGCCCAGAATACGCTATAGGTTTCAAGTGGTTACAACAAGGCATGTGGAAACACCATCGCAAAAGTACAGTAAAGGCCCAAAGGGATAAAGTAACAATGTTGGTGTCTTTAAACCTCAGAATTGATCTGATCCTATATTCCTGAGATTTATATGAAAACATGTCTGAACAAGATGCCAGATGGAGCCAGCTCGCCCCGAGCTACAAATGACCCAGACCGTGGTGGGGTGGTACCACTGCCCTCTGCCCAGGACCCACGCCGAAGACACTGAGCATGGAGATATGTCTTGTCTGGATGGTGGCACAACAGCAGAGAGGCTCAGGAAAAGCCTCCTTCTTCAAATCCTCCCGCGAACACTATATGGATGCTGTCCTCGAGCTGTGAGTAGGCGGCCAGGCAGTTTCCACACACGGCCATGTCACCTATACACTAGTAGAAAGTCCCAGTTAAAAGTGCAAGAGTCAAGACACCAAGAAGTTCGATTTATTTTTCTATATACAGTATATTCCTGAGTTGATACAAAAAAAACATATTTGGACAAGTTTGATAAAAAAATAATGTTAACGTTGCGCTCAAAGTTTAGGCTGTGATCAAATAAGACAACATGATGTTTGGCAACAGATCCGACATTGTTAAGGACCAAGAGATGACTGTATCAGGGCCATTACGCAAGAACATCTGTTGTCAGAGTCCAATTAAAACAAATATTTTTACATCTAGACTATGTTTATTGCCATCAGAAAAGTACTCGCATTCTAAACCATTGGTTCTCAAAGTGTGTTCCGGAGACCCCCAGGGGTCCTTGGGATGGGGGGTGGGGTGCCAGGGGCCTAACCCTAATACAGCGTCACAATCAATTTAACCACTTTAACCATAATTTATACTTTGGCTATTAAAAAAATGCAGCTATAAAAGCTTTTAGATCTGCTATTTTTGCAAAATCTCTTTTTTTTTTTCAAATCTTTGAATATATATTTTTATATATATATTTTGTTTCTGGAGGTCCCTGGTAAAAAACATTTTCGCATGGGTGTCTGCGGAAAAATATACATTTATTTCCACAATTACGGGGTCCAATTTGGGACGCATGACACAGTTCCAAACTAACTTCCTGTGTAGGTCATCAGGACTTTGAGCCAGAGCTGAAAGCCCTGTACGTGTTCCGACACCTACGTTCAACACTTCTACATTCTCTGTTAGAATTGCAGATAGTTCCACTGATGCATGCAGAGAGATGACCCTGCATGTATTATGCTTAAATTGTAAATGGTTCTATTTATAGAGCATCTTTATCCAAAGCATGTATTTCACCCATTCACATGCGGAGGAAACCATCCAAGGCACTGTCACGAACCCTGTTCGGACAAAAGTGAGGGATACTCTGATATCTGAAAAAAAAACATTGTTTATTGAATACACAAATAAAGACATAGACCAATTCATAAAATGGTAAAGCAAGCTTTACCACCGCAGCCTTGAAGCGACAACAGCTGCACAACAAAACACAGTCATTGAACCACGCACAGAACGTCGGAAATTAATGCAAACAACGGCCGCGAGGTTGTGGCACACAACTGTAACAATCGCCCTTGTCATTTAAGGAACACCATTACTAAGGAAAATAAAACGGGATCGTAGGGTTATAGTCAAAATTATTTATATAGAAATGCAATTATGCAGTTGTCAAAACACACGGTTTACAGTTAAACCAATGCACCAAAGTGCGTCTGTCCCTGTCGTTCTCCCTATAACATACAAGAATTACACAGGCAGACAAACTGAAAGCAACAAACAATATTCTCATTCAAAACCCCTCCCGCCCCAACCAAGTCCCGACGCTCGCCGTAGCGTCTCCTCGTTCCCAACAAACAAACAATAAACAACCCAAAGTCAAGTGCGCACAATCGCGCTAAGTATTAAGTAAATAAATAAATAAGGTCCGCGTCCTCTTCCTTGATTGGATGCGACGCGCCCGCGATAGTCTTTAATAGCTCCTCGCTTGGTCCCAACGAAACGTAAAAACTCCGCTCTGAACGGTCCAACGCAAAAACACGATTGGGGTACCCCTAATTAAATCCACCCAGAATAGTTTGGAATGATCTCACCATTAGCACGCCGGCAACGGATAATCCAAACAAATGATCGATTCACCACGGCAGCAACCAGCACGTCACTCTTCCCGATGGCCTCGACGGTCCTTCTCTTTGGCTGCAGATACTTTGTTAACCTTTGACTATATGACTTAACCTGTATCTGGCGCCCGGAGCTTCTCTCTCCTGTGTAGGCCTACACTGGTTTGCAGTTTCTCCCCTCTGTTCCCCGTGTGTCACTTCCTCCCTATGAAACCTTAGTGTGGGTGGCGACATCAGTCCCTGACAGCTGTCACTCACCCTAGGTTTATCAAGTCCCGTTACCTCTCTCGTGAATAGGAGAAAATACTATTTAGCCAGTATCACATGTTACATTTCACTTCATAAAAATATTAACACGTATAGGGAAAAATAAAGCAGAATAACATGGAAATGTGCTTCGTCACAGTCCCCCCCCCCCCAAGCTGGAAGCTGTTCCTCAAGTCCTCCCAAAGTAGGGTTTGAGGTTGACCACATTAATTGTGTCTACTTTATTAATGTCTCTCCATTTCACTCGGTAATTTATCGGACCTGTCTGATTCGTCACAACAGCTGGGCCTGACCATTTAGGCGCTAGCTTTGACGAGAATGCGTCCAATGCTTTGGAGAGTGGGTGTGCTCTCACCCAGACCAAATCTCCCGGCTGGAACTGTACATTTTTCCGTCGGGCATTATAGTATTTGGCTTGTCGGGCCTGAGCGACACCCACCCTTCGTTTGACCTCCTTTACCATAGCTTGCTGTCTCTCTAGGAGGCTATAGGAGGGCTGCGTGGGCATAGGTGGGGATGCCAGCATACGCTCCAGAGGACCGTACAGCACACGACCCATGGACAGCTCAGCAGGAGTACGGCCGGTGGTTTCGTGCATGGCAGTGTTGACTGCGTAACGGAACTCGGGCAACCACTGGTCCCACTTGTTGTGCTGGTCTCCGACGAACGAGGCGATCATTGTCTTGATGGTCCTGTTGGCCCTCTCCGTGAGGTTGGCCTGGGGGTGATAGCTGGTGGTGAACTTGTGTTTAACCCCCCAGGTCTTGCAGAGATCATCAAAGACACTTCCGGTCAGTTGTGGGCCCCGATCGGAGATCAGATACTCAGGGACCCCCCTGGGTGGACTGCATCATTCCGGATGGTTTCTGATTCTCAGGCTTGTACTGCTGACAAACCAGACACCTCTTCACATGCTCCCAGACATCCTTCCGGATCGTGGGCCACCAGGCCACCTCGAGAGCTCGCAAGAGAGTCTTCAGCTTGCCTAAGTGTCCACTCATGGGTCGGTCGTGGAAGTACTCCAGGAAGCACTGGACAAGGCTACCAGGCACTACGACCTGGTATTTCAAGCCACCGTCCTTGGTCGGCATCCTCCGATACAGGACTCCCTGCAACTCCTCATAGCCAATCCGATCTGTTCGCTGGTCGGAGGGATATAGTTTGTCCTGTAACTCTTTAACTTTCGGATCGGAGCCTTGTGCTTTGGCTAGATCGTCCAGGGTTGTGGGGAGTTCAGAGTTGCCTGCCACTGCCACTACTGCACACACTGCCGGCTGTTCGGTAGGAGCCACTGCCCGAGACAGGGCGTCAGGGACGATGTTCAAGTGACCCTTCCGGTAGTGAATGTTGAACTGGAACTCCTGGAGGCGTATAGTCCAGCGAGTGAGCCTAGAGGCAGCCTTCGGGTTGCTGAATGCCCAAGTGAGTGCGGCATGGTCGGTGTATACATCGAAGTCCACTCCTTCCAGGAAGTGCTTCCACTTCTCCACCGCCCACACTACAGCGAGACATTCCCTCTCGGACGCCGAGTAGTTGAGTTCGGCTCCTCTGAGTCCCCGAGAGGCAAAGGCGATAACCTTCTCTAGGCCGTCCACCTGCTGGGTCAGCACAGCTCCCAAGCCGACACCACTGGCGTCGGTATGCACCTGGAATGAAAGTGCCAGATCGGGCTGGACCAACACCGGCGCCTCGACTAGCGCCTGCTTCAGCTTCTCGAAGTTCGTCTGACATACCTCCGTCCAATTCCATCTCACCCCCTTCTTCTTCAAGTGATTCATCGGCACCGCCAGGTCCGCAAAGTGAGGGATGAATTTGAAGTACCACCCCGCCATTCCTAGAAATCTCTGCAGCGACTTCAAGTCATGTGGTGCTGGATAATTCATCACGGCAATGGTTTTTTCTGGGTCAGTCTCGACCCCTCGGGCAGAGACAATGTGTCCCAGAAACTTCAGTTGGTCACGGTAGAAGTGACACTTCTCAAGATTCAGGGTGAGGTTCGCAACATGCAGTTTGGTGAACACGGCATCGAGGTCTTTCAGATGCTGCTCAGGACTTGGGGAGAACACTATAATATCATCGATATATACAAAGCAGCATCTTGTCTTGAGCTCCCCAAGCACCCTCTCCATCAATCGCTGGAAAGTCGCTCCGGCATTCTTGAGCCCAAAGGGCATGGTTCTGAACTGGTACAGTCCAATGGGCGTTATGACTGCCGTCTTGTGCTTGCTCTCCTTGTCCATAGCAACCTGCCAGTATCCGGCCTTTAGATCTAAGGAGCTAAAATGGCGTGCTCCATGCATTGACTCCAGGATGTCATGAATCAGGGGCATGGGGTAAGCGTCCTGCTGGGTCTTGGAATTGAGTCCTTTGTAGTTCACACAGAACCGGTTACTCCCGTCTGGCTTCTTGACCAACACCACAGGTGCTGCCCAGGCCGAGTCTGAGGGCTCCACGATTCCCTTGTCTAGCATCTTCTGTATCTCATCCTCGATGATTTGGCGTTTGAACGGCGAGACTCGATAGGCTCTACACCGCACGGGCATCTCATCCGTGGTGTGCACCTTGTGGGTGGCGACGTTTGTCTTCCCCAGTTGCCCTGAGCACACGGATGGCCATTTTAGGAAGAGGCACTCCACCTCAGGAGGAACATTTGGGAATCGGGGTGGCGAAGCACCCACCTGACTCCCCATCGATGGCATCACTGGCACGGCCAGATACAGATGTACAGACAGCGGGATCGGTGGGGCCCGGGAGGCAAACGGATGGTATGTGTAGCCATCTGGTCCCCACACCCCATAGGTCTTGTCGCCAAAGTTGATGACCGTTTTGGTCTTGAGGCAGAAATCAAGACCCAACATCAATGGGAAGGTTAGGTTGTGGTCGTCAAGGACGTATGTATCCACAGACCACATATGACCATGCCAGTCAAAGAGCAGCCTCACCTTCCCCACAGCCTGATGCTGCTTTCCATCCGCGAGGATGAACTTCCGGTCCTCACACGTCTTCAGCCGCTCTCCGGCCCGGCAGACCTGCTGCCAGCTGCCCTTTCGCATCAGGGTGTACGAACAGCCTGTGTCCATCACAGCGTCAAACGCCACGTCTCTCGTGGCAATGGGCACGAACAGTAAGGACATAGGTTCCTCCTGGTCGTGTTGCACCATCTTGACGTCTGCATGGGTCACATAGGCTCCTTTACCGGATGCCTTCTTGGATCCTTTGTCACTGCCCTGCTGATTCACCTTCTTCCAGTAGGCACCGGAGGCTTCACAGTCCTTCTCCACCTGGGAGCCAACCTTCACCAGCTGCTCCACCGTTTGCACGCCACCACGGAGACAGCCAGCAACCCGAGGATTGAGGTTATTGAGGATTTTCCTCACCAGCTCACCCTCCGTGATGTCTGGTTTCCACTTCAGACAGAGTGCACGGTAATCATAGGCGAAGTCACGAAGACTTTGGCCAGGAAGCTGCAGCATGTCACGCAGCTTCTCCTCCACCTCAGATTGATAATCGGCGGGTAGGAAGGCCGCCAGAAAGGCTTCCTTAAACCCAGCCCAAGACGTGCACTTCTGCCTCTCGGCTTCCCACCAACTCCTGGCGGACCCCTCCAGGACACTCGAAAGTATTCCCATGAGCTCCACATCAGACATGGGCCTAATGGAGAGGAAGGTCTCACAACCTTCCACAAAGTTCAGGATATCGGAAATCTCCTTAGATCCGTCATACTTTGGGAACTCCATTCTGATGGCTGGCTTCGTGTACTGATAGGCAGTGGCCAGCCGACCAAGCGGTGCAGTAGTGGGCTGGTCAGCAACTAGACTAGAGGTCTGTCCCTGGGGCGCCGTGACAGGAGGCGCAGTAGGTGGAGATGGAGCAGTAGCCGCGCTAAGCGGCTGTCCCTGAGGGGTGGTCATAGCTATGCTCAGAGCCTGTCCCTGAGGTGTAGTGACATACTGATCAGTTGGCCTGAGGATGGGCAGGCTATGGTAGGGGGTGCTAGTGGGCGGCCCGCGAGGCGTCTGGCCTCCATAGTAACTGAGGTCGGGAAGCGGTGGTGCACGAGACCTCGACAGGCGTGTCGCTATGGCACTTTTTATTTTGGTGACCTCAGCGTCCCACTTGCCATCTCTCCTCATTAGACACTCCACCACTCCCTGCTCTAACTGCCTGACTGAGTTTCTGATGAGAACCTGCATGTCCTCCATCTTGCGGTCAAAGTACTCCCTCAGGACTTCTTCCCTATTAAAAGTACTCTCAAGTGATTTATCGAACTCCCCATGCACATGCTGTACCTGATTTCCCAGGATCTGTAGCTTGTCCCTAATCATGGCAACCTCACGCTGCACTAGGGTGTCAGGGACCTCAACCTCATCTTCCTCATCTGGCTCATCCTCACCCTCCTCATCTGAGATGTACAGCGAGCTAATGAGTGAAGTTAGTTCACCTACAGGGTTGCGGCGCCCTTGAAATGAGCCCAATTGCTGCATTGGAATGTTGTCTTCCCTGACCTCTGGAACAACGGTCGCCTCCTCTGCCCCCTGTTCTGGGTTCACAATCTCACCATTTCCCTCCATTATGTTTTGTATGTCTTTTTCGAGGTTTTTTTTTTTAGTAATGGTTTGTGTTCGGTTTTACAGTGCACTTTTTTTTTTTTTTTTGAGTAAAAGTCAAAAATTATTTTTTACAGTGTACTTCTCAACTTCACCGTTGTAAAACACTCACAAAATCAGGCTATCTCTAATAAATATATAACCCTAGCTCCCCGTATGGGCCACCACCTGTAACAATCGCCCTTGTCATTTAAGGAACACCATTACTAAGGAAAATAAAACGGGATCGTAGGGTTATAGTCAAAATTATTTATATAGAAATGCAATTATGCAGTTGTCAAAACACATGGTTTACAGTTAAACCAATGCACCAAAGTGCGTCTGTCCCTGTCGTTCTCCCTATAACATACAAGAATTACACAGGCAGACAAACTGAAAGCAACAAACAATATTCTCATTCAAAACCCCTCCCGCCCCAACCAAGTCCCGACGCTCGCCGTAGCGTCTCCTCGTTCCCAACAAACAAACAATAAACAACCCAAAGTCAAGTGCGCACAATCGCGCTAAGTATTAAGTAAATAAATAAATAAGGTCCGCGTCCTCTTCCTTGATTGGATGCGACGCGCCCGCGATAGTCTTTAATAGCTCCTCGCTTGGTCCCAACGAAACGTAAAAACTCCGCTCTGAACGGTCCAACGCAAAAACACGATTGGGGTACCCCTAATTAAATCCACCCAGAATAGTTTGGAATGATCTCACCATTAGCACGCCGGCAACGGATAATCCAAACAAATGATCGATTCACCACGGCAGCAACCAGCACGTCACTCTTCCCGATGGCCTCGACGGTCCTTGTCTTTGGCTGCAGATACTTTGTTAACCTTTGACTATATGACTTAACCTGTATCTGGCGCCCGGAGCTTCTCTCTCCTGTGTAGGCCTACACTGGTTTGCAGTTTCTCCCCTCTGTTCCCCGTGTGTCACTTCCTCCCTATGAAACCTTAGTGTGGGTGGCGACATCAGTCCCTGACAACTGTCACTCACCCTAGGTTTATCAAGTCCCGTTACCTCTCTCGTGAATAGGAGAAAATACTATTTAGCCAGTATCACATGTTACATTTCACTTCATAAAAATATTAACACGTATAGGGAAAAATAAAGCAGAATAACATGGAAATGTGCTTCGTCACACAACCATACGTTACTAAAATAATAATCATACTAATATGGGGGGGGGAGAACACAACAGAGACAGCGCTTCTTTCACCTGACAAATATCACTATGTGATCATTTCTTGTTTTTTTAAGTTTGCTTTTGTTGTGAAAAGGATAGGCAAAATAAGTAATTGGCTAGCCTACTCCATATGTTGTGAAAACCATAATGAAATTAATACATTTAATGTTCCTTTATTATGACCAAAATAAACTACTACTATACTACTAGAGTGTTTCCTTGCAAAATATCAGCCCTCTGACTGTTTGACCAGAATGGAACAGAGCCTTCATTAGTAGCTATCATTGGTAACACCTGTGAAGGGAGCAAGGCAGAGGCCCAGTTTCTTGGGGCTGCTGCTGTGCATAGAGCCTACTGGGGGTTCAGTGTCTTGCTCAAGGACACTTTGACAGTAACACAGGGGGAGACCAGGGGCGGGGGGGATGAACCGGGAACCTTCCGTTTCCCAAGCAGCCAACTAACTTAACTCTAGCTTTAAACATACAGTAGGTCAGCCAGTCAGTGTCTCGCTGGTGCTCTTGACTTATTCCCCAGCTGCACTCTCAGCTAGGCTGGGGGTTGTTTTTGCCCGTTGGCGTGTGCTTTTGACCAGCGTCCAGGACTCCAGGGGTGGAACAGTTTGGGGTCTTTGGGCTTTTGCTCTAAGGCTACTATAGGCCACACAAATTCGTCATTCAGAACCGCGGCACGGTGCCAGATGGAGCCGGCAACCTGCCCCGAGTGACAAATGACCCCAGACGATATGGTGGAGTCAATGCCCACAGGACTCACGCTGAAGACGCCGAGCTGGAGATATGTCTTGCCTGGGCGGCGGCGATGGCAGAGAGAGCCCCAGGAGAAACCTCCTCCTTCAAATCCTCTCACAAATGCTGGATATTTTTTCCACAAGCGCAGGTACAGGTAGGAAGAAATTTCACCCACAGCCATGTTTCCTATTATATGCTAGTTTCATACTTTTTTGTGTCAAGGACCCCCGAATTGATATATATTTGGCCGCGGACCCCCATCTGAAAATGTTTTGTGCCAGGGACCTCAGCACAAAAAAAGCAGATCGCTCGCAGCACGGTACATAGTGACACAGCGTGAGCTTGAAGATCTACTATTTTGGAATAGCCAACATATAAAAGGATAAAGTGGTTAAAATGATTGTCATGCTGTATTAACCCATTTAGGCCTGACCTCAAAATTTAAAATAATTCTTCTAAATCACGATCTTTCAAAAATTGCAGACCTACAAGCTCGTAGCGCGCCACTCGGTGGCGCGCTACGAGCTTGTAGATCTGCTATTTTTCAATAGCTAAATTATAACATAATGTTTAAAACACCAAAAGGGGTTCCCGCCCAAAATGGGTAAACACATTTTGCTGGGGACCCCCTCAAGGACCCTCATGGACTCCACTGCCGTAAAACATAAGATCCATTGTATAATGCACTTAAATCAAATCCACTTAAAAGTTACCGTTAAAGATTGTGTTCATTTACATAAACGTGCACACGACTACTGTACATGCCACATTGCCACTATACGTACAGTATACCCACACAGACCTGCCACAAATATTACATAATCTCATAATCGCAATTATTTGAGATAATCGCAATAATTTTGCATAATTGTCATAATTGTTTCTATTGAAAAACATACATTTTCTTTCCAAACATAGCAGAAATAGCAGATCTACAAACTCATGTACAGTAGATCAGCTATTTCCGCCATTGTTTTTTGGTACGTAACGTTATTTATAGATCTATGTATTTGTTTAAATATGTTAAATATGTTTATTTGCGTAAATGATACATAAATTTAAGATAAGGGAAGGATCGAAGACCAATCAATCATCTGGACTCTGGAGGAGTCCCGTTGAGGAGAATTTGTAAGAATGTAATAGAGTACAAATACTCAAGAAGTCAGAATTAAGGACTGTAAACCTTTTAAACAAGTGAATATTAACTTTATCTTTACTGTTATAATGTTAAACTGTAATTCTATATTAATACCTTTTAAGGATAAATACTTTAGAGGAAAACTATAATACTAAAAGGGGAGACTTAGGCAGAGTAGAAGTATGAGAGTATACCAGAATACCTTAGAATGAGTTTGACACCAGACACGGAAGAAGAGAAGTCACACCAGAGCTAATGATTTTCCATTTGATATATATTACAAATCACATCGGGAGAGAAATGGCAGGTCCGTACAGCGTTAAAACGATCTCTCACTGACACATCATCAGTGACCATATTTTATACTACATAAGTCATAACATCCTTTTCACATGGGGAAGTAATGCATTTGGAGTTCAGAGGGTAACCAAAAGTGAATTATGGCGACACCTATTGCCGGGAGGCCTACTTGGGATACGTGGCAAATTATACTTCCGGTAAAATCCCGGAAGAGTGACCGAAGGGAATCGTAGTTCTTTAAGTAAATGTAGTTCACAGCCCAAGTTACTGACAACCAGCTAACGTAACTAGGAGACAACTTGTCTGCTCTGGCACCGTAGCAAGGCCGAATAACATGCTGTTTCACCAGAGGGGCAGATAATGCAAGACGTCAAACAGGAGAAAACAATCTTTTATCTTACTCGCTGACTGGGGGAGAGTGAGATTTAATACTATCTGTTTTACGCTGGGGCAGAAATGATATGTAAACTCAGTGGGATCAATGTGACGTGAAAAATAAGTCATAGGGCAATATGGCATATGTAACGATTCATATTATAGCAGGACACAGGGCATATGATTTAAGTCATTGGAAACATGTAAACAAAACCACAAAATAGTCCCAAAATTATCCATCAACTCCATCGCTTTTTGTGGGTGAAGTGTCATGTGATCAATAATCAATAATCAATCTTCAGGGAATTAAATTAAATATAATAAGGGTCAATTGGGAGATGAGAAATAAAATTAACTCTAAGGATCAGGATGGGAATAAAATGGTAACAGGAACAATGAAAAATAAAAAATAGTTTGACTTACGACCAGGCAAGAAATCACTCATTATTTAGATGGTACCGTGGCAGAGAGACAGAATGACTTTTCTCTCTCGAGGTCTTCGGGGTTCCCGAGGAACCCAGCAATGTTGCAGCGTTCCTACGCCGACGTTTAGTGTCAGGGTTTGACAATGTTCATTGTGGCTCATCAGATTCTTCGGGGTTCCCATGGAACTCAGCAATGTTGCAGCACGCCGATGCGCCGTCGAAAGTGTCATTTGACAACAAAGTTCTTTTTAGCAGCGCAGATACTGCGATAGTTCTTCTTCGCTCGTAGTCGGAGCCGAATCTTCGCCCCGTCCCCAGGATGGGTGACATAACAGGTGACCCACAGGTGACAATATCAGCCTATACGTTCTCATTGACAGATACACTCGATCTCTGTCGCAAACGGGAGAAAACGTCGGAGATGCACCTAACACAGTTCTTATACCAAGCAGAGCTTGGAAAGGGGGACAGGGTAATCGATGGTGTTATCTTTGTCGCACTCCTGCGCCGATCGTAGCAGCTTCCGGGTGAGTCAAATTAGTACCATAAAGGCCAAATATAGAATCAAGTCTATTCCGGGGAGGATATATGCCTAGTCAAGCCAAACTCATGGTGATGAAAACAAAATAATAAAATGAAATGGAAGGGGAAGGTGTCCCTATTCTAAATATCTCAATGTAAGGTCAAGGGGTGGTTCGGGGATAATAAAGGTTAAATGTTTACAATGGAGGGATATTCCAAATTCAGAGGTAAAATATGAATCAAATCTAAAATAATAAAAATATAATGAGAGGGATAATGAATCATAATGGAATGGAATTTAGATTGTCCAAAGATGGGATAATTCAGTTAAAATAATCTATATACTGGGGAAGATGGAGATCCCTTTTTTTATAACAAATAGAAAATAGTTTTAATAAAAATAAAAGAAACTAGTCAATTAAGTCAAATTATCACCTGTCTACACGTCAGGATAAGCGAGCAATCAGTCAGTGTCAGGTAGCTATCAGTCTCCTACTGTCAAATGCAGAGGGAATAGTAGTCTATGTACCGGTAGTCAAGTCTAAAAATAAATGAATAAATGTATGGAAATAATAACGAACATGGTCTGTTTGTCAGTCAAAATAAAATAAGTAAAAATGACAAATAAATCAAATTAAAATAATTAAAATAATCTAATATTAATTAATTGAGGGGAGAAGGGATGATCAAATTAATCCTAATATTAGGTAGGGAGGGGTAACAGTGTTTTAGCAAAATACAGCGTTTTAGCAAAGAAAAACATGTTTGAAAAACATAAAACAATAATGTGTATGGTGAAACATGAGTGGAATTATAATGTGTTCCCGATGGGAAATCTATGGGCAAATTAAGGCCTAATCATAATGATAAAAGGGCAGTCACTGTTCTGGGGGTTTGGGCCTAATACTAATGATTCAGACGGTTCTCAGTGGGTCGGGGTCTAATGATACTGATTCAGACGGTTCTGAGTGGCTCGGGGTCTAGGGTCAAACCTAATAAACTTAAGGGAAAAGGGATCTCGAGGTCGACAACACCATTTCCATTACTCCATCGCTTTTGTTGACCTATAGATTCCTCTATCCTGGGTTTGTTCCTGACCACGAAACCACCAGAGATCCGTATCTGAGAGATAAAACAGAAAGACAAAAAAAACAAACTGGTGAATGAAATGAAACAATAATAATTATAAACAATTCATCAACAGGGTAAACATCAACAGGGTATGTTTTTAAATGAAAATGACTGTTCTACCAACCGCGCATGTACACAGCTTAATGGTGAAGGGAGGGCGTGTAGGTAGACAGGGTATGGTTTAAAAAAATGAAAATAAAAATAATAATAAAATATTAATATTTGTACTTCTCCTGACCGTTCTTACAGTACGTATTTACACATTTATATGGAGGGAGGGTACTTAGAGAGACAGACGTTCTCACAGCACGCATTTACACATTTATATGGAGGGAGAGTACTTAGAGATAAGTCAAGGAGAGAGAGAGAGAGAGACCCAGCGTTCTACGTACGCATTTACACAGTTGTAAAATGGAGGGAGGATACGCAGAGAGACAGAGTTCTCTAGCGCATGCATTTCACATTTATATGGAGGGAGGTTACGTAGAGACAGGTAGAGAGAGAAAGATATCTCAAAAAGAAAACAAAGTATTCTATTTTTTTTTTCTATTTAATTCTTCTATTTAATTGTTTTCTATAATAATGTTGCAGTGATTAATCCGTTAACACAGGAAACACAGCTTGATGATGACAGAATAAACGCACAAGTCTATTTTGCCCTGTATTTGCACTGGACTTTAAGACTATCATGCATAATATGGCATGGCATTGCAAACACGGACAGAAATAAACAAAATGTAGGTCATCACTCCTAAAAAAACACATGTATGCTAATGTACTTATCAAATACGCTATTAATGACGTAGCTAATGTCACGTATAAGACGCCAAAAAAGAAATTGTGAGATCACAAGTTCTACCTGTAGGAGCCTATAGTTACTCGTTCCAGGCAGAGAAGAATAGAGTAGAGTACAAATAAAATTTAAATAATAAGTATTAAAATAATAAGTATTATAATAATAGGGAATTTAACTAATTTAGTGGGATATCAAGACTCTAACTGTGACATCTCCTTTTTTTCCTAGGTGATAATTTGGTGTTAATACTATAGGGCCAACAGCAACTTCTCCTATGGACCCGCCCTATAGCACCTGAATTGTCAACATAAATAAAAACAATAAAATTAAACTTAAAACTTAAAACTTAAAACTTAAAACTTAAAACTTAAAACTGATTTAAATTCAAAATCAAAATCAAAATTTAAATTAAAAATCCAAACCATAAAATGAAAATTCAAAATCTAAAATCTAAAATCTAAAATCCAAAATTTAAAATGTAAAATACAAAATTCAAAATGTAAAATGTAAAATCCAAAATTCAAAATGTAAAATGCTAAATTTAAAACGTTAAACTTAAAATCCAAAATTTAAAATCTAAAATTCAAAATTCCAAACTTAAAATCAAAAATCAAAAAATAAATAAATAAAAATTACAATTAAAATTAATACTGTGATTTAACCTAAAAGATAATTAAAATATAATAAAGGAATACTTAATTAATAGTACCGGAGTCCGGATGTAACCTATAGTTAATGGATGGCCAACTAATTAATGAGTTAAATCAATGAGGGTTGAAATCAATGGTTGAAATCAGTAAAAATGGCATAACTAATGTATTAAATGGACAAGGGGCCCTATCCAAAAAGGATTGTGGGAGTAGTAGTTATTAAATAATGATGAATGGTGGAAACCAGAATGTAATTGAAAAATCACACCCGTGTGAACTGAGTGGTGTGAGGTCTTATATAGCCTGATCAGCTGTGGTCTGACATAATGTCTGATGTAATGAAATCACACCCGGGTGAACTGGGTGACCGTAGCAACCATGCTCATTTTTTCTGCACAGACAGACTAACAAAGCCAGTTGTAGGAGAGGTCCACACCACTCAAAAATAAATGAAATTAAATAATAAAAAATAAAGAATGAATTGAATCAATAAGGGGATTGGTTGAAATCAATAATACATTGTCATACTAAGGCAATTAAATGGTCAAGGGGGTCCTATCTAAAAAATAAAATGTATGAAATGATGATAAATGGCGGAAACGGAGGCTGACAGATGTCGTCGCGTATTCCTAATTATCAATAATCACACAATAACCAAATGGGGAAATATTAAACTGACCTATTTGTGGAATAGGAAGTTATGATGAGGTGAATTTAAAAGGAATTGTTCCACACACACACACACACATATATACACACATGCAAACACAGAAACACACATGGAGCGAGATGGGGGTTATCTGACAAAAATAGGATAAACGGAAATTTGTACTGATGCTACTATGACATGAAACATAATGTAAGGCAATAATAAAGTTTTGAAATGCAGTAAAAACTGTAAAAATAACAAAAATCTAAATTTTGTTTTGCCTCCCTTACTAAAAGTCTGAATTTTGAAAAATGTGGCTTTGCTCCGTTACTAAAAGTCATGCAAAGTATGAGTTATCTATTCAAATAAACTTCTAAAGTTATAAAACAAGATGGCAGGGAGCAGGGCCGGGGTTAATCTCACATGCACACAGCACACGCATTCCAATAGAAATTGTGGGGGGGGGGGGGGGATTCATGCCCACACAGGCACGCGGACACAGAGAGAATCGGGTTGTGCACACATGCACATACACACAAACACATGCACGCACACACGCACGAACGCATGCACACACATATACACACGCACGCACGCACATACGCACGAACGCAGACAGAGAGACATTCCAGACAGTGGCAAGGCCACTGCTCTCTTCACAAGAGATAAGGGAAAGCAGGCATAAACAGACACAAGCACAATAAATAGCACACTCCAGAGAAATAGTTGTAACTGTGTTCTAAAAGTCTATCTGGGAAATAATTATAACGTCTCAGCGGTCAATGATATCACAATATCGGGATGAGATAAATTATTAAATAAATTAATGTGAACCTAATTATAACATGATGAAAGTCAACGGTCGTAAAATAAAAGATAAAATGCCCTATTTTGTTCCTGGCCAAGGAAATCAACAGGGAAGAAAGTGTTAATGACACCAACTAGTACTGTGTCACAAAGTTAGGAAACCCGGGGGATAGAATGAAATGAGATTTGGATGGCCGTCCAGAAATAATAGTTTGAATAAGAATAAATAAATTAAATGAAGAGATAGAGAGATAGATAGTATACTATAAACATGTGAACATGAACCTAATTATAACATGGCTGAGACAATTTTAAGAATGTTGGGGATTGGGGTAGAATCATTTTGGAGCGTCGACTAGCGTCAATAGTAGTCGTTGCGCAAACACAATGTTATCAATATAAAACAGTTCTAACAGTAGCATGAAGCAAATTACAAACTGGGGTAATAAAGGAAAAAAAACTACATGGGACAGAAAGAACTCCGATACTTTGTGTAGGGTTGTTAAGCAACTAAAAATAAATGCCTCGCTGCTCGAGGTGGGGTGAATGATAATGACAACTTAATCTATGAAGGCTAAAGAAACCATAAATTACTTAACTTAGAGCAGATGAAGAAGCAGATAGGCAGGCAGAGTCGGGAGAGTCGACCCATAGCAGCGGAGACCAGAGACGGCTCAGGCAGGAGGGTAGATGCCGTCAGAGGTCCATGGAGGGGTTCGCGGAGGTCGAACGCCGTGAACCGTTAAATTCACTGATGTTCGCCGTTCACGGACCCCAAAATAAAAATCGCTGTCCGTCCGAATCCCGGTGACATACCATTCCGATGTAATGGTAAACAACGATCAAATGAAAAGTCCATGCTCAAAAAATGGCTTGTGTGAGGTGTCTCCCTTCCGTGTGTGTGTCAAACAGAGATAAAGAAAGGGAGAAATAGGGAGAGGAAAGGGAAAACTATGGTCTAACATTCTTAATAATGCTAATGAGAAAGGACTGTAAAATACTAATAATAGCAGAGCAAGAAACTCCGGAAATGTAAAAATACTTTAGAAAGTAATCAAGTACAAAAAAAAAATACTCTGGCGCTGGAACGTGCCTTTGTCGGAGCCTGACTAATCATATAAATCAGTCTAAAAGTCGTTAAAGGCCGGCTATCGAAGGACCAATTGATACATACATTTAAGATAAGGGAAGGATCGAAGACCAATCAATCATCTGGACTCTGGAGGAGTCCCGTTGAGGAGAATTTGTAAGAATGTAATAGAGTACAAATACTCAAGAAGTCAGAATTAAGGACTGTAAACCTTTTAAACAAGTGAATATTAACTTTATCTTTACTGTTATAATGTTAAACTGTAATTCTATATTAATACCTTTTAAGGATAAATACTTTAGAGGAAAACTATAATACTAAAAGGGGAGACTTAGGCAGAGTAGAAGTATGAGAGTATACCAGAATACCTTAGAATGAGTTTGACACCAGACACGGAAGAAGAGAAGTCACACCAGAGCTAATGATTTTCCATTTGATATATATTACAAATCACATCGGGAGAGAAATGGCAGGTCCGTACAGCGTTAAAACGATCTCTCACTGACACATCATCAGTGACCATATTTTATACTACATAAGTCATAACATCCTTTTCACATGGGGAAGTAATGCATTTGGAGTTCAGAGGGTAACCAAAAGTGAATTATGGCGACACCTATTGCCGGGAGGCCTACTTGGGATACGTGGCAAATTATACTTCCGGTAAAATCCCGGAAGAGTGACCGAAGGGAATCGTAGTTCTTTAAGTAAATGTAGTTCACAGCCCAAGTTACTGACAACCAGCTAACGTAACTAGGAGACAACTTGTCTGCTCTGGCACCGTAGCAAGGCCGAATAACATGCTGTTTCACCAGAGGGGCAGATAATGCAAGACGTCAAACAGGAGAAAACAATCTTTTATCTTACTCGCTGACTGGGGGAGAGTGAGATTTAATACTATCTGTTTTACGCTGGGGCAGAAATGATATGTAAACTCAGTGGGATCAATGTGACGTGAAAAATAAGTCATAGGGCAATATGGCATATGTAACGATTCATATTATAGCAGGACACAGGGCATATGATTTAAGTCATTGGAAACATGTAAACAAAACCACAAAATAGTCCCAAAATTATCCATCAGTAAACATATCGAAGCACTCATATCATGGTATACAGGAGACAATAGATTACTGTACAGAAGCACATCAGTGCATGGTGGAAGGTACATGTACTCAAGTACAAATATGATACTTTACTGGAGTATTTCCAATTTTCAGTCCTTTTACTTCTACTCCACTACATCTCAGAGGCAAATATTGTGCTTGATTATTATAACAAAACATAGATTAACAACAGCAGGTCTATATACACTTTGGATATTTGAAAGTAGATGATAGATCAAGCTTATAAAATATTTGTATACATTTTGGAAACATGTGGACTACTTAATGATTACTTTTACTTTTGGTACTTTTAAGTATGTTTTGAGGCCAAAACCTTTGTACTTTTACTCGGGTAATTAAATTCAGAATACCAGACTTTTACTCGTAGCAGAGAGTACATTGTGATATTGCTACTTTTACTGAAATAAAATCAATGTGAGTACCGGTACTTCTTTCAATAAGGGTTGCACATGCACACAAGCAAGCAAGCACACACACACACACACACACACACACACACACACACACACACACACACACACACACACACACACACACACACACACACACACACACACAGCAGGGCAGACGGGGGCAGGCTGCAGGCCACTGCCAAATGATGGGGTCCTGAGAGGCAGTGGCTCTGACCTTGGCTGCCCTTGTATGTGCCTGACTCCAGCTGGGCATCCATTAGAGGGCTCCGCAACAGACGCTGGCCTCCGCTGAGAGCCAGGGGTCAGCTGACACGCACGCACACACATGCACACACGCGCGCACACACGTGCACATGCACACACATAGAAAAGGCAGGAGGACCGGCAGATGATGGAGCCTAGTTCTCTGCATTCACGCACGCACTCACCAACACGCACGCACGCACGCACGCACGCACGCACGCACGCACGCACGCACACAGGCATGTACACACAGAAGATGCACAAGCACGCACAACTACACACACTTACATCAGTTTGTTGGCGAGCGTAGGGCCTATGTGAGGACATTCCATAGGAGGTTTTCCGTGTATACACATGCAGTGAAAACACAGATCGTCCTAGACAACCGCCTACTCTGCCTATGGGAAGGGACGGCTCTGTCTACACCACTCACTCACAGGTTCTATTTACTGTTCAGTTTGTCGCTATGTCGGGAGGAAAAACCTGCTATGTCCAAAACCGTTACTTTTCAGGAAATGGAATGAACACAAAAGTCAAAATAGACGATGTGCAAGCTCACAATGCGTCGCGTAAGCGTTTTGAGCATACAGTAGCTCTGCTATTCTCCAGGAAGGGCGAGATCCAAGTACGACCGCGACCGGTAGCCATGGTATTTGGCGGCTCGCCATGGCGTTTGGCCGAATTCGTCGATGGTCATGAGCTGTCGTCGCGGCTTTCCAGCTAAAACGGCGACGTTATAGGTTTCGTCGCTGCGTTCAATACTGTTTCCGCGGGCAAAGGGCGCTCGTCGAGTGTCGTCGCGTATTTTGCGACACGTCGCGATCTTACCTTTGTCGTCATGACCTTTCGCCGCGTCCAACTCTGTGTGTCATGGCGCACGGGAGGTTCGTCGAGGAGAACGGCCTCGGCCGCCTTCACCTTCTAATACTAAGATAGAACCATATTCTATCAGCCATTCTATCAGCTTTTCACTATTAGCTTGACCCTCTTTTGACTTGTGATCTTGTAGATCGGTTATTTTCACTATTATTCTTGACTCTCTTTTCACTTTTGCTTGACTCCCTCAAAACTCATACTGCAGAAAAAAGCATCAAGAGTATAACTGCTTTTGGTAAATCTGCTTTTGCCGATTTTGCCCAAAAATAGCCGATATCTCACAAGCTCTCGTGAGCTTGTACAAGTGTGTTTTTTGTCAAATGTTGGGCACGTCCTATTGTGACCTGCCCAGAATAGTGTAATGTGTTAATGTATCCATTTAATGTATCCATAATACAGGACATTAACAGTGAGGACTTTGCTCTTGTAACCTCGACTCCTGTATATCTAATCGTCTCTGTCGGACGGAAACCTCATATGTCCAAAACTCTTACTTTTCAGGATTCAAATTTAAAAACGGCAAAAGCAGATCTACAAGCTCGAAACACGCAGCTCCGCGCCACGTTTTGAGCTTGTGGATCTGATACTTTTGATGATTTTGTGTGACGCTGTAGTATGATCAAGTACGTCGTTAATTTACAAAAAAAGATTTGAAGCCCGATAGCAACGACATAATACTGCGGTCCATTATTTTCTTTTTCTTATCTTTTGTTTTCGATCCGTCTCGCTTTGACAGAAGAGAAGTGGTAATTCCACCCTGTCTGCTGTCTGCAGTGAAGCTCACAACACTAGTATGCCAGGCAGGCACCACCTCTCAGTCAGCAAGCCACGTCTCTCTGTCTGGTCCTCTCTCTCTCTCTCTCTCGTTCTCCATCTCTCCATGCTGTTGCATTCCATCTCACTCCTCTCTCTCTCTCTTGCTCTCTTGCGCGCTCTCTCTCTCTCTCTCTCTCTGCGCCAAGCCCGGTCGACCCCGCCACCACGGCCCGTCATTAAAGCGTTCTAGCTGATCAAACGCTTTAATTGGACCGTTCAAGCGGGGCCGAGCCAAAAAAGAAAAAAATATAAAAATGGCGCCTTGTTAGCTCAGCTGTACCAACAAAACAAACAAGCGAAAACAAACGAGGAGATAAACAATCCGCACGGAAGAGCCCCCATACACACACAACAACACATAACACATACATCGTGACGCCGGGGCGGGAGGGGGAAAAAAAACAAAAGAAGGAAAAAGGGCTGACCCGCACGAACAGGGATTGATTAGGGGGTTGTGTGGAACAAGAACGTGGGCCAGATACGTCGGGATGTATCGTGGGGATACACGTGCACTCTGTGGGGATACACGTGCACTGTGTCTGACATTTGTGTTTGAGCGCTGCGCTCGTGGGCTCTGTGGGGATAGATGCTGTCTGTGTCGGCCGCGTTCCCCGCTTAACTCTGGTTCACTCGGGAGTGTCGTCGTCCTGCTGCTGTTAATTCACAGCACGGGTGTTGGGGGAACAGTGGCACGGAGGTTATGATTCACAGCACGGGTGTTGGGGGAACAGTGGCACGGAGGTTATGCACACATTGCACGCACAGTATATGCAGTGGTGTTTTTTATGCAGTGGTGTTTTTGTACTTTTGTAGTAGGCTATCAATCTTGCGATGCAGAAACACACTTACAGTTGGGTGCCACCGATATTGTCCCTTATCATTTGACCCATTTAGGCCTAAATCCTTTTCACGATTTTTCAAAAATAGCAGACCTACAAGCTCGTAGCGTGCCACTCGGTGGCGCGCTATGAGCTTGTAGATCTGCTATTTTTCAATAGCTAAATTATAACATAATGTTTAAAACACCAAAAGGGGTTCCCGCCCAAAATGGGTTAACTGTCCTTTTGCGCAGATCACGCAAACCTCAGCAAAAAGAAAAGGACAATATCAATGGCCTCCAACTGTACAAGTAAAAGTCGGGTAATCAAACTTTACTTGAGTTAAAGTACAAAAGTAATGGCATCAAATTTATTCAAAGCATCAAATGTATAAAAGTACAGAAAAAGAACTGGTCGGAATAACGTGTTCCTTCCACGTGTTACGTCCGGCCAGGGAAATTCCCCCCTGTCAGGTGAAAAGAAGCAGCTTGGACTCCTCATGCATAGAAGGAGGCATGAGGTCAGTCCGCTGCCCCCCCAGGTTGGCAGAGGAAGTGTAGCGCCCAGGATTACATTAGATAATTGGCACTGGGTGAAAAAACTGGGTTGCAAAATCGTGGGATACAAATTATAGAAAAAAAAAAGTACAGAAAAAGTGCAGAATGTCCCGTTTCAAAGGGTACCAATACAAATGTATGTAAATCTTCTGAAACTATAGCAGCCCTACAAGCTCACAGACTGGCTATTAAATAGATATAGTTTAAATAGGGCTGAAGTGGGTAACGTATGAGTTTTCAAATAATTGTAGTGGAGCAAAAGTATAATATTTGCCTCTAAAATGTAGTGGAGTAGAAGTATTGAAAATTGGAAATACGCCAGTAAAGTAAAAGTAGCTAGTTACGTCAAAATTGTAGGCCTACTTGAGTAAATGTACTATATACTTTCCATGCACCACTGATCATATGCACACACTCACACACACACACACACACACACACACACACACACACACACACACACACACACACACACACACACACACACACACACAAATGAATCCACAAATGAATCCAATGTAGTTGTAATTTAGTTCCATTAGCTTTTGTTAATACTGGTCATTGGCCAGGGGGGATCGTATACTCTACTTACCCAGTCAGCATGCCCACGTGGGCACCATAGGATTTCAATACGGGCTACTTGGGTACCAAACACAGTATAGCGTGTGAAAACGTGTACGTCACCAAGAGGAGGGCGGCGTCTGAAAAGCTAGGGACGGCCTTCTCGTGGGCATTAAATTCTATCCCACATCACTCAGAATAGAGTGACGGTGGTATGTTTTTGTAAATATTGAGCTTGTTCTTGGTGACAACATAGTGAACCAACACCAGGATGGATAGAAAGAACGTCGGGCCCAAATACATTACAAGGACAAGGAAAATGTTGTGAACAAACACGGCTGTGCTTAGATACTTTGTTGAACGTTATGTCTCTGCGCCCGTGCGCCGTACAGCCGAGATCCAAGCCATTCTACATCTTTTTGTAAACTCGTCAATCTGGGTTCCTTCAGTGCTGTCTCCATGCTGGAAAGCTGAAAATCTAATTCCGTTTTCTGGCTCATTCCCTCAACGTGACCTGCTGTGGCACTTATTTACTGAGCAAGTCTGCACCATTGTGAGGTCAGTTTAAAAAAAGAACGTATACAAGCACACTGGATAGTCGCTCATTGTAAACAAACCAGACAAGCCAACAAGTATGGCGGCCGCTACCACGTGACACATATGTTGACGCCCCCTCCAGGAGATTTTGGTACACACTATATTCAGATGAATGCTTGCACAATTTAAGAGAGCATTAACTCTATTCTAATATAACGTCTATTCAATTTTAAGTGATTTTCATAAGCTGGTTCGTATATGAACAATGACAGATCATAATATGAATGAAATACGTACATATTGGTGTTTGAGACACACTCACACATTATTTGTTGTGGCTGTACTGTGTGCTCGTGCTTGAAGTTGAACATGTTTGCGCGGTTGTATTTGATCCCTGTTTGTAGATTTTGTACATGTTTGAAATTGTTTTCATATAATGTCGTCTCTGTTGTTCAACTTATTTTTCAGGATTCTAATTCAAAAGCAGCAAAAGTAGCTGATCTACAAGCTCAAAGCGACACGCTTTGAGCTTGTAGATCTGCTACTTTTGCTGCTTTTGTACGTGACACTGAAGTATGATCAAGTAGCACATTCAACACAAAGTTACAATATGGAGATAAGAGGTCTCTGCCCCACAGAAACGACGTAGTACAAGGCACAATCTTCAGTGTTAATTCATCTGTGTGCAACTCTGAGCATGCACAAGCGGACCGGTATATAAAGTCTTAAAGTGAGCCCTTCAGATTGTACTTGCGTTAGAGTGAATATGTGCGCACGCTTGTTCGTAAGTGAAACATAAATAAACGCATAGCAGTGATTTGTTTTCATTCCCCCTCCCTCCCTCCCTCCTCTGGACGCTGCAGGTTAATCTGGGGGCAGAAATAAAGCAGTGCATGCGTGGCGTGGCGTTCCGGTGTTTTCCACTTAGCGCCGAGGGACCGGCGGGGAGAATTCAGCGGCTCGTTTCACTTTCACGCTTTGCTGAGCAAAAGCCCAGTGCCATCTGACGGTTGCCATACGAGTCACCTTGGCGCCGGGGTTTTCTATCCTAACAATGGCAGCTAATTCAAGGTTGTTACATGTAAGGCAGCGCGCCGTTTTACAGACAGTCAAATCAACTGCTGAGGGCAGACTATAATGCCCCCCCCCCCCCCCCCCCCCCCCACACACACACACACACACACACCCCTGTCTTGCAAACCATGTGCCGCTGACGTATGGCCTTATTAAAGACGTTAACACTTTAAGCCAAGGCCGATTCTACAAGTGCCTTCTAAATCAGTAAGCTTAAACAAGTGAGCTTAAACGTCTGCTGTTTTCACCATTTTTGAATTCAAGAGAAAGAGTTTGTCAAATGTGGCCAAAATAGGGTTAAAGTATTCAGTGATTTGGGTGATTTGGAAAAAACCTGGTCCGCCCCGGTAACAAGTGGGGAGACACGCAACAGGGCAACAGCACACACACTCGATCATGATTGGCGGAAGGCCCCTCTCTATCCTGATTGGATGAAGGCTGGGCCACCTAGCCAAAAACAAAGGGTTTTTTTACCCCCAGGGGTTAACTGGGGACAGGGAGGAACTCCTTATATGGTCAGCACAGGATTATCACTACAAAACAAAGAATAAGTGATATTTGAATTAAGTGAAATCACTGAATATACCTTTTATTGTGGTTAACATTCACTTTATATTAAACTATAGAGGTTCAGGCTGCTATGCGGCCCTCCTCACATCTAGAGTTTGGGCCGCTACACGGCCCTCACACCTATACGTTGCACCACCGATCCGACTGACATGCCCATATATGGAGATACCTGCATCTGTCAGTCCTTCCTTTTATGCCCATTTATGGAGATACCTGGATCTGTCAGTCCTTTGTCCCTGATGTGCCCATTCATGGAGATCCCTGATGTCATATGTGGGCATGCCCCTTTGTTCCCATATATGGAGTTAGACAACAACCCTGTTTGGGAGTAGCTGCATTGGGAATTCCTAATTTTGTGGTTATGGCTGAGTCATGGTGACATGAGCGTGACATCAGGGGTCCGCCCGGTCCTCCCTTAGGATTGTTACATTTAATTCACTCTGACCACAAGCAGGCATAAGGGATGGGCGGGGGGGATGTCAAAAGCTGAGGCATGGATTTTTCCAGACAGACAGACAGACAGACAGACAGACAGACAGACAGACGCTTTATTTGTTCTTGCGTAAATTAATTTTGGACCAAGCAGCCATTTAAGGATACACAAAAATCACAACGCATTGACGGATCACACAATACTTTGAGAATTCTACATAGCTCCTCTCTTACAGAGTGGACAATAATGGAACAGGCCTGAGTAATGTCTGCGTGTCTATATCTATATTTTACTTATTTTTCATTATTGTATGGCAACTGCTTGTTGTTGGGTGCTACTGCATGATTGTTTGAATCCATGACACCACTTTCAACATGTTGTGATGGGAACTTAATACTCATAACAGAGACTTTAAGAAATAATCGAGGTAGAGAGTGAACTGAACCAATGTCACGTTTATTACAAGGAACATGGTCTGTACCAGTCCAGGGAGGTGCACGGATGCCAGCCTCCCTAGCTGTAGACATGAGTCTCTCTTATACACAGTGAAGGAACACAAATACATTTGAGGTGTGGTCAGTGGACATGGTCAAACATGGGTCTTGGGTAAGAATAGGTCATCTTGACAGACAATCAACAGGTGGAAGCCTTGCTCCAGGCAGTATAGTATTTTCTCCCACTACAGTCCGCCATTTCAAATATGTAAATTAAATTCCTAATATTAATTTATACCAAGGAACATGAGATACTATACTGTCTGCAAATTTACTACAAAAAGATGACTTATATATGGACTATCTCCTAGAGTAAGAAAGGTTTACATTTAAGTGTATTCAATGTCCACCCACATGATAATTTTATTTTTATTACACACAACTTCTGATGGCTGGTAGGGGCGAAAACCCTTTTCCTTCTTATTGGGAAATTCCAACCTACGACCCTCGATTTGTCTTGAGCGATCACTCATAAGCCAGCATCAGGTGTAGTCTTTTTTCGTGGTTCTTTCCTCCACGCAAATGTTCTCCTCTCCTTATGTTTCTGTCACAAGTTGTGGCATGGCATTTTAGTCTTTTTTCCCCATGGTGGGCCCAGTATTTCGTCTTTATCCGGCTCCCATCGCTGTCACTGGGGGGTGACTGCGGGGATTGAATGCGTGTGGGCCTTGTAGGGACGTCTGGAGTCTCTGGACGGACATGATGATGTGGCTTGGCTCTCATTGGTGTCACTGGCCCATGTCAGGTTTTCTTAGAGGGAGAACAACTTGCAGGTAATTTTGTTCACTTGAATTATTTCCACCGTGGTTAAAAAGGTGGTTATACAAAATTCATTTCAATATTATTATTATTATTATTAGTATTTTACATTAATTGTCTTCAGCTTCAGCTTGTTATGTAGACAGCTCTAGAATTGCACTTTATGTAGTCATAGCACTTTATAGTACACATGTATAATATATTATATAGTATAGTATGTATAGTTTACATAGATACTCCAATGTTACGTTCTTAGTTTACGCATGATTCATGATAACTACTTTTTATACATGTGATGTATGCCATGCTTTTTGTTATTGCTTAATGTAAGTCGCTCTGGATTAAGAGCGTCTGCTAAATGCCTAAATTGTAATTCATATAACACTAGACTGACGTCAATGTATGTGTGTATATTTACCCATCATACAAACCCAAATCCTTTCAGTGCTTTCTCTGGTTGTCTTCATTTGTTTGTTTGTTTTTTCCTTGTTTAAACACATCTCCTGATATGTTTCTCTTAATTTATTGGATTTCAGAGCTGGAAAAAAACAAAACAACACACTACCCCTATTCTAAAACATTTGTTCTATACTTTTCCCCAGATGATAATACATAATTAGGAATTTATTAAGATCTATCTTGATCACAGTTGATCACAATCTTTCACAGTCTGATTTATGGTTAACTCCCTCTCTTATGGTTATTAGCTACATTGACAGGTTACACATTATTGCATCTTTACACTGTATTTCATCACTACTAGTATCCTCCTGTCAATACAAATATTTCAATAATGTATGAGATCGTGTGGGAGTGAGTGGGTTCTTACCTTGTCGATGTAATGTCTATAGATACTCATTTTTCCCTTTGTCCTTCCTCCTGTAATTGCATTGTATCACAACACTCTTCCTAGACGAGTTATTCTAAGTTTTTAGTGAGTTAGTCAATATCGCCATATTAACCATGCCATGCACACTGGGAAAGGAAGATATTCATTAAATTGTCAACACATTTAGACCATCTCATTGATTCACCATCCAGTCCTGGAAAGTAGGAAAGAACAATTTTCATTAGAATGACTTCACCTAAAAATAACACTGTTGTACACAGTGATACCTTAAAACATTTTACTTACTTATAGGCCTACTCGATAAACATCACATTCCACACATACCCGGGCCATTCATTCTCCACACTTGCCACTGCGTAGGTCTTCATTCTACTTCGCTCCATATCACACCAAATCTGTGTAGTGGCCTAACCCATAGGTCGCCACTTGACCCCCGGCTGGGCCCCACCTGTCTGCTTAACTTGGTTGGTAGGGTGCTTCCTTTTACATGTGTCACAGACACTCTTGTTGTCACAATTTCTTTTAGACTGGTGACCTGATTTCATGCCCCCCATGAAGACAAGTTAATGTTACCTAGTTAGGTTGACATGACAACCCTAGGACCCGTAATTGCTAGGACCCTTAATTGGCTCAAACCTCCCCTGTCAGCCCATATGAGACCTTCTTGCACCAAGATGCTCCCCCTAAATGGAACTAATAATGCACACAGCTATATACTAAGAAAAAACTGACTGTTACACTCATGTGCAAAGCTATACCATCCTATGCCTAAACTCTTTATAGATCATACATGATGAATTATTTTGATCAATAACTTTAGTTACTTAAATACAGTATATGCTATCCTTTTCTCGCTAATCACTCAACTAACACTTACAAATACTTACAAATACTTAAAATACTTACAAATCCCTAAAATGAATTAAATTAAAATGTTCCAATTCTTAAAATGAATTAAATTATGTTCCAATGCTTAAAATGAATTTGAATTAAATTATGTTCAACTTAAACTATACTTCTTAAACTATACACTTCTTAAACTATACATGTCCCCCCTCTGAGCACTTCTTTCGGATATAGATAGACTTTATCCATAGAATTGCTCATAATTGCTAGAACCATCGCTTTACTTTAAACATTTTTAATATTACCTAAGCTATTTAACAGCATCAACATCCTATTAACACTAAGCTATTTTACCCTATTTGTCACTTCCTCCTGCCAGTCTATCTATAATTGAAACAACGTGCTAGGTATGTTTTGTGCACGCAGATCTGCTATTCTTAAAAATAATTTTCTATCTTTCGGTACATTATTTTTTCCCTAACTTCAAATAAAATGATCTCACATCTATAAAGAAATAAACTAAGGATAAACACATCTAGGAATACATTTTGAAAAACACACACTAACAATAAACTTTCTCCGGTAAGTAGGAAGGCCGATTTAAGATTTGTGACCATTATAGTTAATCAAAATATAAAACATATTACAACAGTTAAATGGTTTTTAACTGTTAAATCTTGTTCATTGAAAATAGCTGATCCGCGGTTTCACTCAACTGATTTCTTAAAATAAAATGCTAGTATTTACATGACTCGTAACTTAAAATAGTATTTACATAATGTTCTCTTTGTTAAAATAGTATTTACATGACTCTGCTGTAGGTTCTCATTGTTAAAATAGTATGTACATGACTCTGCTGTAGGTTCTCATTGTTAAAATAGTATGTACATGACTCTGCTGTAGATGGTTTACACTAAATATTTATTGATATATAAATAAACACCATGATCAACTAGACATTCAAATTGAACCTCATAGCTTATCATACAAATGTGTATGCGTCTTAATTAATTGACCAGTATGCTTGCTGCTTGATTGTTTGATGGAAAGTCCAGACAATAAAAATCCTTCCTTCTAAAGTCCTCCTCCGGCACATAATTGCATGGACAGGTCCCTGTCTGACATAAGGATGCCGGCTGGAAGCGACAACTGTTTATGCCCCTTTTTGGGATATTACAAGCCATATTCTATGTACAAAGATGAAGCTCGCACTTTCAACACTGGTAGTGTTACTAACAGTAATGAAAACACAATCGGATTCAGAAATCCGGTTGCACAGGTATCTGACCATTGTTCATACAAATAGGAAAAAGACTGACTACAATGCAACAGCAGCTGTAACCATGCACCGTCAGTGACAGTGCATGTGTGTATTACGCTATGTTACTGAACTGTGGAGTATGCTGCACTTTGTAAAAATGGCAAAATATAACTCCTAACGTTGTTGACATGGGACTGATAGATCCCCCTGACTTATTTACAAAATCATTCCTGCATCCCAGGACTCATTACATTGATAATCTATTTACATCACTGCTTGGAATCAAGAATATAGTTAAGTGAAATGCCTGACCACGATCTCTAGCTGAATAAAGTGAGGTAGGAGAGGTATTAGGTAAATGTTGACTACAAAAATGAGCCAACAGGGCATTTGCCATGAGTGTGAATTATCCAACTATTAGGGGACCTTCTCTTGCCCCCCCCCCCCCCCCAAACACTGATGCCTGTCAATCACACTGCTACTCTGAAATGAGGGGTGCAAATGGACACCTGGTTGGCGTAAGTGACATGTCATGCTGTGAAACTCTCCTTAAATTAGAAAAACTCAACTGAACTGAAACTGACCAATACAATCTTGCCTTAGGCGTTGGGGGGGCTGGTGAACTAGTCAAGCCCACTGATTTAGGTACCCCTTGATATGCGAGTCTTACTTACAATATGAGATACTCAGTAGTATACGGTATCTATCTGCCTGTGTTATATATATTCTTCAGTGCTCCTGGGCACGCATGGGAGGGAGACATGACGTCATGCCATCCACTGTTGGTGACAACAACTTATTTCTTACTTTACTGTTCCATATCTATGTCGTAAATTACCTATTTTGTTTAAGGGTGCTACAGTAGTATTTACGCATTTTAAATCTACATAATTAGTCAATGTATAAAGTCGAACCTTGTGTGCTCATGCCAATTCTTTATCCCTATTTGCATGATGTCTCTGAGTGGCAATTGACCACTCTGCATTAAACATTACATAGGGAATCATCCCCTATTTGGCTGTGGGGTTGTCTGATTTGACCTATTTGTTCATTAATATTACGTTTGAATCAAGACCAATTTACTACAAAATGAGTCAGTCCTTAACTCCCCTCATTCAATTGTCTGATAGATTATTGACTATAGGACAGTTGTATGATCATATCGACAATTCCATTCCTTATCCAAACAAATATGACATGTCAGCTAGCAATAGGCATAGTGCTGGTTCACGTAAATACTATACTGCATGTCATCTCAACTCACAAGCCAAAGGACAGTATCCTGTTCCCCACGTCGCAAAACTGCTTCTTTTAGGCACCAACAATGTCAACGCCGTCACCATGCAGGCATGCACCAACGGAGGTGACGAAATCAACACCATGAATGACGCCAAAAGACCGTGGCCCAGGGAGCCCTGGGTTGCTGCTCACCACAATAAAGTTGAATTGAAGCTATCCATAATGCTGACAAGAAATAGCACTTAGGCTCATATGCCACTTTACTCACCCAGTCACTGTGAGACCACCAACGCAAACCACCATCACAATCGCACACCGCCCCAAGAGATGCCCAGTGTTCAATCACATGAAAGGAAAAAGAACAATCATTAGTTCATCAAGCCTGGAATGTTTCCTTTTTCACATAGTCCTCCATTGTCCCTCTGTCCGAGTGCCTCCTGTCACTCACGTGTCCATGTTCACAAAATGTCACTTTTCGGAAAACAGTCCTTTCCCGACTGTGTTGGGCCCCAAACCAACACATGCATATATCGTTCAAACATCAAAGTGCGGAAGCAGTCTACTGACTGTACATGTGACTTATTGACCTCTCTTTTAGCAATCGTGCGATGCGATAAGTGGTGCACTTAATGGTCCAGCAGTACCCAGGTTACGCAAAACACAGTACTACTCATTTCTATGTCTGGTGAATCAATTTGGCCAATAATACCCTTTACATATCTTATTGCACCTCACTCACACTAACGTATGAGTTCTGTGTCTCACTTTTTAGGTTCACACTCACACAGTTTCTCATGAGGGAATTGCGCTTGTCCATATGATCAACTCAACACAACTCCAAACCATGTCTTCCCTAATGGATGACCTGTCCGTATATGGGACCGTAATACTCATACGCATGTAGTTGAATACTGTAATTACTGGTTACTGTGTAGATTATGGTTATTACAAAACATACATTAACCACTCCAGCCCTATATACATTTTTTCCCTGTTGCAAATAACTAATTTACAAGACCAACACATTGTGAGCTCGTAGATCTGCTTATTTTACAGTTATTTTATAATTCAAAATGAGACATTCTGCTAAATTGACAGAGTTTCTTAAATACAGCCACAGCTAACACTAATTTACTATTAAGCCTACATTTGAATTCTGGACATTTACTTGCTACAGAGTATTCCTATATCGTGTATGTATAAGTAACACATTTCAGAACCTTTCTCCACCACTCATATTACTGTAATAATAGACTTATTTACACTCACCAGACTCCATGTGTGGCCACTCAGGGCAGCTGCTGTCAATGGTGGGGGAGAAGAACGGGGCTACTTAACACAAACAGGGGTTCCTGTCTTGACTGGGTAAAACTACGATGACAGTTACAAACATTACCTATTGTAAGGAGTTACTAATTACCTATACATTTCATGCTTTGAGTATAATTTTGCCTATCTATTTAGTCCAAATATAGAAAGTGACAAAGCACAATTACACTCAACTTGCCGTGACTCTGGGAAATTGTTATATTGTCATTACATTTAAAATAAGACGTAATAAGACAATATATATATGACCATGATGATCAGCTAACCACGTTACTGTTTGTTAATTACTTTGAATACTCGGACCTTAAAACAACCCTACTATTAACCATTACTACTATCTAGCCTGCTATACTGCCAACAAGACAGCACTTACTGGGATGTGCGTCCCGGTAGACCTGCTATTTTGAGTCTGCCGCTGACAACTGCTAACTGCTGTCCTACTAACCATGGGTGGTGACACTTAACTAAAATACCAGGACTACATTCTTCATACTTACTTGTTCACAACGCCACATTTATACTAGGAAATCACCATTTGACTTTTTACAAAAATAGTATTTTCCGTTCATCCACACGTACGTGTCCACACACTTCCATTCCATACTCAACATTCCACATTCCACATTCCACATTCATACCTGCTGCTCGAGTCTTACGCGTTACCAGAACCTATGAATTAATCTCATATACAATTTGCTGTTTCACCATTCTCTTTTAATCTTCCCTGTGGGCTGTTTGGTCCCAACAGGAGAGAAAAGAAAGAAAATAACGGTGGACGCTGTCTGTATGATTTCCTATGCTATTCCCTATCCTACTAATATAGGCTATAGTTTCTCTATATAAATGTCTATGAAAGACTGTTACCACTCGGCAACGATGAAATACGATGAGGAGGGACTGTCACCACTCCTTTAAATACGATGAATACGATGAGGGACTGTCACCAGCTCTTTTAAATACGATGAATACGATGAGGGACTGTCACCAGCTCTTTTAAATACGATGAATACGATGAGGGACTGTCACCAGCTCTTTTAAATACGATGAATACGATGAGGGACTGTCACCAGCTCTTTTAAATACGATGAATACGATGAACTAGTACTTTGTACGGCTGTATCTCTAACGACACAGCCTCAAAATACAAAATGTTGTACATTGAGTCAAAACACTCTTACCCCAAAGTTCGTTTAGGTGTTGTCCCTGTCGGACCAGCATCTCAGATCCATATGCACAGCGCTCTCATCTGAAAAAGAGAATGCTGACGGACAGTAGAAACACCCTGCTCACAGCGCCATAATTGTGATGGGAACTTAATACTCATAACAGAGACTTTAAGAAATAATCGAGGTAGAGAGTGAACTGAACCAATGTCACGTTTATTACAAGGAACATGGTCTGTACCAGTCCAGGGAGGTGCACGGATGCCAGCCTCCCTAGCTGTAGACATGAGTCTCTCTTATACACAGTGAAGGAACACAAATACATTTGAGGTGTGGTCAGTGGACATGGTCAAACATGGGTCTTGGGTAAGAATAGGTCATCTTGACAGACAATCAACAGGTGGAAGCCTTGCTCCAGGCAGTATAGTATTTTCTCCCACTACAATGTGATAGCTCTCTGAGGGTATATGCAGTGTATGAAGATGATTGTAATACTGCATGCAAACCTCATGTCTGTAACTTGTCAGGATTAGTAGATTGACAAGCTCGAGCTTGTGGATCTGCTACTTTTCATACTTTTGTGTGACGCTGTAGCATGATCAAGTAGGCCGTTGATTTACGAAACAACTGAAAAGTTAGAAGATGGAGATAAGAGGTTTCAGCCGACAAGCACGATATACCGGTAAAACATACACTTGGACACGTGTAAATCAAATAAATCCTGACCGTACGGCGTACAGTAGTAAATGGTTGCCTTGCCTTGCTATTGGCTTACTGTGCCCACACTATGTGGTCTGTAGTCTCTGCTGTTTAGTGTGAGGATCTATTCAAAGCTCTCCTGCAGTGAGCTAAACAGGACACCTTATTCAGGACAAGGTAGGGGTGAAGTGTTCTGCCTGCCTCCCTCCCTCCCTCCCTCCCTCCCTCCTCTCTGACCTTCCCAAAAATGGGTAGAGCCAGCCAGGCAGGCAGAGCTGGAGGAGAGAGGAGTGGAGTGGAGTGAGCAAGAGGAGGCCATTTATCTCCCCCCCAGTGGGCCAGTGAAGCTGAAGGTGAGAGGAGCTCAACCCTGCTGCCACCAGCTGCAGCTCTGCCAGACTGGCTGTGTATACAGCAGGCTAACTATAGAGCTGAGTGGCTTTATAGAAGACTGGCTGTGTAGCAGGCTAAACTATAGTATAGAGCTGACTATAGAAGATTGGCTGTCTAGCAGACTATTATAGCAGAATAACGATATAGCAGACTAACGATATTGCAGACTAACTAAATATAGCAGACTATAGAAGACTGGCTGTGTAGCGGACTAACTACATACTGTAGCTGACTGGCTTTGTACTATAGCAGACTTAGCCTGGAAACCAGACAAATCTGCCTGCCACAGCTAAAAATAACTGCCCTGGGAAGAGTGATATGGCACTCCTTGGTTTGAATTACATTTCGCTCACCCCAGAGTTGTGGCTGACCAATCAGAGCCCACTATATTCTACCGATTCAAATACTGTGACGTTTGAATCTGTTTGCAACCGCCGCTTAGAAATGAACCTTCCACACCGACGTTCTGAACTAATATCTACTCAGAGCCAAAGGAGGCGTCTACCTTTCTATGTCTATGTATACAGTAGCAGACTAGCTGTATAGCAGACTGCATAGCTGACTTGCCTCTTTTGTGGCATTGCTGACCATCTCTCTGACTGATTGGGACACTGCAGGGAGGCATAATAATACAATAATGTTGATAAAGTGATAATTGGATGGAGGACGAGTTAAATGAACAATACTCCAAATGTGGCGTGGGACAGCTCAGCTCAGGACACACCGGTTGTGTGTGTAGTGCTGGCTACATTTAATACATGTCATATACAGTATGTGTAAGTGCATTCATACATGTCCATGTCACGCATGCTAATGTATTTATGTAGACCTGTATTGTAGACACACACACACACACACACACACACACACACACACACGCACACACACACGTACACGCACACGCACACGCACACGCACACGCACACACACACATATAATCACACACGTTTGCGGCATGAGAGAAGGTATGCATGGTCGCTCACGCTATAGCGCCAGGACCACCAAGACGAACTGTCATCACCGATTAACCACGGCGCCGGCGACTGACATCCCATAATTTATCTCCAGTGTCACGGAAGAAGAGACTTTTACGCATGGTTTACCAGCTCGTGTAACGCGGGGCATGTATGCAGGCATGCGAAGGGATGTTCCAACTATTCTGTCAATATGTAGCACTATAAAAAGGAGCCTATGCTGTTTTATAGATTTGTGAATAATACACGCACGCTCGCACACACACACACACACACACACACACACACACACACACACACACACACACACACACACACACACACACATACCCACACATGAAACAAGACTCGTCGATCAGGGTTAGTTGTTAGCACTTCCATCAGCAACAAGTTGCGTATTACTCCCTGAAAAAAGTTATTGGACTTTTGCATTTGACTTTTGTCTTCTATACCCACAAATACCCAGTTTTGAACAGTCAGGCTTTCTTGTCATATTTGGGTTTTTATTTGTATGTATAGGCCTACAGTGGTCTCGCAGGCCAACTGATTTGGTGCTACTCGTGATGTCAGGTATCTTTGTTCATACTATAATCCCTCCACCTCTTCAGTTCCAGATTTGCATTTCGTCTTTGGAGACTACAATTTACAATTTAGGCATTTAGGCATTTAGCAGATGCTCTTAATCCAGAGCGATTTACAATAAGCAAAAACAAAAAGTATGGCAATACATCACATACATAAAAAGTAGTTATCATGAAACATGCGTAAGCTAAGAGCGTAACAGTGGAATATCTATATAATTAAACTATACATACTATACTATACATATATACTATAGTGCTATAAAAAAGTGCTATAAAGACTGTGGGGAGGGAGGGGGGTGGGACTTATTATAATGAATCAAAGATGTGGGAGGGGAGTAGCTGGGATGAGGGTGTGGTGGAGAAAATATTTGCATACACAGCACCCCCACCGCATCAGAACATTGTGGTACTGCAGCTAAAACTGCTTTAGAAGCCAGACAGAAATGACATGGACGGGTCATCAGAGTGGCGATTTAGGCTCAAACCATTAGAAATACATCTGAGCGACATAAACAATATGATATTAAATATTAGTTTTATGCATGTTGAAGTTCCTTTTAAAAAGGAACTTCTTATCGCTCTGTGTGGCCACCCGACCCGTAAAGCCCGATTCAAACTACAACAAAATGCAGTGTTGTATAAGCATACCCCAGCGCGGGGGGTGGATAAACAAACAAACAAAAAAAATGGGATTTCATGTCTCATGAAACGCAAACCCATAATTCACAATGCATCGTAAACGTCACAGAGGGCCGCAGACAGACAGACAGACAGTCCATTACCAGAGGCATTTGCGGCAGAAGGTAAAAAGGAGGAACAAATAAAGCTCGACATCTGCAGGAGGAGGGGGATGTGGGTGGGGGGGGGGGGGGTGGCGGGCGGCGGTATGGGGGGGTAGGAGGGAGGATGGGGTCCATAATCAGCGCTACTCATCTCTCCCGTCACATCGTCCACTGGCGTGGCTGATAAGCGTCTGTCTATGCAGCAGAGCTATTGAACCGTGCAGCCGGCTTAATTAATAAAATGGTAAACTGCCATCGCTGGCCTTCATAGTCCCTCGTCAACACCACACACAGCCTCGTGGTCTGTCGAGCAGAACAACCTCGTATCTTCATGTTCTTCCATTGTGTTTTTAAATGAAACTATAATGCCCGCTAGTGATCGTATACTACAGCAGCGCCACACAAAAGTATCGCGCCCGTGACTTCCGAGCTTGCCTTGTAGCTGCTACTTTTGCTGTGTTGTCATTTGAATCCTGAAAAGTAACAGTTTTGACAGTTTTGACAGTTAACATTTTTGGACATATGGGGTTTCTGCCTGACAGTGGCGAAATTAATGCCGGCGTTGCAGTGTGATGTGTTGTGAGCTTAGATTTACCTTGACAGTTTCATTCTGTCTATGGGTATTTATGAATATTTAAACAATGAAAGGTATTAACAAGACCTTGTGACAAAATAATAACTACACAGTATCCATTTGGAATACAGTTTTTTTTCCCCATTTCCATAAAAGTATAGCTATACTGGTTTTGGACATCGGAAAGGTTTAGCATTCGACAACAACGATGCACAGCGTTGGCCCCAATCCATCAGACATGTACAGAATGTACAGAATGATGATGATATTGGTAGGCTCTTAAAGGAGAATTTCGGACTAGAAGGCTTTCTTACCTTTATTGTCTCCACCAGGCCGAAGGCATGGGGAGAGAGTATGTTTTGCACTCCGGACGGACGGTCTGTTACCAGCTAATCTCCGGCACGGCACCGTTAACCCCGTCGGGCACGCACACTCCCTGGATGCCAACGATGAACCTCTGCCCCAACTTTTCCAGAACGGCCTGTTATAGCGCCACCAGGAGGCCAACTTTTCACATTTTTTTATATTACTCCTCCAGATTCTGTCTAAAAATTCCGCAAATCGTTACACACTATCTCTATAGTCATGTGTTCAAGACGGATCTGTCCGATATTTTATATTCCATCCTAATTGGCTAACATTGGCTTTCAAAGTTTGCAGGATTGGCCCATTTTTAACAAAAAGCCTCAAATCATGAACGCATTTACGTGAAATCTTTCACAGACTTACCTACTAGGCTGAGGAATATATCCCACCTTTTCACATTGGCCTGTTATTGCGCCACCAACAGGTGGATTTTTGCTAAACACATTTTTGGAACAAAATGCCTCAAATCATCCAATTGCCATCCAAGGCGTAAGAAGAAATGGCACCCTTTTTCATATTGGTCTATTATAGCGCCACCAGGAGGCCACAACCTGAACTGCCCTGGTGGAGACCTGTGCCCCGAGGGGCACTTTATCTAGTTTGTAGTTCTTACGTCCCCACCAAAGAGGTCCAGGTGTTATTTTGTGCAAAAACTCATTATTGCCCTATTTCCCCTATTTCCCTCAATGGGGCGTTGGGTTTTAGTGCTAATTCGCTTATTTCCATCGAAATAAGTATAGTAAAGTGTGCCGCTTCGGATACTATTTACATTATGAAGAGAGGATATATACAAAAAAAGAAGATTTTCGAGCGATGTAAATAATGAGTTTTTGCACAAAATAACACCTGGACCTCTTTGGTGGAGACGTAACAAATACTCTCCTTTAATGTCCTGTGTGTGTGTGTGTGTGTGTGTGTGTGTGTGTGTGTGTGTGTGTGTGTGTGTGTGTGTGTGTGTGTGTGTGTGTGTGTGTGCGTGTGCGTGTGCGTGTGTGTTGCTACATAGGGCTGTGTTGACTCCATCAACACCTTGTATAAATAGCTTTGCCCTAGGTTGGAGGCTGGCTGGCACCCCCAAATCAAAACACATACAGACAAACGCATATTACACAGACACGTGCACATGTATACACACACACACACACACACACACACACACACACACACACACACACACACACACACACACACACACACACACACACACACACACACACGCCGTGACCCTGATCCAGTTGCCACTCTGGAGTCTTTCTGTGTGGTTTGGCTGCCCTTCAAAGATGTGTGTGTGTGCTTTGGAGAGGGGAGTGTTTGGGTACAGCTGTGTCTGCCCTCTGCCTCACCCTACACGCTGTGTGTGTGTGTGTGTGTGTGTGTGTGTGTGTGTGTGTGTGTGTGTGTGTGTGTGTGTGTGTGTGTGTGTGTGTGTGTGTGTGTGTGTGTGTGTGTGTGTGTGTGTGTGCGTGTGCGTGCGTGCACGCGTGCGTGCGTGCGAGCTTCAAACATTGCTCTATACTGTTGTATTTTCTTTGTTAATTAACGCCCTACTTAATCATACTCCATTACCTCAGTGTCACACAAGCTGTTTTGGACATAGGCCTATAGACGATATGTAGTAGCTTCGAATGTTATCACATCGTTTAATCTCTGTCATCAGCCCTAATCAACACCATGTGCAATGCAGCCAGATTTCCACATACTGACGTTGTCAGTCATTGTTCGACATGGCGTTGGTCGCGTTGTCCGACTACTACTAAACATAACCCAAATCTAACCCTAACCCCAGTCTTAACCGGTCACGTACAGTAAGTCCCCTTACCTCATATCAGTCTTAACCGGCCATGTAAGTCCCCTTACCTCATATCAGTCTTAACCGGTCACGTAAGTCCCCTAACCTCATATCAGTCTTAACCGGCCACATAAGTCCCCTAACCTCATATCAGTCTTAACCGGCCACGTAAGTCCCCTAACCTCATATCAGTCTTAACCGGCCACCCTAACCTCATATCAGTCTTAACCGGTCACGTAAGTCCCCTAACCTCATATCTGTCTTAACCGGCCACGTAAGTCCCCTAACCTCATATCAGTCTAAACCAGTCACGTAAGTCCCCTTACCTCATATCAGTCTTAACCGGCCATGTAAGTCCCCTAACCTCATATCAGTCTTAACCGGCCACCCTAACCTCATATCAGTCTTAACCGGCCACGTAAGTCCCCTAACCTCATATCAGTCTTAACCGGCCACGTAAGTCCCCTAACCTCATATCAGTCTAAACCAGTCACGTAAGTCCCCTAACCTCATATCAGTCTTAACCGGCCACGTAATTCAGTTTCACAATGTCTTCGCTTCGGCGGCATTGTTTTCACTTCCGCATTTCATAGTCGCCTACTGGGTGGTAGGCAGTATGTGGAAATGTCCTTACTGCCTGCATTGCATGGTCCAGATAAGAACATACTGGTGATTATCGGTTGATAACGAAAGTTGGTGTTATGATCCATCCTCATGGTCTGGACAGGATCATGGACAGACCATGTCCCCCATAGAGGTTATTAGGGAAGCTATAATCCAAGCATTTAAGTACTGGACACAGTGCACAATAATGCAGGAAGCATTTCACGTTTGATTTAATAATCGAGGTATAGCATCACTAAACTATATCAACATTGACCGTTTAATTGAATTCTAGTTTCTGTATTTCCTGCATGCTACTTTAAAAATGTTGCTCTCGCCACCTTCCGCATGGATTTGCATTCAGAACTTCTTTAATGTTTCCTCTGTCAAACTTTTTTCCCCCACACCATTCACTAGCAGATTGAATGCCTCGGCCTTGCATTGGGTGTGAAATTCCATGAAATCTCTGCTAATCCCTGACAGGTTTCTTGGATTTCCCTGCGTCACGCGGCCGCATTGTCCTAATCTTAAAGCCTCATGTTAAGGCTTCTCGCAAGGAATGCTGAATTCTCGGTTTCCCGTATTTAGGGCCCAAAGCCGCCCGGGCTCTTGACAGGATCTGGTGTGAGCTGGTTTGGAGAGGGTATAAGTGTGTGTGTGCGTGTGTGCGTGCGTGTGCGCCTGCGCGGGGGCACTTCACAGGCGACCACAGTATGCGTGGCGTTATTGGGAAAGCCACCAAGTCATAATCCTGACCTCGTGGGAACTCTTTTGGACTCTTCTTTGGATTCAGCCGAATTTGAGACAAGGCTCAAATTATGCTAGTCCTGAGAGAAAGACTGTGTGTGAGAGAGAGAGAGAGAGAGAGGGGGGAATGAAAATCATCATAATTAGCTGTTTTCTTCTATTCTGTTATATGAGCTGAGGCTGTGGTAGAGATAATCATTTCTACCTTACATCCTTACTCTATCAACCCTTTTCTCATCAGAATCAGAATATGTTTTATTGCCACTACATAGCGTGTTTGCAGATAGTAGGAGTTTGTCTCGGTGAGGTTGGTGCATTTAACTGAATCAACACAATAGACAATTACTTACTAACTATTAAGAACTAGTATTTACTCAAACTATAAAGATAAGCAAAAAGTATAGTCTATTTTCAAAATACGGATGCTGGGGTGCTGGTTTATTATTCTTACTTCGTCTATGGAGACAGGTGCAGAGATATGTAGATACTGTCCCCATGCACTGGTGGGATGTGCAGCACTGTTAACAACATGTGCATGGATATAGTGCACGTGGCTGTACATTGTGTCTGTATACTATACTATATACATTTATACATAATGTTCTGTGTTCAGTTCTACATGGTTAAGCGATATAGCACGCACGCACGCACGCACGCACGCACGCACGCACGCGCGCGTGTGCGAGCGCACACACACACACACACACACACACACACACACACACACACACACCCACACACACACACACAAGCTCGTACACAGGCGTTCAATCTCGGTACAGACAGTCTTACTAATGTATTAATGTATTAACCTTGCTGTTGGCTGAATCCCCATATAGATTTTATATATGGCATATACTCTGCCCGCTTCACGCAGCCTACACACACTGTGTAGACTTCCTGCCCTATACCTCCTCTCATTCTCTGTCTTTGTCCGTCTGTCTGCCTGGAGTGTGCGTGTGTGGGTAAGTACACACAGCACACACACACACCCACACACACACACACACGCACGCACAAGCACGCACACACACACGAATGCCCACATTGTCTCTCTCACTCTTGTATGTAGCCTATGGCTACTAGCCTATTGCCTTCGGGCTACTCTGCTATACTGCTTTATTCAGATTATGCCTGCTCTGTATTCCTACCTCACACATCGCCCAATTGATAATGTAACACACACAGACACACGCACACACACACACCCCCACACACTCACACGCACACACACTGACACACATGAAAGCACGCACACACATGCACACATTTTTGTATTGCTGTATTTGTGAGGACATCCAAATCTTTTCCTAATTGCATCCAATTCTAACTGTAAAAATACATCTTCTCTGTCGGGTGGAAACGTCATTTGTCCATAAAAGCAAAACCGTTACTTTTAGGATTCAAGCTCAAAAGTAAAGTAAGTAGTAGTAGTAGCAGATCTACAAGCTCAAACTGCATGTAGGCGTTGCTTCGTGCTACGCTTCGAGATCTGCTACTTTTGATGCTTGTGTATAGTATG
>NC_136799.1:13271549-13321549 GCF_951216825.1 Electrona antarctica | reverse complement strand
CTCTATCACTCCTCTCTCTATCACTCCCTCTCTATCACTCCTCTCTATCACTCCTCTCTATCACTCCCTCTCTATCACTCCCTCTCTATCACTCCTCTCTATCACTCACTCTCTATCACTCCTCTCTCTATCACTCCCTCTCTATCACTCCTCTCTCTATCACTCCCTCTCTATCACTCCTCTCTATCACTCCTCTCTATCACTCCCTCTCTATCACTCCTCTCTCTATCACTCCCTCTCTATCACTCCTCTCTCTATCACTCCCTCTCTATCACTCCCTCTCTATCACTCCTCTCTCTATCACTCCCTCTATATCACTCCTCTCTCTATCACTCCCTCTCTATCACTCCCTCTCTATCACTCCTCTCTATCACTCCTCTCTATCACTCCCTCTCTATCACTCCCTCTCTATCACTCCCTCTCTATCACTCCCTCTCTATAACTCACTCTCTATCACTCCCTCTCTATCACTCCCTCTCTATCACTCCCTCTCTATCACTCCCTCTCTATCACTCCTCTCTATCACTCCCTCTCTATCACTCCCTATCACTCCCTCTCTATCACTCCCTCTCTATCACTCCCTCTCTATCACTCCTCTCTCTATCACTCCTCTCTATCACTCCCTCTCTATCACTCCCTCTCTATCACTCCCTCTCTATCACTCCCTCTCTATCACTCCCTCTCTATCACTCCCTCTCTATCACTCCTCTCTCTATCACTCCCTCTCTATCACTCCCTCTCTATCACTCCCTCTCTATCACTCCTCTATCACTCCCTCTCTATCACTCCCTCTCTATCACTCCCTCTCTATCACTCCTCTCTCTATCACTCCTCTCTATCACTCCTCTCTCTATCACTCCCTCTCTATCACTCCTCTCTCTGTTGCTCGCTCCTTCACTCTATTGCTCTCTCTCACACACACACACACACACCTTCCTGTCTCACATGTCTGTATTCTCAAGGTTAATGGGAAGTTGGGGCAGGTGTCTAAATAAAGACAAACACACACACACACACACACACACACACACACACACACACACACACACACACACACACACACACACACACACACACACACACACACACACACACACACACACACACAGAATTCATGAGAAGCAAGGACACCCATATAGAGAAAGTGTGAACTGGACCCTGTTGTGGGAAATATGAACTCAAATCTATATAGTATATTGTTCCATGCTAGTCTGTCTGGTCGTGTCTGTGAGCAACAACACCTTGGCCTGAAAGCCTGTCTTAATCCAATCAACCCTTTGATCAAGCTGTATGTAAAAGACCATGTCACACCTCCTGTCTCAGGAGGGGGGCGACAGCCAAGACAGTCAGGGCGTCTGTATTGTATTGTATTGTATTGTACCTTTGTGAAGGTGTGGACCTGCTTCTGGGGTATAAGAGAGGACCTACGGAGAAGCTGGGGAGGCTAGTGGGATGGAGACGACGAGAGAGAGATGTACTGAGAGAGAAAGTTGGAGTGATGCAGGCTAAGCCTGCTAGACTAGTAGATGTTGTTTGCTTGTTGCTGTTCTTCTGAATAAACTTCTAAGATATACATTCACCCGGATGGACATATATTATTTCCATAACAATTTGGCACCCCAGATGGGACTGGATTACTCTGCTGGAGCGGATAACTCCATTCAAATGAACCTCAGGACTAACAAATCTTTCTGACGATTTTTGGAGGAACAGTTCGAGAAGATGGAAGACAAATCAAGCAAAAGGGAGACTAACCATACTACGGTGACACAACCACAAGGACTGAAATAAAGACATGAAGGTGAAGTAGATGTTTTTGCAACCATACTTAGGAGGACAATGGGAGGCAAGTTGAGTTATAAGAGAGAGGGACAGTTTGAAGAGGAACAAAGGACAAGGAAACAGATTGAAGCCACGGTACTTTCTCTACAGGAAAAGCTGAGTAGAACCCTGGGGAAGCTTGTCACAGCCCTACAAAAGTTAGACAACCACACAATTGCGAGAACCGTTAGTTGTGATGGCTCCAGACTGGAAGACGGAGATGTACACACTGCCAACCCTTGTGCACATGATAAACTTATGAGCTGGAGGGAAATAGAGCTGGAAGAGTTCTCTCATCAAACCAACCCCCCACACAAGATCAATACACACAGCCAAGCTGGGCCACATCAGACATTTCCACTAATGTCGTATCCTGCAAATCCACACCCACAACCTCCTGCTGAAGCTGCAGAGGAAATCTGTGATGCTGACTCTGAAACAGTGCAGGTCCGACACAACTGGACCCAAGAAGTAAGGGAAATTGTGAAGGATCTCCCATGTCCGACCGAAAATGTGGAACGCTGGTGTACATCCGTGTTGGATTTAATATTAATGTATCAGCCATCCGCAACAGAGTTGGAAACAGTGTTTCGCAAAGTTTTCAAACTGAAATGGCCACACCTGAAAGGCGATTTTGATGTAAATGGACCAAGGAAGGAAATTGTCACAGGACAGTTACAAAATGCACATGGCCTTTTTTCGAGGATAAGGGAGGCCTACCCAGTCCGTACAGATTGGAATAAAATCCATTCCATTAAGCAGAAACATAATGAAAGCTGTGACATCTACAGAACGAGGATGGAGCAGTGTTTCAACAGACATGCTGGCCTGACCTATGATAATGCAGCATACAACCACCTATTAAAGAATGTTTTGGTACATGGATTGTTGCCATCCATTCATGACGGAGTCATGACATCATGCATAGGCTGGGAGAGTACGGAGTTGGACCTGGTCTGGTCACATGCGGAACATGCAGAAAGGTTGGCAATCACACAGGAAGACACTCGGAAGAAGAAGCTGGAAACAGCACAACTGATGTATTATGAGGGGCACGCTATGACAACACCACAGATGCTCTACAAGGAACCGATTCCACAAAAGCAGGTTCCAGCACGACAGACGCATTTCCAGCAACAACAGTGCAGGAATCACGGAAGGCAAGATGGATGGCGATTTCATCAAAGGCAGAAGCAAGACCGAGAGAGAAGACGGTGGAAACTTTGCTACAACTGTGGTAGTGGGGATCATATCCGTCACAACTGCCCACACGAGCAGTCAGGAGATTAACCCATGGGAGGTAAATGCCAACAGCTTTGTTGTTTTCCATTCTAATGCAACAACAATACCATACCAGTACATTTGAACCTGTCTAGCGCCCTCACTTCTAGCAAGTTTGATGACAAGTGACTTTATTCAAAATGTCCAGAAATGGTAGCCCTGCTGCATTTGTTTAGTAAGGGTCAGGGGACAATGAGATCCTGCTGAATCAACCTCCCGTTTTTCCAACCAGTAACGTACTTCTGTCACTAAAGTTATTTAGCTGGACTCTGAGACGAAACATTTATTTTTTGCCAATGTGCAAGAACACTTTGACTCAACCTCAGAAAGGATGTGTGTGCCACGGATTCAAGCCTTTATTAAGCAATATCAAAATCTTTCTTGTGAAGCTAAAACATTCAAAATATTTGTGTAGGAATTTATCAAGCAGCATTTTTTTCCCTACAAAACAAAAGCAAAAACTGGCACCTTGAGGGGGGTCTCACCTGTGGCTATGTGGTCTTTTGACCAGGCTGTATTTCAAAGGACTGGGCTTAAACCTGTAGTGTAGGGTAAGTAAGCTATAGAGATTCAAATCAGACCATTGTCACTCCACCAAAACCGTTTGCGGTTGGGATCCATGTGACACCCATTTTATGTCATAGTAGGGTGAAGGAATTATTACTACAAAGTGAAAACCCAGTTACATTGTCCCAGTCCCAGTTTTCAAATGTAGGTACTAGTTAATAGTAAGCAATGTAAAAATACCAAGATTTTATCCTGCTGGATCAGTGTTTTTCAAACTTACCAGTGAGTTAAAATCTCAATATATGATCTGCTATTTTTGCTATGTTGGAAATGGACTCTCACTCACAGACACTTGTGTATGTAAGTGAGAGTGGGGGGAACAGAGAATAAAATGAAATTGAAATTGTAAGGTAGATAATAAATAATTTGTGTTTCACATGAGTGGATTTTCTGGACCATGTTGAATGAACAAACTGCAGATGTTCATTTATCATGTCCAGAACCTTTTCTTGTGCACATACTGTAGGTTTTTGACGTTTTGTTAGAACCTTTTCTTGTGCACATATACTGTAGGCTTTTGACGTTTTGAAGGGAATTGATTTTATTTAGCATTTTTGAATATTTAATAGAGTAGCCTATTGGATGATTGTTATGTTAAGTGATACTGACTTGACTTTTTAAGGCATTTAAGTTTGAGTGGTGTTGATTTGATCGTTTTGGTTGACGTATCTTTATATTATATGAACTTATGAATTGATTTATGTCTCTATTATTTATGTCAAAGGATCCATGTTTTATGAATATACAGTATATGGCCATTGTATAGTTAGAAATGAGATGAGGTAACTTGGAGTCGCAGTACAAGGACAATGTGTTTAATGCATAGACATGGGAAATGGCTGCTTTTAAAAATTATAACCTATAGAGGTGTGAGGAATTGTGGACTTTTGAAGCCTGGCTTGGTTAAATTATTAGACATCTAATAGAGGTGTATGGAATTGTGGACTTTCAAGCCGTTTCAGTGTCTGTTATTTTTGTGATTAGTTATATATGGGATATTCCAATACAAAAATAAACCTGCGGGGATGCCTATCATATATGTTACATGTTCTACTTGGTCAGACGCTAATGTTGTATGTATTCACATGGGTGATAAAATGTAAGGGTACATTTAATAGAGTAATTATGTTTTTCAGGGGAATCTTTCCATAACTGTATTGTGAGATTAAGAATGAATGAATTAATGTTGCATTTATTTATCTTTGTGCTTCTTATCGCAAATTGTTGGACTGTTGTATTATTATTATGACATGCATTGATTTCAGGGTTTTTGACAGTCAAATATGTGGCCAGTATTTGATATTTTCCCTTTAGAAAATGAATGTTAATTTATCTTTTATTTTGTCCATATTCAATTATGTATTCTCGTGAACTCTGTATCATATTTTCATACTGTGGAAAGACACTATATATGTTTAAATTTTGATTTTAGGCATGCATTTGTTTGTATGTAATCTTAATGCCTGTATATGTAACTTGTTTTATTTCATATTTCTGTAATGTCGACAAATTGTCAAAATATATTTCTATATCGACAAGATTGTCGAAATGGGGGAATGTTGTGGGAAATATGAACTCAAATCTATATAGTATATTGTTCCATGCTAGTCTGTCTGGTCGTGTCTGTGAGCAACAACACCTTGGCCTGAAAGCCTGTCTTAATCCAATCAACCCTTTGATCAAGCTGTATGTAAAAGACCATGTCACACCTCCTGTCTCAGGAGGGGGGCGACAGCCAAGACAGTCAGGGCGTCTGTATTGTATTGTATTGTATTGTACCTTTGTGAAGGTGTGGACCTGCTTCTGGGGTATAAGAGAGGACCTACGGAGAAGCTGGGGAGGCTAGTGGGATGGAGACGACGAGAGAGAGATGTACTGAGAGAGAAAGTTGGAGTGATGCAGGCTAAGCCTGCTAGACTAGTAGATGTTGTTTGCTTGTTGCTGTTCTTCTGAATAAACTTCTAAGATATACATTCACCCGGATGGACATATATTATTTCCATAACAACCCTGTGTATACTGAGCTCTGTCAAGTATCAGGAGACTTATGTACCAAGTCTGACTCAACGTTTGGTGTGTGTGTGTGTGTGTGTGTGTGTGTGTGTGTGTGTGTGTGTGTGTGTGTGTGTGTGTGTGTGTGTGTGTGTGTGTGTGTGTGTGTGTGTGTGTGTGTGTGTGTGTGTGTGTGCAGTGTGCGTGTGTGTGTGTGTGTGTGTGTGTGTGCAGTGTGTGCGTGCGTGCGTGTGTGGTCCCTCCAGCCGTGGGATGCATTATTTACATCAGCGGTTAAAGTAGGACAGCCTGGCCTTCAGAGTTACCTCACTGTGGATCTCCTCTCCTCTCCTCTCCTCTCCTCTCCTCTCCTCTCCTCTCCTCTCCTCTCCTCTCCTCTCCTCTCCTCTCCTCTCTCTCTCTCTCTCTCTCTCTTCTCTCTTCTCTGTCTAACACCCCACACACGCTCCCATCTCACACAACGCCGTCCCTCTCTCTCTCTTCTTCCCCCCCTCTCTATTTCTCTCTCTCTCCTCCCCGCTGACTTGCGTCATTTCTCTTCTTTTTCACTTTCCTCTCTCATCCCTCTCTTTTGCTCTCCCGCTGTCTTGCTCATTACCTCATCGCTCTTTTTTTCAGCTCGGTTCATCTCTCTTTTCCTTTCACTACACACGCGCGCACACGCACACACACGCACACGCGCACGCACGCACGCACGCACGCACGCACGCACGCACGCACGCTCGCTCGCAAGAAGTGAGGAGGAGGGTGAAAGTGCAAAACAACGCTTATAGGGAGGCAGAGAGAGAGACATAGAGAGAGAGAGACAGAGAGAGAGAGAGAGAGAGAGAGAGAGAGAGAGAGAGAGGGCACACCATAGATTTGGTTTGTTTTGGTTGAAATGTGATTTTTAAAGCACTTCATTAAGATGTCAACAAATGCTAATATACTACAGAGAATTGCAAAACAAACGAGCTGCTGACAAAAGACTATAGAAAGTGAGCTGTGAAGTCGCACGCACGCACGCACGCACGCACGCACGCACGCACGCACGCACGCACGCACGCACGCACGCGCACACACACACACACACACACACACACACACACACACAAGCGCACACACACACACACACACACACACACACACACACACACACACACACAAGCACACTTACACAGTAAAATCATCAAATCACTAAATTCGACCGGACCCCCTAACTAACACAAAGTGAACGAAAGTTACTGTACTCATAATCGTGCACCCCTACTCACGAGTGTAGTAATACAAACGTGTGTGCTTGCGTGCATGCATAACGTGTTTGTGTGCGTGCGTGCTTGCGTGCATGTTTAAGAGCTACTGAACAAGAATAAAGGTGCACTACAGAAGAATACAGGCCACATAACTGAATGGCTGAACAGCTCTTTGTGCAGTGGAATGAAAGGTGGCTATAGAGGAGTCTGTTTGTTTCTTAAAATGTCCTTATTGCTTCTTCTTTTATGTATTGGCAATTGGCCGGCAGGCGGCATACAACGTTTGCCAAGAGTGCAATAACTACTAGAAATACAATTACAAAGTAGAATATATATATTCTGAATGTAATCCCTGCAGACACTACCACCTGTAACAGTAATAAGAATAATGATTATAATAATAATGATATAACAAAAAATCGAATTAACATAAGTTATCACATTTAGGTAGAAAAGGTGCACCGAAGAATTCTGTTCGCTTAACTCCAAAGAGTGTAAGTGGAATTAAATGCACCCATAAGGGTCCATTTGATTCCACTTTTCACAGTAAAACGAACACATTGGTTTCCTATAAAAAAACAAATCTGACAACCTTTGGGTGACTTTTCTTTTTTCCTCCGACATCTCCAAACATCTCCTAAATCACTCTCTTCGCACTCTTCTCTGAATAATTTTAGCTCTGTCTTTTCCCCCAATTCCTGGAATGAGTGACTGGACCGCATACGTTGGCGTGATAATCGGTGTTCTCCTCAGGACCATGTGTTGCTGGGGCCCTGAGATGAAGTAATGGAGAAAATAAATCAGCTCTGTAATTAAGCAAACGGGTGGCAGGAGGCCGGGGGAAAGGGGGGGAAGGGGGGTCTCCGTCTCCGGTGCTCCGCACAGCAAAACGCTCTGAAAGGAAATCCACTTGAATTCTCCCGTTGTCTCCGTGATCGTTCTTCAGGAGGAGACTTGGTGCTGCGTAATGGCATCATTTTCTCTCCCTGCTGCTTGTGATAATACGAAAGCCGTGGTTGCAGAGGCTGTGGATATATTGTGTAAGTTTAAATTGAAAGTTCTTTTTTCTTTTCTTTTTTCTTTTTCTTTTTTGCAGCAGCAATGCAGCAAGTAAAGCCACTCTGATGATCGGTTGGCCTCTCTGGTCAAAATGTTGCAAATTAAGAGCTATAGTCGCATCTTATCTTGGATGATGTGGTTGTTTTTGTAGACTTTGTTAAAGGCTAGAGTAGGTTCATAGTAACGTAAAACCAGCATGGACTCAAGACCTGAGCTCGAGACTCTAGCCTTGACTTTATCAAACATCGACTTGGACTTTAATGGCAATGACTCATGGCTTGACTCAGCTTGTAAAACAATGACTTTGTCCTTATACCTCTTGAGTAAAACTATATGAACACAACTGGTATTAACGGCAGATGCGTAAAAATGGTAAATGGTGCATTTATATAGCGCCTTTATCCAAGGCACTTTACATAGATTGTGCATTACATTCACCCATTCATACACCGATTGCGGCGGAAGCCATGCAAGGTACCAACCAGCACATCGGGAGCAATTTGGGGTTCAGTGTCTTGCCCAAGGACACTTCGAAATGTAGACAGGAGGAGCCGGGATTCGAACCGCCGACCCATGGATCATTGGACGACCTGCTCTACCTCCTGAGCCACAGTCGCAATGCGTAGCAATGTATATTCCTCGCATCACCATGACTGTCTCCATGACTGTCATGTGTCATTTTTAAAACCCAGTACAGCATTCATTCATGCCAGTTATGGAGGGGTTACCAAACACAGCTCATGCTGTATAGACGTGCAAGACGACACAGAGCAGACAAGGGAACAGTGCCCACACTACCAGAACCAGAATCAGTGTTATGTGTCACGTCACAGCTGTACAGGTGTAACGCAGTGGGTGGCTGTGCACTCCATCATTTTGTAATAATCCGTGAGAAGAGCGAGGATGGAGCTAGAGTGAGAGCAAAGGGAAAGAGATAGAAAACAGGTTAAATAGAAGAAATATTATATACAGTGTGACAGATAGTAGATAGTGTATAGGCCTATGTGAAAGCAGATACATACCCAGCAGGGTTGGGTGGATTTGCTGCGGGGATTTGCTATGCCCACCGGTCGCTGCCAGGGGGGAGAGGTTTTATCCCTGCTTTTGCGTGGTCAAACTGAAATAAATGCACATCCTGACTCCTATAGCCTCTCACTTTTTGGCCATCAATTCATTTGGACAAATGGGACTAGCGGTGGCCGAACGGTTTGCGGAGCGGTCTTGTTATCGGAAGGTCGCCAGTTCGTATCCCCGGACCGGCACGTTAAAATTACCACCGCTGAAGTGCCCTTGAGCAAGGCATTGAACCCCTACCATGAAATGTTCTATGAGCAGGGTCTGGCTGTAAACAAGTTCGTCGAGCTTAGTCCATTCACCCTGGGTAAACAAAGAACTTTGCTTACTAAACAGACATAATGTATATAAATGTTGATTAAAAAATAAAAAACAGCAAAAAGGACGAAGGGAAAAGAAAAAGGGGGGGAAAAGCTTTCAAAGTCCACAGTCAGGAGGTGTCATTTGTCATTTGAGGTGATGTTTCCCCCCTCTTTTTTCACAGAGTCAATACATCTCTATCGTTGCTTCATGTGCATGTCCGAACTACTCGTAGGCCTTTGTGTATTTCAGTCTGCAGGCTGAGACTTTGGAATGAACTAGACAAAGAGATAAAACAAAGCAATGGACGGTATGCCACAGTTACCAATATAATAACATCATTTTCAAAAAGTACAGAAAGGAGGAGGGAAATGGAAACTGTTGATGCCGACTATATGAATTTGACTTTGTATCGTTTTATTGTCAGTTTGTCACCCTTTTTTTCTTGTATTATGATCCGAAACAAATACAAAGAAAGAAAGAAAGAAAGAAAGAAAGAAAGAAAGAAAGAAAGAAAGAAAGCGTCTCTGTTGGGTGGAAACCTCATTATGTCCAAAACTGTTACTTTTCAGAATTCAAATTCAAAAATAGCAAATTTATAGCACACCGATGAGCTCAAAACGTGTCACTTCACGCCGCACTTCGAGCTTGCAGATCTGCTAATTGTGTGTGACGCTGGATAGTATCAAGTAATTTTTACGTTTTACGGGGAAAAAACAACACAAAAGGTTTGAATATGGAGATGAGAAAGAAAGAAAGAAAGTCGATAGCTCAAGCATACAATATCTATATAAGTACTGTATGTTAACACCCACTCTTGACAGGAGAGGGAGTGGGGTTGGCTTCCATGCAGTGCCCGCTGCCTAGCAATCAATTATTTTCACTGCCGTAAGCCCAGTTAATAGCGCTTGCTTTTTGATCAGTGTGGACTGTGGAGCCCAGGTCATTGAACAGGTCATTCAGAACCATGTGTAACAGATGGGATCCTTCCTGGGCATCATACGCATCATATGTGTACAACTATATGTGTTTGCTGTTGATCAGGTTTTCTGAAGGTCAACGATACAACATGCTGGACCTGCTTTGTTCCAATATAACGCTGGGACAAATTCTGAAATAACATGCCAGGGGTTTATATGTGTGCTCTAAGTTAAACACCTCCACAGTTAAAACCTCCTATATACTTACTATAGGACTCCTCCTTTGCTCCTTCAACAATGACAATCACATGACTATAGAGATCATGTGTACCGATTTGTATGACATTTGGATAAAATCTCAAGGAGTAATAACCAAAAATGTGTTTGACATAAGTCAGCCGACTGTTGTTGCTATAAAGCACAGATGTGAGATGTTTTACACAAATCGGTCAGTTATTGTGCCACCATGAGGCTGATTTGAACATTTTCAAGTGGCATTTTTTTCCTCGGCTTAGTGGGAATGTGCGTGCAAAGTTTCACTGAAATCACACGCTGTGTTAATGATTTGAGACATTTTGTTCAAAATGGAGCAGTCCTGCAAACTTTGGAAGACAATCTTAGGGTGGAGTATGAAAAATCTGAAAAACCCATTTTGTTTAATGGCTATAGAGAGACTGTACCGATTTGCGTGATGTTTTGAAAAAATCTGTAGCTGTACTGTCAAAAAATTGGTTTTGCAAAAAACTGCCTCCTGGTGGCGCTATAACAGGCCCATGTGCAAAATTTGGGGCAGAGATTCAGTCAATAGTGCCAGAGATTAGCTGTCTGTGGTCGGAAGGACGGGCGGATGGACAGATAGACGGACGGACGGACGGGGTGCAAAACATAATCTCTCCCATGCCTTCAGCCTGGTGGAGACAACAGTAGAGTTTGGTAACGATGCCACTTTTACCTCTAGCTCTGAAATTGTAACGGTTTAGTAAGCATGGTAAGACCTGATTTGTGAAAACACCAATTTACAGAACACGAGAACCAAGTCAATGTTCCTTTCCTAACTCTAGATAGCAAAAGTGCATTACAGAAGCATCCTAACTTGGCAAAATCCCAAATAAAATAACTTTTGAATAACACTTTTAGTGGGTGTACAGTCCTAACTACCATGTTCTACTCCAGCTGCATTCAACTGGAAAATAACGTCGACTAGATAACTTTGGCTGGCTAGTCAGCATAATGGCCGGCCGCAGTTGTATAACTTTTCTGAAATGTCAATAGGTGGCACTTAATTGTTGGAAGGTTCACACGCACATGCGTGCTTGTGCGTGTGTGTGCGTGTACACGCACACACACACACACACACACACACACACACACACACACACACACACACACACACACACACACACACACACACACACACACACACACACACACACACACACACCCACCCACCACAGTTTTGGATCATCATCAGTACTTGATATGCCAACACTGCTGTTTGTGATACAACTGGCAAATGTTTCAGACATCACCACCATCTCTAATTCATCATCACTTGAAGTTGAAAGCTTGTTCTGTTGTTTATAATTCAAAATAACTAGTCTGACGTTTTTAGCTCTGTAGTTTGTTTATTTAATTAATCAACAGCCGTGTGTGAAATGGAAATAAGTGGCTTTGTTGTTACGAAGCAAACATGAAAGTTAACTGTCAAGATTCAGTCAATGTTGGATTTTGGATTTCATTAGATGAGATTCAGATTCAGACAAAAAAAATATATCCCAAATAGCAATTACTTTTGCAGCATACCCAGTCCACAGACATGCAGCATACCCAGTCAGTCCACAGACATGACATGAAATACAGAAGCAATTAGATGTCAAAGGCACTAGGATTCCTATAGTTAGTTAGGAATTATTTCTGTAATACAAAATAGTGAATATGCTATACTGAAGCGGCACAAAGGGACATTTCTTTCAAGTGTAATGTTGTCCAATCTGTACGGCAGAGTACTGTACTGTACCTAACTAACAGTACTGTACTGCAGAGTCCAATCTGTACGGCAGAGTACTGTATGTTATGTTAATAGTAATACAATATAACTTGGGTTGATTGTATTTAGTCTCCCTGCTCTTCTATTGAGACATGTAGATGGTGGGTCTACAGTAGATGAGACCTGATGACCTTTGACACGTACCACCCTGATGCTGGTTTGACACACATTTTTGACCCCATGAGGTCAAGATTCAATTCATCCCCTGAGCAAGCAGGGGATACCTTTATTAGCTTAAAGGTAAAACATCCAGCACTTGCACGGAGACCCGGTTCAAATCCGGGGCCGAAGAGGAAAGTTACATAGTGCAGCTTTAGAATATCAATATAATGCTTCCATAAACCACCCCCAGTCAGATCTGCAGTTGTAATCGAACCGAACCGGGGGGGGATGTTGTGATTATGTGGACTAGGCACTTTCTGGTCAGCTAGTGGCGAGCCCCGAGGTCAACATTTCTGATTATCTCCACATCTCCCTGAGGCCGCGTCCACGGCAGCGTTGGGACTCTCTTGGCTCTGCCCTGCGCGGCTTTCCGTCCTGTCATCTGATTTTATCCCAACAACATTACTTCTTTGTTTTGCTTAGAAACAGGCAACGACCAGCAAAACACCCCGTCGATAAATTAATTTAACATATCGCCTCTGTCGGGTGGAAACCTCATGTCCGTTATACTTTACAGGATTCAAATTCAAAAATAGCAAAAGTAGCAGATCAACAAGCTCGTTAATTTGAGCTTGTGTTTGATGCTTTTGTGTGACGCTGTAGTGTTATCAATTAGGGTGTTGCTTTACAAAGGAACACCAAAAGTAAAAATATGGAGATAAGAGGTTTCAGAGGCTACATGAATTATGAGCCTTTCTTTCTCTGATCGATACTACGACCGTCGTCGTCGTCGCCGAAGTGCTGTCCCGTTGCACCCTCTTGTACAAGTACATTTACACTGAACATACATGCAGTGGTGGAAGAAGTACTCAGATGTTTTTTTAGAAATACTAGTGTGGAAAGTAAAAGTCTTGCATTCAAATTTGTACGTACAAGTACAAACGTATTGGCATCAATCGTTGCTGTCGGGCAGAAACCTCTTATATCCATATATATATTGTATTATTTATATTTTATTTGGCCTTTTCATTTATTTTGGAGACAGTGAAACAACTGAAAACAAAAGTAAAATCACGTAGATTTTGAGACATCAACCAAAAAAACGATGTTGCAGCTCTGCCATCGTTGATACTTTGGAATTTGAATTCATGAAAAGTAACAGTTTTGGACATTTGAGGTTTCCACCCGACAGACAACATAAAATGCCCTCCTGACCTCCAAGCTGTATCGATGGAAGTGCTCAGCCCTTCCTAAACCTCCACTTAGGAACCAGCAACAACCTGCTTCTCCATGCCCCAAGAATCATGCTCCACCTGGCCCGATGTCACCCATGGAATACTCTCCATGACCACCTGAGGGCAGCACAGAATCCATCCACACATTTTGACCTGAGATCAGATTCTAAAAATGCTATGTTTCTATGTCAGTCGTTCTTCGATTTTTCAAAAATAGCAGACCTACAAGCTCGTAGCGCGCCACTCGGTGGCGTGCTATGAGCTTGTAGATCTGCTATTTTTCAATAGCTAAAGCATAGCATAATGCTAACACCAAAAGGGGTTCCCGCCCAAAATGGGTTAAAGGTAGATTCAGTGATTTTACTTAATTCAAATATCACTTATTTTTTCTTTTTTTCTTGATAATCCTCCCTACTATAGAGTGTGCTGACCATATAAGGAGTTCCTCCCTGTCCCCAGTGAGCCCCTGGGGTCAAAAAACCCTAGTTTCAGTTTTGGTGGCGGGTGGCAAAGCCTTCATCCAATCAGGATGAGAGGGGCCTTCCTCCAATCATGATCGAGTGGGGGCGGGTCTTGGTGCACATGCTGTTGGCCTGTTGCACTTCCCCCCACTGTAGAGCGTGCATGTGCACATTTTGTTACCGGGCGGACTGGGTGGTTTTTCAAATCACCCAAATCACTGAATGCTCCTTTAAGACCTGAGACCGGATTCTTCAAATGTCTTCTCAATCGTTGAAAAACCTATGTTTCTAAATCAGTGGTTCTCAAACTTTTTCATGTCAAGGACCCCAAAGGTTATATGTAATTGGTTGCCGATCCCCATTTGAAAATATGTTGTTCCAGGGACCTCCCAGAAGCAAAGATATGAGGTAAAAATGTTTGCTGTGAATGAATAAAGATTTGCACTCATTTTCACGATTTAAAAGTATCAAAAGTAGCAGATCCACAAGCTAGAAACGCAGCATGAAGCGACACATTTTGGGCTTGTAGATCTGCAACTTTTGCTATTTAAAAAAAAAAAAAATTCCACCCGACAGCGACGGGTTAAGTGATTTTAAGGTGAGGTAAGGTAAGGTATAAGGTAAGGATAATATGGAAGAAGCCTCTCTCCTAGAAAAAAAAGTCAAGAGGCAGTCATCTCTATTCTCTACTCATAAATCTAATTTACAAATGGTAAATGGTAAATGGTGCATTTATATAGCGCCTTTATCCAAGGCGCTTTACATAGATTGTGCATTACATTCACCCATTCACACACACATTCATACACCGATTGCGGCGGAAGCCATGCAAGGTACCAACCAGCACATCGGGAGCAATTTGGGGTTCAGTGTCTTGCCCAAGGACACTTCGACATGTAGCCAGGAGGAGCCGGGATTCGAACCGCCGACCCATGGATCATTGGACGACCTGCTCTACCTCTTGAGCCACAGTAATACTTTCATCCACTTGTCCTTGACTGGAGTCCCTATAGTGCAGTGGTTCTCAAACTGGGGTTTGGGGCCCTCCGGGGGGGTCCTAGAGGAGTTATAATGTAACTCTCTGAGAGTGTACACATCCATTTGGTTCCATGTGTACACTCTCAGAGTTAGGATTGTATGGTGTAGACTGGGGGTCCCAGAGGTAGAAAATGTTATCAAATGGGGGTCCGTGGCCTCATGCATATGCCCTAGAAGTGGACTATATATAGTCACACACACACACACACACATCAAAGGTCTTCGTCTAAAACAAGCGAACCAACCAGTGTATATCATAGGGTTCAATTGGTTACATCATGACACCCTCATGCCACACCCTGCAACCCCACTCTGGTGCGTCCATGACACATGGTGGCCTCTCTCTTTTCCCAGTGTCTTCGCCCAGCAGGTGACCGTGGTTTTGAGGTTAGGTTTATCGAGGGTTATAAGGAGCTTGCACACTGCTGCGCTTTTTTGGATTATGGTGTTTGCACACTGGTGTGCGTTTTTTTCGGACAGATATTGGAGGGAATTTCGGAGGTTGTACAGACCTTTTTTTCCACAGCTGTCTAGTGGGGTCTAGGTGACAAGCTGGCAGCTATAGTGAGGGCCTGATACTTCCGGATCCGCGAGGCCGCTTGCAGACTGGTGCGTTTTTTTGAAAACTTCATGTGGCAAAAAAAACAAAAAAACAAGAGAAATTTGCTCAGATATTCGGGCCCGAAAACACAGCAGCGTGCAGGGACCTTTACGGTTAGGTTTCTGAGGTCAGGATTAAGATTTAGGTTTAGGCTCAGTTTCTGTGAGGTTAGGGTTATATAAATGGTGGTGCAAATGGTGGTGCAAATGGTGGTGCATTTATATAACGCCTTTATCCAAGGCGCTTTACATTCACACACACATTCATACACCAATTGCAGCGGAAACCATGCAAGGTACCAACCAGCACATCGGAAGCAATTTGGGGTTCAGTGTCTTGCCCAAGGACACTTCGACATGTGGACAGGAGGAGTCGGGATTCGAACCGCCGACCCATGGATCATTGGACGACCTGCTCTACCTCCTGAGCCTCAGTCGCCATGCCCACCATAAACCACGCCCACCATAGGCGAAACACCAAAGAAAGAGGGAGTCCCGTCCATGTAGCGACCGAACCACCTCCGCACTGAAAACATCAAACTTTCGAGAGACTCTCGCGGCGGCCGTCCCGTCGTGACTCGACCATGTTGTTTTTTTGGGGGGGGGGGGGGGGGTTTCCCCTTCTTTCATTCAGAGGACTGACAACCTTATTATGCGGCGCACTTATTATTGATATTACGCCGCAGAGGCGCGGTTGCCATGGTCACCGAGCGGAGAGACATTTAATTTTCTCTCCTCCATCATCATTATCTATGGGGCCATCTGTTGTGGAAAATGAATTCAGCCTCATTTGCATGACTGATAAGCACATTCTTTATCTGTCCCACAGAAGGTCATGTGCCATGGATTTGGAGCTGGGAGGGGGGAACGTGGGGGGGGGGGGGGGGCAGCAGAAGAGGATGGGTGTGAGGAGAGGTAAAAAGAGATGGGTCGATGGGGGAGGAGAGAGAGAGGGGGGGGAGAGAGAGAGAGAGAGAGAGAGAGAGAGGAGAGAGAGTTAGAGAGAGAGAGAGAGAGAGAGAGAGAGAGAGGAGAGAGAGTTAGAGAGAGAGAGAGAGAGAGGGGGGGGGGGGGAGAGGGATAGTAAAGGGGGGAGAGGGGGAGAGACTGAAAGTGAAAAATTACATGTGAACTTATATACAGTATGTGTGTGTGTGTGTGTGTGTGTGTGTGTGTGTGTGTGTGTGTGTGTGTGTGTGTGTGTGTGTGTGTGTGTGTGTGTGTGTGTGTGTGTGTGTGTGTGTGTGTGTGTGTGTGTGCACGCGTGCGTGTGCGTGTGCGTGCATGCGTGTGTATGGGGATTCAATGTGCATGTTTCTGCATAATGCATGCATATAATGTTTATGTATGGCCTCTTGTTTATTCCTGTGCCATGCCTTTGTTCTCACGTGAGTGCTTTTGAATTTGCAAACGTGTGTGTGTGTGTGTGTGTGTGTGTGTGTGTGTGTGTGTGTGTGTGTGTGTGTGTGTGTGTGTGTGTGTGTGTGTGTGTGTGTGTGTGTGTGTGTGTGTGTGAGTGAGTGAGAGAGTGAGAAAGATTGTGTGTCTTTGTGCCTCCCAACATTTTTACATGCCATCATTGCCATGCATGCGTGCGCGTGTGTGCACACACACACACACACACACACACACGTGTGCGCACGCTTGTGGTTGCAATGATTATGCATGCATGTTTTGTGTGTGTGTGTGTGTGTGTGTGTGTGTGTGTGTGTGTGTGTGTGTGTGTGTGTGTGTGTGTGTGTGTGTGTGTGTGTGTGTGTGTGTGTGTGTGTGTGTGTGTGTGTGTGTGTGTGTGTGTGTGTGTGTGTGTGTGTGTGTCTGTCCACGCAGGTACATTGTCTCCCTGAGGGTGCATGCTCTAGTCTTTCATGTCTGGGGCATTTGTCATCCCATCCTAGAGACACAAGTCTCACTCTCTCTCTCTCTCTCTCTCTCTCTCTCTCTCTCTCTCTCTCTCTCTCTCAAACACATCCCCACAAACAGACACACACTTACTATATAAGTAGCTCTTCTGTCTGTCTGTCTGTCTGTCTGTCTGTCTGTCTGTCTGTCTGTCTGTCTGTCTGTCTGTCTGTCTGTCTGTCCGTCCGTCCGTCCGTCCGTCCGTCCGTCCGTCCGTCCGTCCGTCCGTCCGTCCGTCCGTCCGTCCGTCCGTCCGTCCGTCCGTCCGTCTCTCTCCGTTGCTCCCAATGCAACAACACAACTTAACCTCTCCTCTTATAGTATATCTCTTGCTCTCTGTGTTTGTGAGGCAAGCTGTGCACAAATGCTAGCACAAACAGACAGAAACCCCATTGGATTTAAGCAGATTATAAGAAAACAAAAAGAAAGCTATGGCATACTGGAAAGAGAAAACCCAAAACCAAAGCAAAATGGAACGCTATCTACCACTAAAAAGAGAATATACGTTGGCTGAATACTTGAGCACGGTAAACGACCCCAAACTTAGGAAAGCCATGACTACTGACTATAGGTACAGACTCAGTGAACGAGTTGCTAGATTACTCTGGTACAGACTCAGTGAACGAGTTGCTAGATTACTCTGGTACAGACTCAGTGAACGAGTTGCTAGATTACTCTGGTACAGACTCAGTGAACGAGTTGCTAGATTACTCTGGTACAGACTCAGTGAACCTTGCAATAGAGAAAGCCCGCCAGAGACATACCCAGCTCCCAAGGGAAGACCGACTATGCCCCCACTGTACGCAAAATGTGGTGGAAACAGAGCTACACTTTCTAACCACCTGCCCACTATAACCAGTAAGACGCCTTAAAGGCGAGAAAGCGACCGCTAGGGCTGAGACACTCTACCGGAATAATGTCACTTCATTATGTTTTCTTTTTAAATCAAAGGCTTATACGTAGGCCTGGGATATACCTATATGGATCTTTTGCAAAACGGATATTTTCGTCTTCCGTTTAAAAGAAAATCCCTGCCCATACGACAAAGATATCTGTGTCCACACACAAACGCAGAGACGCATTGAACACAGGAGAAAATCAACAAGATATCAGAGACACATCCACAGATTACACACACCCAAAGTGAGTTTCAAGACATGACCAACGACAAAAAACTCCCATACAAATACAATTAGATTCAACAATGTGCGCACATGCCGCACAGCAGCAAGACTTGTGAACTGCTGCAATAAAAGGTTAGCCAATGGAATGCAACCACCCTATCAAGGACTGCTACCTGTATCAAGTAGACCTCTAGACCAAGACCTATACTGTACATGTAAACAGAGGATATTTGAGGAAAAATTATATAATGCTGCTATTTTTCCCAAAATGCCTGCCAAAGATTGGTGCTTTCAAAAAGCTTCATATACGCTGTAACATGTAGCGCATGTAGCACGCACGCACGCACACACGCACGCACGCACGCACGCACGCACGCACGCACGCACGCACAGCTATACATTTCTCTATTCCTCCCTCTCTCTCTCTCCCCCTATCCCTGCAGTCGATCTCTCTCTTTCTCTTTCTCTTTCTCTTTCTCTCTCTCTCTCTCTCTCTCTCTCTCTCTGCACACAACAACGCTGCTCTCAGTGGTCATTTAACTCTGCAGACAGTGCAGAGCACACAGATGTCTGTACACACTCTGGGTTACAAATGGCTAAGTAAGTATAAGAGGGCTTTCTTTGTACTATATGGGGAGATATCTCTTCTGTGTTCCCCACTAGCCCTCCTGTGGCTGAGAGGGGCGTCCTTCATTCCCCCCCTTCCTCTCTGTCTGTCTCCCTCCCTTCCATCTCTCTCACTCTATTTATGGCTCTCCTCCTCTCTCCATCACTTCTGGCTGACCCTGTGTGTGTGTGTGTGTGTGTGTGTGTGTGTGTGTGTGTGTGTGTGTGTGTGCGTGTGTGCGTGTGTGCGTGTGTGCGTGTGTGCGTGTGTGCGTGCGTGCGTGCGTGCGTGCGTGCGTGCGTGCGTGCGTGCGTGCGTGCGTGCGTGCGTGCGTGCGTGCGCACGCACAGTTACTCAGTCCTCAGTTACAGACGCGGCATACTAATTCCTACATGGGTTGTGCTTATAACCACGCCCCCGGGCAAGTTACATTTACTGAGTTTAAGGTTAGGGTTAGGGTTAGGGTTAGGCTGTCAATCACAGCGACTGGCCAATCACAGCACGCGCCTTGCACAACCTGTGTAGGCTTTGGTATGTCGCGTTACAGACCTGTTAGCCTCCATTTGGAACCCCCTCAAGGAACCCTGAGGGTCGCGGGAGACATGTTCAAAGCATTTCTGGGGTTCCTCAGCCAAAATGGTTGAGAACCCCTAGTATAGACAACCACCATGTGTCTCCTCCGATGGAGTCGCCAGCCGATTCTTTTCACCAGACAGCTAGGCGTGTCATTATGAGTCCTGACCAAACCTGACCGGAGTCGCTAATTCAGGGCCAGAGAACGTCCAATCATCAAGCCCCAAACTATGCTGATTTCCTGAGTGAGGCCAGGCATATACAGTAGCTCAGTTGGTAGAACAATCCACAAGTTCATGGGTTCGGTCCCGGGCACGCACCACCCAACTGAGCGTATGAGTAGCAGTCTTGGGTGTGTCAAGTTGTGCAGTAAGTTCTGAGAGTTAGCTGATGGTATAGGTGTACCGTATTGCGCTCTTACTGCTACCGACAATAAGCCTCTCCAACCTACTTACTTAATGATGCAAAAGTGCAAAGTCTTACAACATTTAAAGTTTTCACCTAATTTTAATATAATCTCTTTACCATTGGCAGTGGATGCAGCCTTCTACTGTCAGGTCACACTACTCATTCATTAATCATGATTATTCATGTCTGAAATTAACAGTCGCATCATGGTCCCGTCATGAATATATTGTTTATTATTGTATACATTTTGAGTAGTTTCCTGTCCAGCTGAGCTGGCCACTCACTTAGTTCCACCTGTGGAGACTGACATGTGTGATGATAATCATGATAAGTGTAATATGTGTAGTATGTATGTGTGTGCAATAGAGACTAAGTGCAATATGTACCGTAAGTGCATTATATAATAATGGGATATGATTGAATGCTTAACATGTACCCGCAATATGTGCTGCTTTGTTTTCCAGTTGGGCTGAACCATAGTCAGAATGGTAGAGGAGGTTTGTGATTGTGATAGGCCTATCTCACAGCCCGTTTTTCACGCCCACTTCCGGTAAATAGTGGTGACTTTAACATGAGCATTTACACGTTTTTTTCTCTGGAGAATCTAAGTACATTTTCTAATGTAAAAATGTGACAGACCAATATTATTATGAAGCAAACAATATGGTAAATCAGCTCGAACAGATAGAACAAACCTTACCTTGAGAAAACAAAAGTTGTAGACTTCTTAAATTACCTCTGTTAACATGAAGCGTCTATGGAGTGACGTCACGCTATCACCACTAACCCCGAAAGGGGGCGTATTAAGGGGGGCGGGGAAATTCTGTGAGATAGGCTTATTGTGGAATTGCGAAGGATATTGTTGTATAGTGTAATGTTGTAGTATATATACCGGTATGTGTGAAGAAGAAATCATTAGTTGTATTATAGTTTTTCTTCTTTCGTGTAACGTCAGAGGTCTAACATGGTGTCGTGGAGCCACGCCCGCATCTCTGGTCCCAGGTCGAAGAGGCTGGCTTCCGAGGGTGGTCTGTATAAGGGTCAGGTGGAGATTATATGGTCGGCGGTGTGCTCAGGGTCACCGCACTTGCATGCCGCACTGTCCGCCAAGCCCCACTTCTGCATTGATGCCTTGGTGGTTCAGGGTGGTCCATTGCCGGCGTGGCAGGTCATCTCCTCCTATGGCGCCATCTCCTGGGTCCCAGATGTAGCGATGGATGCGGCAGGGCCTGGCTGACTCCCACTCCTGCTTCCAAGCTGCTGCCTGCCAATGCATGCATCTCTGGAGATACAAGCTCACAATGCGTCGCATGACCACATTCAAATACAATGTCCATCTATTTGCCAGAGAATCACTGCAGTGTTTACTTATTTATAGGCCTATCCATAATAATAAATCAATTAATGTATTTGCTAAATAGTTACTGTATCGATTTCATTGAATCGTATCGTATCGCCATAATGAACCAATACCGTCCATGTATCGTATCGTCAACCATGGATCGTGATACGTATGGTATTGCTGTAAAAACGTATCGTTACACCCCTAACGCACTGTGAGCTTGTAGATCGGCTATTTACAAATTGCCAAAATGTATAGGGCTGAAGTGCTTACTGTATGTTTTGTCATAATAATCAATATCTACAAGGTAACTAAGTAACTCAAGCTTTCAAATAAATGTAGTGGAGTAAAAGTACAATATTTGCCTCTGAGATGAAGTGGAGTAGAAGTAAAAGGGTACAAGGGTGACAAGGGTCTTGTCACTTTAAGAGGTTGTGTGTGTCGTGGACGGCATGTCCACGTCATGAAGGAAGTTTATGTGTTGCCCGAGCTTTTGGAGGGAAGTCAAATAAATTCTACTACAAGTCTACAACCGACATAAGAACTCACGGAGTCTGCTTGTTATTATATGTTCTGTGAGATACACATCAACAGACATTACAGTGATGATAAACAAACTAATTCATATCACATTTTTTCACCCACATTGCCACGTCGAACTCAATTCTGACGTCAACTTTTAGCAAACAAATCAAACAAACCTAGAAACTCCTGCTGATAATTAATTACCAACGCGAAACAGCTGCGCCCAGACAGACGACAGCGCCAGCAACAACCCTGAAAACAGAATGTCCAAAAAGAGGTAAGCATGCAGACATGCCTGCGTTTTTGTAGTAGCTTTGTAGGCCTACTACAACAACAACAACAACAACAACAAGGAACAGAGGCGATTCTTGAAACGTTTATTAGTGTTGCATTAGGCCTATACAGTAATTAAAATTTTACCTTCGCATTTCTTAAAGGCAGACAACATAATATTTGTTGGGTCTTGTCAACAGAATTAGACTAACAATTAATTGACAAGACTATCATTTTGAGGGATTAATTTATGGAATTCGACTATTTTGATAATTGATACACCAATTAAAACACATTTGGCGGGAGCACTGCTATGCTGCTGCTGCTGGGATTACGGGCGCGTTCGGAGATACCGCACCGGAGTGCACTCTCCTATTAGTTTGCATTGCACAGTGCGCTATTTCCGAACGCGCCCTATTATGTCGCCACTTGCCCCGTTTACACATTATGACAGAGACAGTACAATGGCACGTTCTGTAGTCCCTGCTCTGTCTGACTGTCTCCTATCTGTTTGGATATCGCACCCTATGATCGCACCGCGCACGCTATTTCTATCCATTTCCGCTGGGCCTCTTTTCTCTCTCTCTCTTTCTCTTTCTCTTTCTCTTTCTCTTTCTCTTTCTCTTTCTCTTTCTCTTTCTCTCTCTCTCTCTCTCTCTCTCTCTCTCCCCTCCCCATCCAGGAGATGGGGAGGGGAGAGGGGAGGGGCAGGGGCGGGGGACAACGACGACTCCCTACGAAATCAACTCTGTTAAAAGAGTTGATGTAATTTACTGTGTTCTGGTGAATTTTGGGAGTTAGATAGCCTATAGGCTATACTTTTATCAGGCTTGGTTTAGCATTGGAAAAAGATGCAAGTAGCCCTACAGAAATTGATGACTGAAGCAATATAAGACCCATCTTGCACTGCCCAGACCCCCCAAGCGGTGGTCTGGGGGTCCTCACCCAGAAACGTTTTAATATAGTAGATGTATGTTCCTGCATGTGTTCTGGTGAATTTTGGGACTTTGATACCAAAGAAATGAGGTGAAATGCAATGTTGGCAACGTGTGTGTGTGTGTGTGTGTGTGTGTGTGTGTGTGTGTGTGTGTGTGTGTGTGTGTGTGTGTGTGTGTGTGTGTGTGTGTGTGTGTGTGTGTGTGTGTGTGTGTGTGTGTGTGTGTGTGTGTGTGCATGCGTGTGCGTGTGTGTGCGCGTAAATTGAAATAAAGTGAACCTTCACTCATGTGGGCTTGTTGATGTTGAAAACCCTGTGGAATGCACTCCCCAAAACTTTGAGATTATTGAGGGGCGCTAGCTATATACAGCTCTTTGTCCTAACTCGTGTCACATTTGCCTTTGACAATGAAAGGAGAATTTACATCATATGTGTCTGAACAAATCAGCTTTTTTTTGTAACCCTTTTAGCAAATCGGCTCATCAGTCTTTGATGTACGATGACAAGAGCGCCCCTCACTTCACACGGGTGTGATTTTTAATAATAATAACCTTGTGATATCAAATCAATGCAGGTGATTTTGAGCGGCGCTATAGCCGCTCCTATGCACAGCTTTGTGTGTAGCACAGAATCCTGTGATGATGATTTGATTGGCTGAGCACATAACGTGATGTATGATGATAAGGGCACCCCTCACTTCACACAGGTGTGATGTTTGAGGGGCGCTAGCCCCTCCTATATTCAGCTATATAGAGTGTTGCAGTCCCACCCCCTCGAGAGACCCGGAAAATAATTCCCCGTTAATTTTCCTCAAAGACTTCCTCAAAGTATTTATTTAAAGACGTTGACGTTTAAAAGCCAACTCTTGTCGTGACAAATCATGACAATAAACACAATGTTTTGGGCCAAACAAATGATTAGAAAAAAGAAGAAAAAACGGCAGGTTACAACACTTTTTTTTGTTGTTTTTCTTCTTTGTAATTATTTGTTTGGTCCAAAACATTGTGTTTGTTGTCATGATTTGTCACGACTCGAGTTGGCTTCGTACGACGCTTAAAAGTCTTTAAATAAATACCTTTTGAAATGTCTATGGGGTAAATGCATTGGGAATTATTTCCTGGGCCTGGCGTCGTCATGAAAGGGGGCGGGACTGCGACGCTCTATGGTGTAGATCTTTGAGGGGCTAGCTCCTATATACAGGTTTAATGTTTGTCTTTAGTTCAATGTTTGTTTTGTAAACGCCTTTGACAATGAAGGGAAAATGTATGTCATAATGTGCCTCATTACATATTGTCTCTTTATTGTTAATGGCGTTTAATGTTTGTTTTACATCACCATTACATCACCTAATCAACATGAGTTAGACTTGATTATATTAGCGCCCCTCACTTCACACAGGTGTGATTTTGTCTTACACAAACATTACATTCCCATTGACAATGAATAGAGAATTTACGTCATATGTGTCTGAGCAAATCGACTTAAGAGCGCCCCTCATGCCCCTCACTTCATATGGGTGTGATTATTATTATTAGGCTCAATAGGCTTAATAGGCTATTAAAATTATGTTCAGCGCACACAACCGCCTGTCCGTCATTCAGCCCTGGGAGCAGCTATGATGTCTTCATAGCGGGGTCCGCGGCCCTCTAGGGGTCCTTCAGGGGGTTTCAGGGGGTCCCCAGCCAAATGTGTTAGTTAACCCCATATACAAGATTTGTGTTGTTAATGGACAACTTTAGTTTTTTCATGTTTTAGGTTGTTATTAGAGAAAGTAAAAGATGGGTGTGAACACTCATCTTTTACTTTCTCTAATAACAACCTAAAACATGAACCTTGATTGCAAAAGTATTAAAGATTATTTAGAAAATAGCAGATCTACAAGCCCACAACAGTTGTGCGTGTGCATTGTGGGCTATTTTCAAATAGTTAAAGCATTTAGGGTTAAAGCTGATACTATATTAACCTCACAGCACGTCACTTTGTGTCACGCTGCAAGCTTGTACATATTTTCGAATAGTAAAAAAAAATCTTGAACGTATTGGAAAAAATTGCAGGAATTCGATTTCTTTTCAACACAAATCTCTTTGTGCAGGTCCCTGCTGCAAAACATTTTCATATGGGGTCCTTCTCAAAGTTTGAGAACTACTGCTGTGCGAGACTCTTTGGAGAAAAACGGAATGTCAAAAAATACACCGTGGTGGCTGAGACCAGAGCCGTAGAGTAATGGTTGAGATGAAGCAGTGAAAGGTCCTGAAATATGCATAAAGTCAGTCTTACCCAATACCAAATCTTTCTGTTGTATGAACACAAGGCTGCTGTACTTTATACCTCATATTAAGCAATTAAAGTATGAACTTCTCCAAAGTTGAATGTTGCCACTACTGTTGGAGCAGCCATAAACTACACAGGTTCATCCCGATGTTCTGGGCATCTTTGTAAAGTTAGTGTTAGTAAAAAGCAGGTAAAAGAGTAACGTTTGAGCAGACTAACATCAGTCACTCTACCATTCAATGTAGTAGAAGACCTGCGAGTTTACACCGCAGATATGTCGTCTCCGCCTACAGGAAATACGTTTGCTGCGACCAGGGGACACGTTTCTGAGTCGGTCTATAGAGGGTATGCACGTGCCATTATCATCATACCTGGAAGTTATGCGGGAACGGTATGAGTGGCAAAAAAATACTTTCTGGCCATACATCCAAACAGAAGTCCTATCTGATTGCATTAAACGACCGTCGTTAAACACACTTTGCTACTCACTTTTCCACTCGATGTGCCACTCGATTTGCCACTTATTTTATGCATGCACATACCCTGTATTCAGCACCAGGAGCTCTCCAGTACCACAGTCCTGTCACATTCGGCACCACAGTGCATGCTGTCCACTACCACAGTCCTGTCATATTCAGAACCGGGAGCTGTCCAGTACCACATTCATGTCACATTCAGCACTGGGAGCTGTCCAGTACCACAGTCCTGTCATATTCAGAACTGAGAGCTGTCCAGTACCACAGTCATGTCACATTCAGCACTGGGAGCTGTCCAGTACCACAGTCCTGTCACATTCAGCACCGGGAGCTGTCCAGTACCACAGTCCTGTCACATTCAACACCAGGAGCTGTCCAGTACCACAGTCCTGTCACATTCAGCACCGCAGTGCTGTCATATTCAGCACCGGGAGCTGTCCAGTACCACAGCCCTGTCATATTCAGCACCGGGAGCTGTCCAGTACCACAGTCCTGTCATTCAGCACCAGGAGCTCTCCAGCACCACTAGTCTCATTTAGTCTCACCGGAGAGGCTGGAAGGAAGCTCTTCGACGCCGCTGAACTACAGCCCTAATTTATAGGCTAGTTGATAGTGCGACAGTGTAAGCTTGCCAAGAAGAACTAATCTACAAGCCAACAACGCGTCGCCACAGACAACAAGACCGCTCTTGAAAACAGCCGCCGCATTCCTGAGTAGGAGAGCATTTGTTTTTCCACCACGTCTCAAGTTTGACTTTCAGACACACACACACGGCCAGGGACACACACACACACGGCCAGGGGGATTCCAATACAAACAGCGCTTCTCATAATATTCGTCTTTGACAATTCAGTAAATAAACATTAATTTAGAGATGCGGAGATATGCTACCATAGCGACACACTTGTCACTTACATGTGAGGATTTCTCTTCCAGCAGCATGCCCCAAACAACCAACCCCCCCCCCACCCCCTCCCTCCCTTTATTATTTTTGCCCAAATCTCCCTTTTGTTTATTTGTTTAAGAGTAAATTAATTGTGCTTGATTGGCATTAACATAGCCAAATAGGAATTTGAAATTGCTAATATTGAGCGCCCCCGGGGCATCCCCTGTCCCAACCCACCGGAGTACTTATCATGCCTCCCTCGGCTGCCTGCCTGGCAGCATTGTTGGAGAGAGCAACGCTTGTTGGTTGTGCAAAATGCAGGCGTCTGATGTGTTTACTGTTGTTGTGGGGAGGATCAAAAGAGTGCGCCTTCCTTGGCACACGATCAAGCCGGGGATGGAACGGCTAAGCCTAGATGTATATCTTTGAATGTTCTCTTGGAATAATTAAGAGGAAAGAAATTAAATTGATTTGGAATGCGTTATTAGATGTCGCGCTGCCAAATGAATCTTTTCCAAATCTATCCAATATTGAGTTATTTTATTCTTATTTTGTATTAATTGTTTTACTTTTGTTTTGCCCAATAGGTTGACTGATGCATCCCCCCCACCCCCCGACGGAGGCGACTCGTTCAATCTCACCATGCACCAGCAGAAAATGAATGAATTAGCACCTCTGTCCGGTAAGAAATGAATCTAATTTATAATCTAATTATGATGATGTCTCAGGGACCGAATTAGCATTCCCTGCGCTTTGCATATCTGGGTAAATATGCAAATCGCTGTGTTGTTATTCCCGTTTCCATTCACACTAGAGTGCCTATGAATGTCACCCCCCTCTCTATGGCAGAGCATGATTATATTGTAAATATTGTCTCGTATTTAGTGGGGGGGGGGGGGGGGGGGGGGGGCTCGTCGCAGGCAACATTGGCCACGACCATCCTGTTTCAAAATATCCTTCATCGTCTTTGCTCGTATTGTTTTGCTGCTCAACCAACCTCAAAACCGAGATGGCAGTGGGAAATAAATAATTAAATAAACGCCTCAATTAACGGCTGAGCCTGTGATGTCACTTCCGTCCGAACCCGGGGGGGGGGGGGGGGGGTCCAAACAACAAATAATGTGAGCGCAAATGACAGCTCGCTCTGGGCGGCTTCGCGGAGTGAACGGCAAACTGTTTCAGGGGTTTCTCGTGTTCTCTGTTGTAAAGCTAGCGCCGCATATATTCTGCATGCCTCATATGTCCCCCCTACCCCCCCCCCCCCCAGCACGTCACGCATGCACGCACGCGCACACACACACACACACACACACACACACACACACACACACACACACACACACACACACACACACACACACACATGCGCACATCTTCCTCCATCCAGGGCCCGTGGGAAGAACTGACTCTGGGAGCAGACAGTCTGCAGCCCTGAATAAATGTATGAGAGAGAGAGAGAGAGAGAGAGAAAGAGAGAGAGAGAGAGAGAGACATTAGCAGGCAGTAAGAGTGCAAGGAGGACATACATACAGTACATGTACACTGAAACGTCTGAAAACAGAGCTAGGTAAAGATGAAAGGGAGAGAACGAGAGAGAACCAGTTCACCCTATAGCATAATACGACATATGGCTATATATATATATATATATATATATATATATATATATATATATATATATATATATACATACGCATTACTCACACAGTAAAACCATCATGTTCATTTATCCTGAATGTGAATGTGAAAATACATACCCATATACAGATTTTACAGTGCATGCTCAACCATCTCTCCCTATATACCCCACTGCACGCACACACACACACACACACACACACACACACACACACACACACACACACACACACACACACACACACACACACACACACACACACACACACACACGCTTGCTTTAGGGTATACCATGCAGTCGGCTTGGCAATCCTCCTTTGTTGTATTTTTTTCCCCTATTCGTTAGTCTCAGCGGTAGCGTGGCGTGTGCCTCTATCGCTGGGGTGTGTGTGTGTGTGTGTGTGTGTGTGTGTGTGTGTGTGTGTGTGTGTGTGTGTGTGTGTGTGTGTGTGTGTGTGTGTGTGTGTGTGTGTGTGTGTGTGTGTGTGTGTGTGTGTGTGTGTGCACGCATGGACTGTGAGCGTGGCAGCGTGTGAAGGATGCCAGCAGCAGCAGCAGCAACCGGGTAAGTCAGATCCCCTCCCTCCCTCCTTCCTCACTTCCTTATTTCTCCCTCCCTCCCTTCCTCCCTCCCTTCCTCTTGTTCTTTTGAATTTCTTGTCTGTCTGTCTATCTATCTGTTTTTCTTTCTTTCCTTTCTTTCCTTTCTTTCATTTCTTTCTTGCTTTCTTGCTTTCTGTCTTTCTTGCTTTCTGGCTTTCTGTCTTTATGCTTTCTGTCTTTCTTGCATGCATTCTTGCTCGCTTTCTTTCTCTCTCCTCTCCGCAGTCTACACATCTCGCTAGGGATGCTAGCTTCTCTCTCCACCTACCGTGCACATCCGCTGTATGCAGCTCTCTCCTCCCTCTCTCTCTCACTCTGCCCTCCCTCGCTCCCTCCCTCCCTCCATCCCTCTCTCTCTCTCTCTCTCTCTCTGTCGCTCTCTGCTTTCTCCCTCCCTCTTTCTCTGTCTGCGTTGCGTTGTCTCTCTCCTAGGCTGTGTGCTCTCACCATCCCTCCCTGCTTCCCTCGCTTGCGTTCTGCTCCCTCACTCCGCCTCTCTGTATCTCTCTCTCTCTCTCTCTCTCTCTCTCTCTCTCTCTCTCTCTCTCTCGGCTGCGCCTCATTGGTGTGTCCTGATTCCCTTTTTCCATTAGGCTCCGGGCCCATTGGTCGCCTGCCTCCAACCATTATCTCCTCTCCTCCACCCCTCTGCCTTCCTCTCTTGCTTCCTTCGCCTCTCTCCCTCCTTCCCTCATTCCCGGTCATCTCTCTCACAAGTCGTAAAAATGATTTGCATGCAGGAGGAGAGCATAACTTTGCAGTGAAGCCACAGCGTGTGAATCGGGATAGAGTGAGTGTGCGTGTTGCGTGTGCGTGTGAGGGAGAGAAAGAGAGGGAGAGAGAACAAAAAGAAATCGGCGAAGAAAAAAAAACAGGAAGGACATTCTGGAGTGCTGGAGGAAAAAAAAGTTTGAGAGAAGACTGCAGTTGCGATTTGGTATGTAACTTACATTTCTCTGCGGTGTCGATTGTCTTGTGCTCTCGTTGGAGAAAGAAAGCTAGATATTAATTGTAATTGCCGAATCGTGACAAAAGAAAACGTATGTTAGCAGTAAAGTGGGGTCTGCAGGTTGCATCATGCAGACGAAATAATTCTTTGTCGTAAGTTTATGGAACGGATATGTGTGCCAATTACAGAAACGATTCTGATGTTAGATATTGCCCAAATACAAAGAATACAGCTGGGTTTTTGGTTTTGTTTTGGCGGGTTTGGCATCAGTGCAGTGACTTGTCTCAGTAGAAGGAAGGAGCAGCCTTACACTGTACTTTGTTTGGCTGGGTATAGTTGCTTGATGTGGTGTATATGGTGTTGTTGTTGTTGTTGTTATTGTTGTACAGTATCTGTAGTTTATTATTGGACCATAGGCTGCTTGCTGAAATTGTCACGCATGAGTGTCAAGAACCAGCAACGTTTAGGGTTGCTTTTCATTGCTGAATGTCTTAACAGATTTATCGTGAGGTTTTTTGTGCATTGTGAATAGTGTTTAGTCAGTCATGGATCAGGCATGGAGCTCTTACCTCATGGAGGTACTGGGTGGCATTTGGAATTGTCAAAAGTTTGTTGGCTCAGTGACTCTTTCTCTCTTTCAATGCGGGATGCTGCAAAACAAAACCTCTAGTGGGAAACGGGGCTTGCTTCCAAAGAATTATCGGCGGATAATCTTAATTCACTTTTTATTTTATTGTATCTGTAGTGACACTTTCAAATTAAGTCAAGTAGCCTATTATGCTGCACTTATTACTTGCGGTGTTTTCTGACTGATATTTTCACAATATCAGTCTTTTGTGGGGGGGGGTTTCTTCCTTTTCGGTGCAGTCTCTGGCATTATGTGAGGTGTGAGATTTGCTGTCACTCTGGAATGTGTAAAGGTAACAAGATAAACTTGGCATCCAGTAGGAGACGGTTCACTCTCTTTGCCTGCCAGAACACAATTAGGAGCCGTAGAGAACGGGGAGACGGTATAGGAGATGTTGAGAGAGGAGGAGAAGCCAGAAGTTGCAGAAGTGTGTGGTGTTTGCCCAACTCCAATTAAAGTGAGGTCTGGTTGAGATTCTGTGCATACAGAAACACACGCATGAATGAATACACAGTTCACAGAATACATTCACAAATGACACACATGAGCATTCTCATGCGCGAGTGCACGCGCGCACGCGCGCACACACACACACACACACACACACACACACACACACACACACACACACACACACACACACACACCTGCACATAAACACTGTCTTGTCCCTTTGGGGGCGTGTATTAGCCAACATCCTCCACATTTTGTTTCTTGTTTGTCTTAAAAAACAAAACGTGTGTGTGTGTGTGTGTGTGTGTGTGTGTGTGTGTGTGTGTGTGTGTGTGTGTGTGTGTGTGTGTGTGTGTGTGTGTGTGTGTGTGTGTGTGTGTGTGTGTGTGTGTGTGTGTGTGTGTGTGTGTGTGTGTGTGTGTGTGTGTGTCCGCCCGTGCATGCGTGCGCTCCCGTGGGTGGCGTATGCACTTGCAGCAGAAGGCAGAAGCGCTGCAACATGTTCCCTGGTGTCGGGACAAAACTCAACTCACTTTTCCCTCAAACCCCAAATATAATCAGAATGAAAGTCTCTGGCATCTGCACTGGAAAACAGTGGAGACGTTTCATGATGTCACGTCAACGTGGGGATGTTTGTGTAAACACGATATCATGTCAGGCAGAAACCTCATATCGCCACGTTTCAACTTTTTAACCCACCCTGCATGAGAACGATTCTACAAATGCCTTCTAAATCCTGACAGTTTTCTGAATAACCCATGTTTCTATATCAGTGGTTCTCAAACATTTTCATGTCAAGGACCCCCAAAAATGTATGTAATTGGCCGGCCGACCCCCATCTTAAATTATGTTGTTCCAGGGACCCCCCCAGAAGCAAAGATTTGAGTTAAAAACGTTCGCTCTGAAAGAATATATATTCAAAGATTTTCACTACATGATTTTCACTACAAGCTCGTAGAGCGGTACTCGGTGCTTGTAGATCTGATATTTTTCAATAGCTAAAACACCAAAAGGGGTTCCCGTCCTGAATGGGTTAATGTTTGTATTCATCACTTAACCCATTTAGACCTGAGAACTGATTCTACAAATGTCTTCTAAATCAGTTTTATGCAAAAACCCATGTTTCTATGTCAGTGGTGCTCAACCCTTTTCATGTCAAGGACCCCCAGAATGATCTGTATTTGGCCGCGGACCCTCATCTCAAAATATGTTGTTCCAGAAGCAAATATTTGAGTTAATAAAAACGCACACATTTTCACGATTTTTCAAAAAATAGCAGATCTATAAGCTCGTAGCATGGCACTCGGTGCCGCGCTATGAGCTTGTAGATCTGCTTTTTATCAACAGCTAAAGTATAACATAATGCTTAAAACACCAAAAGGGCTTCCCGTCCTGAATGCATGAATGCCGCACTCCGTCGCACAAGGGTGTCAGGCTACACTAGTGAAAATAGCCGATCCACAAGCTCACAGTGTAGATGCTGCTGTTTTCACTATATTTCATGATATATATTTTTAAATAACAATACAAAAAAAAAAGAACTGCAACTTTTGGAGATGCAAGGTTCACAACCTGACAGCGACAATATCAATATCCTGTCAATATTCTCCAAAAGTGGTTCTGGAGTTGGGATGTATAGGAAAGATCCACACAAAGGTTTATTTTCCACCTCCCTCCCACACAGTGCTTTTCACTCTGCTATCTAGAAGTCATCGCTTTTATTGATTCTGTGTAATATCGTCTCTTATATAGTATTACCATGAAATGATTATGAGACAGAGAGAGAGAGAGAGAGAGGGCTACTGGGCTGCAATCATGAGACGCTCTTCTCCGTTACTCTTTGCACCTCGCATTGAAATTTGAACCCCCAAAATACCATTTTGCGTGTTTACAGTCGCACCACAGGACTGGTAACCCTTTTTTGCTTTCGTCAAACATCACTTGTCATCATGTCGTATCGTATAGTGCTGTGTTGACAGACGCGGCAAAAGGCCCCTGAGAGTGTCTTACCTTAACTCTCGTCTTATATGTTATTACAGTTGAAATTAAATTAACACTCAGGGGTTTTACTTTTACAGTGTTCAGGAAACGACCATGCAGGGCATGCCAGGTGACTGGGCTGACACTTCTCTCTGCATGGGACGTTAGCCCAGTACTGGAGGACTGAGGGGAGAGAGAGAGAGAGGGGGAGAGGGACGTTAGCCCAGTACTGGAGGACTGAGGGGAGAGAGAGATAGAGGGAGAGGGAGAAAGTGGTTCAGGGGTAGAGTGACTGGTAGAGGTTCCCAGTTCGATCCCGGGCTCCCCCAGAGTTAGTGTCGAAGTGTCCTTGAGCAAGCCCCCTAATTGCTTCCGATGTGCAGGTTGGTGTCTTGCATGGTTTCCTCCGTCATGAATGTGTGTGTGTGAAGATCTATGTAAAGTGCCTTGGATAAAGGCGAGAGACAGAGTGTCTGTGTTATGTGTGTGTATTTGTTTGTGTTTGTGTGCGCCACCACAGCGACTGATGTGCTTTGCTGTGCGAGCTGAGGACAGGGAGACAGCCGAATGTGATTAAATTATAGAGGGATAGCATGCTACCCAACATCACCAGAACAACACACACACACACACGCACACGCATGTGCACGCACACACGCACACGCACACAGAGACCGACTCTTCTCCTCCTCCTCCTCCCCTGTCTCTCTCTCTGAGAGTGAAAGACCTCTGCAACCTCTTGTAATCACAACACTCCAAACCAAAGCTGAGTAGGAAATTGGTTGTTGATGGGATTTATGAATATCTGATGTTTGGTCATGATGATGACTGTGTTGGTGCACAGTAGTGTATTACTTTAGGTCACTGTACAGTAGCACACTGTCACTGACAACTACAGTTGGAGGCCATCGATATTGTCCTTTTCTTTTTGCTGAGGTTTGCGTGATCTGCGCAAAAGGACAGTTAACCCATTTTGGGCGGGAACCCCTTTTGGTGTTTTAAACATTATGTTATAATTTAGCTATTGAAAAATAGCAGATCTACAAGCTCATAGCGCGCCACCGAGTGGCGCGCTACGAGCTTGTAGGTCTGCTATTTTTGAAAAATCGTGAAAATATTTATTTCAGAAAACTGGAGGATTTAGAAGGATTTTTTAAAATGTTGAGGTCAGGCCTAAATGGGTCAAATGATAAGGGACAATATCGGTGGCACCCAACTGTATACACACTGTGACACAGCCACTGTCACTGACAGCTATACACACTGTGACACAGCCACTGTCACTGACAGCTATACACACTGTGACACAGCCACGGTCACTGACAGCTATACACACTGTGACACAGCCACGGTCACTGACAGCTATACACACTGTGACACAGCCACTGTCTCTGACGGCTATACACACTGTGACACAGCCACTGTCACTGACTGCTATACACACTGTGACACAGCCCTGTCACTGACAGCTATACACACTGTGACACAGCCACCGTCACTGACCGCTATACACACTGTGACACAGCCACTGTCACTGACGGCTATACACACTGTGACACAGCCACTGTCACTGACAGCTATACACACTGTGACACAGCCACTGTTCACTGACAGCTATACACACTGTGACACAGCCCTGTCACTGACAGCTATACACACTGTGACACAGCCACTGTTCACTGACAGCTATACACACTGTGACACAGCCACTGTTCACTGACAGCTATACACACTGTGACACAGCCCTGTCACTGACAGCTATACACACTGTGACACAGCCACTGTTCACTGACAGCTATACACACTGTGACACAGCCACTGTCACTGACAGCTATACACACTGTGACACAGCCACTGTCACTGTCAGCTATACACACTGTGACACAGCCACTGTCACTGTACAGCTATACACACTGTGACACAGCCACTGTCACTGACAGCTATACACACTGTGACACAGCCACTGTCACACTGACTGCTATACACACTGTGACACAGCCACTGTCACACTGACAGCTATACACACTGTGACACAGCCACTGTCCCTGACAGCTATACACACTGTGACACAGCCACTGTCACTGACAGCTATACACACTGTGACACAGCCACTGTTACTACAGCTATACACACTGTGACACAGCCACTGTCACTGTACAGCTATACACACTGTGACACAGCCACTGTCACACTGACAGCTATACACACTGTGACACAGCCACTGTCACTGACAGCTATACACACTGTGACACAGCCACTGTCACACTGACAGCTATACACACTGTGACACAGCCACTGTCTCTGACAGCTATACACACTGTGACACAGCCACTGTCTCTGACAGCTATACACACTGTGACACAGCCACTGTCACACTGACAGCTATACACACTGTGACACAGCCACTGTCTCTGACAGCTATACACACTGTGACACAGCCACTGTCTCTGACAGCTATACACACTGTGACACAGCCACTGTCACTGACAGCTATACACACTGTGACACAGCCACTGTCACACTGACAGCTATACACACTGTGACACAGCCACTGTCTCTGACAGCTATACACACTGTGACACAGCCACTGTCTCTGACAGCTATACACACTGTGACACAGCCACTGTCACACTGACAGCTATACACACTGTGACACAGCCACTGTCTCTGACAGCTATACACACTGTGACACAGCCACTGTCACTATGACAGCTATACACACTGTGACACAGCCACTGTCACTGCATGGGTTTAGCAGTGGGAGGGAAAGTAACTTGTACATTTTACTCTCAAGTATTGTCCTTCTAACCACTTGTGGTCCCTCAGAGCTCTACAGGTATGCTAGTGTCCATTCTGGTCCCTCAGAGCTCTACAGGTATGCTAGTGTCCATTCTGTTGGTCCCTCAGAGCTCTACAGGTATGCTAGTGTCCATTCTGGTCCCTCAGAGCTCTACAGGTATGCTAGTGTCCATTCTGTGGTCCCTCAGAGCTCTACAGGTATGCTAGTGTCCCTCAGAGCTCTACAGGTATGCTGGTGTCCATTCTGTTTTCTGTGGTCCCTCAGAGCTCTACAGGTATGCTAGTGTCCATTCTGTTTTCTGTGGTCCCTCAGAGCTCTACAGGTATGCTAGTGTCCATTCTGTTTTCTGTGGTCCCTCAGAGCTCTACAGGTATGCTAGTGTCCATTCTGTTTTCTGTCCCTCAGAGCTCTACAGGTATGCTAGTGTCCATTCTGTTTTCTGTCCCTCAGAGCTCTACAGGTATGCTAGTGTCCATTCTGTTTTCTGTCCCTCAGAGCTCTACAGGTATGCTAGTGTCCATTCTGTTTTCTGTCCCTCAGAGCTCTACAGGTATGCTAGTGTCCATTCTGTTTTCTGTCCCTCAGAGCTCTACAGGTATGCTAGTGTCCATTCTGTTTTCTGCTACTGTGGGGAAAGCTTTTGCTGAAAATAACCGATTGACAAGCTCACATAACGCGTCGCAGTAATTTCCTGCGACGCTGCATATTTCTGCAAAAATCTTTCCTCACAAATAATTCTGGGGTTTAAGTGGTTTTGTACATCAAGTACACATTTTGAGGTACTTTCACTTTCACTTGAAAAGTATGATGCTTTTCAAATTTTTACATAAATAAAACAAAGCTGAGTACTTCTTCTGCTACTTTTAGTAGAGAGCAGTTATAACCACACAAAGGCTGCACTTTGTTTAATGTATATAACACTAAAGGAATACAGTGACATTCATTTCATGGCGGCTTTCAGTCTAATCACCTTGTCGAACAGACATTCGTGATTGGAAATGGTTAAATTGTCATTCCTTTTCTTATTTGTCTCATCAAAAAACTAAAAACAAACAAAAAAAACATCACAAATTGTTTTTTTCTTAGTATGCTGACAGGAAATGGGGAGAGAGATGGGGGGGGAAGACACACGGCAAAGGCCGTCGGGATCGGGAGTCGAACCCGCGGCACGCCGTCCGTCCGGCTCAGCAGCCCAGGTGGCCAGACGGTTGAGCCTACCGTCCGGGCCCCAACAAAATGTTTTTTAAAGAGCATGTCTGTGGTCGTCTGACTTTCAAGTTGTATAGTATCTGTCCAAAACTCAAATTGAAAAGTAGCAAAAGTAGCAGATCTACAAGCTATAAAACATACCATACCAGCTTTCGAGCTTGCAGATCAGCTACTTTTGATGCTTGTGGTATGATCAAGTATAGGGCATTAATCTATGGAAAAAAAATGTTATAATTTAGCTATTGAAAAATAGCAGATCTACAAGCTCATAGCGCGCCACCGAGTGGCGCGCTACGAGCTTGTAGGTCTGCTATTTTTGAAAAATCGTGAAAATATTTATTTCAGAAAACTGGAGGATTTAGAAAGTTTATTTAGATAGGAGGTTTCTGCCCGACAGTGACGATATGTAGCTTGTGGGCAGACCTACATCTCCTCGCCAAGGCCTTAGCGTGGGATATGTACTGCTATGTCCCTCATCCCTGCCCCAGCTTAATGAATGAGCAGCCAAAGGCCTCCTGGGAATTCCCCCAGCGTGCAACTGGAGGGGAGGGGAGGGGAGGGGAGGAGGGGGGGATGCAGCCACAAGGCACGCTAATATTAGCCCCTGCGTTGTTGAATAGCTGGGTCACGCAGCAGCCACACGCTACGTTAGCATGTTTGAGCCATTGGCTACAGCATGACTCTGCAATCGTGCTAACTCATCTGTGCAAGCTGCTCGTATTGCTCCGGGTTCACTACTGTTGGCCTGCTCACACATGGTGATGTATTGTGACATATCATTTGAAAAACCCCAAAACATACTCCGAATATATGTATGTATTTATATACTGTATAGGTTATATATTTCAAAAATTGGATTCTAGTACCTGACATGGTCAGATTGTTTTAAATTTCACTCCAGTTGGTTAAAGGTACTAGAGTACTCTTCTCAGGGGCCTAAAACAGATGATTACTTTTCAAAATCACTTCAAAACATGTTTTTCTTGCTGCGAGGGGCAATTTCAAGATGCAAGGCTGCCTCTGCTGTGACACGATTATGAGGGAAACATTGTTCACAACCAAAAGCTGTGACCAGATTCTCCAGGACAAGCACCCTGACTGCCTCTCGCGCTCTTCCCCGCAAAGTAAAGAGCATGCTAACGCTGAGATGCGTGCTAACGCCAGCTATACCCCCAGGAGCCTATCTCCCTTGCGCAGGAGTGGATCATCACACTCGCTCCCCACGGTGACAGCTAAACAGGCTTACAGGCTATACCCTCCTAGCGGAATCTGCCCTTGACACGGGGCTTGATGTGACGCACACAGAAATATAGAAATATCGGCCCCCGCAGTACATTCGCCCCCGGCACCGTGGAGGAATGTCTGCCCCGCGTATATACGGGGGCGCGCAGGTTGATTCATAGAACAGCCGCAGGTCGATTATAGGCCTGCGGGCCCGGGATTAATTTAAACGCTTGCCCCCCATCAGTTTTATTTGTGTGTAGTTAATTTTTATTTCCGAACTTGCACACAAAGGCAGGAATTATAAGTCTGGCCTTGAATTGTGGGCATGTATACGTGCAACTCGTGAACCCGCGCGATAAGATACCGTTGGGAATCGATGCGTTCTCCCAATCAATCTCAATGACGTGGCTTGGGCCGGGAGTGTGAGGGGATTGATCCACGGAGGCAGACATAATGTCAATACTGATGTCTAGTCAATGGGAGATCTGGCTCCTCTCATGCCCTTCACAGACCCATATACACATGCCACTCCGCTCTTGATCATATAAGACATCCTTAAACCCTATATACATAGTTGATTGGGGTCCCCCAGGGCTCGATACTTGGTCCACTTCTTCTCTCTATATCTCTATACAAATCTCCCATCGCGGCACGTTTGTGAGCTTGTAGATCTTTTCGCAGAATGCTCGGCACAGAAAGGGTTCACGTGGTTAAAGCTGAGCTGAAAGTCAATGTTCTGTGATGTCGTCTCTGACGGGTGGAGACGTCATTAGGTCCAAAACTGTTACTTTTCAGGATTCAAATTCAAAAATAGCAAAAGCAGCAGATCTACAAGCTCGGAAAAACTACTGAGCTACTTTTGTTACTTTTGATGCTTTTGTGTTACGCTGTAGTATAATCAAGTACGGTGTTAATTTTGAAAAGAAAACCCCCACAAAATTAAAATATGGACATAAGAGGTTTCTGCCCGACAGCGATGATATGCCGCCTGCCAAAGTCGCCCACATTTTGCTACAGGGACATTAAGGGGGACAGACAGGTGCGATACAGCTAAATGGCAGGCTGTTCTTAGCCTCTATGGAGATAGGTCCGTGCTGAGAGAGAGACACGTCGTGGGCATCCCCTCGCCTTCCACGCCGCTGTCCTCCGAGATGGAGGGGGGGTGGGGAGGAGGGGGGGCCACCCCCCGCGCGCACACGCACACACCCCCGTGCCTTTCGTGGGGGAAAACATGATCTATCTCCTGGCGGGCAGGCCAATTAAAAACCAATCAGGCTGCTTGGAGCAGCGTGGGTAATGGGAAAGCCGGGGCCGCAGAAGGAAGTGGAGCTGATTAATGGACACTTTCACCTTGTGGCATAACAGGCTCCCGCAGGCATCCATCACCCGAGGGGACAACACTCTCTCACCTGCAGTGACGGTCCCCTGTCTCTTTCGCCCGGCCACATGCCATGTCATTGTCACATGCTATACTGTATAAGCTGCAACCTTGTGAGATGATGAGGAGCATAACGCGCTACTGTATGTATGCTACTGTATAGGTGAGTGGCGGCGGCATATTTGTTTTCCGTTTGACCTGTTGCTGCTCATTCCCGTTTGACGGTTTCCACACAGTTTTGTTTATGGTTTAAGACCAGTGGTCTGGGGACCACCAGTGGGCCTAGACCGGGTTCCAGGTGGTCCCCAGCTAAATGAAGGAGAGTTGGTAACCAAATGGACCCGCCTCCCGGGTCCATTTGGTTTCATTTTATGCTCAAGAGTTACTTAATTATTTATTGTTAAACCGCTGCATTACTTAATTTACAAGAAGTCTACACAATTCAACATTTGCCTGTCATCTCTCCTAATGGTACCAACATCAATATAACATGGAATTGTGGACAAAATATCCAATGACAACAAAATATCCTAAGTTTTGGGTCTGAGAGGCTAAATGTCATCAAATGGTGGTCTTTGGCTCAAATTCCAAGTAAATAATGGGCCATGATATGAAAAGGCATGAAAACCACTGGTTTAGACGGCACTCCCTATTCAGGGTAAAAAGGGCTATCTCTGCTCTGCTTTTTGGGGAACGGAATGCAGAATAGAGAGTAACTTAACCGGTGAAGCATCTTAGCACTGGGGTTTATGGCTCCTGGGAGCTGCTGCAGTCTCTCTTTGTTGTGTTCCCTAGAAAAAAAGGGGGGGGGGTTGAACTTTGCCGCATCCATGGGACCCATTTTCAACGGGTGGAGAACCGTTGCCTTTTTTTTTTGCGTCTTTCCCATCGGTGCCATTGTGGGATGGCACACATTCAATAGCACGGTATTAACCCATTCTGACCTGAGATCAGATTCTAAAAATGTCTTCTACATCCTGACAGTTTTCTGAAAAAGCTATGTTTCTATGTCAGTCGTTCTTCGATTTTTCAAAAATAGCAGACCTACAAGCTCGTAGCGCGCCACTCGGTGGCGCGCTATGAGCTTGTAGATCTGCTATTTTTCAATAGCTAAAGCATAACATAATGCTAACACCAAAAGGGGTTCCCGCCCAACATCGGTTAAACGGCGCAAGCCGGGGCTGTTCCATTTCAGTAGCTGCGGTGACCTATTTCACACAGCCAGGCAGCTAGCTGTAAATAAGGATTTTCATAACCTGGTTTGGCCTTTTCCCATTAGAGGCACCACTACTGCGCCTTGAAGAATATTACAAAGCCTGTAGGAGCAAGCGCTCAGAAAACCCGGTTATGATATCATCAAAGCCTGTGACCTTAAGACCTGCATGTGTTGTTGTCATGCGATTACAATTAGCATCAGCGCTACATTTTTAGTGTGACCTATACAGTTAGCTTGTGGGAGTTAACCACATTAGCAATTTAGGGAAGAACACAGGCATTTTTTTGTCACCTTATCCCCTCCAAGTTGTATACAGTGCATATGGTAATGTTGTTTTTTTATGTGCATCCCCCCAACTAACCCACCTACGCACACCTTTTGCGAGTAAGGTCTTTCATGTGAAGTCAAGAGAGAGGGAGGAAATCTTCAGAAATCTCTCAGAAATGTTAATCCTGGCGTCCTCGCCGTTTTTTATTTATTTTTTTAAACGTCTCATCTCCGGTACCTTCAGAATCTCACGGTATATCTTATCACCTTGTCATTTCAGAGGGAAAGAACGACAGGAGGTGGAGAGAAAGAAAGAAGGAAAGACGAAAGGAGAGAGGGAGGGAGGGGGGAAAGGAAGTGGAAGTAAGAAAGTAATCGCTGCCGTGCTCGGGCCGCTACTAGGAGAAAGTGGTGTGATATTGGAAAATGATTACAAAACAGCCATCCATTATTCAGCAGGGCGATTGGGGAGGGCGCAAGCTCCTTATTTATGCCTGCTCTTTAAATCAGATTTGTCGGTTTTGATCACTGTAAAATCTCCCAGTCACACGGCGGCAATATTGGGCGAATATTACACTGTCTAATGGGTAATTGATGACGGCAAGTGACACCGCCGATCGAGACGAATGGACGGCCCCGCCGACGGGTGGGGTGGGTGGAGGGAGGGAGGGGGGGGGGAGGGGGGGGGGGGGTGCCGGGGGGTTGGGGGAGAGATATGAAGCGGGCTTATTACAGTACAAGGTTTCTCCTTGTACAGGATTCATCCCATTATGCTCACGCCCGTCTCATCTCGTCTCACGCAGCTACTGATGTATCCGAGTACATTATCTCCACTGCAGGGAATTCTATGCAGCATTTTACTTCTATTATATCTTTTTTTTCTCCCCTCCAAATCAATCAAGTGTGATAAACAGTTGAGTTTTAATTTAACCACGTGAACCCATGCAGTACTCGCTGGATGTAGGTTTAACACGGCTTAGATGGGGTGTGATGTCACATGCCGAGCACCAATCAGAGCCTCATGCACTAAAGACAATGAGGAAGTGACAGGCTCCCTTGTTTTTGCCAATGTCGCATTTAGCTGTTTGTCACATTCCGTGTTTCTGTCTATAGATGTTCTCAAACATCCAAAAGGTTCAATCATTCCTGGCTCGCCAGGTGCCCTTCCCTTAACGCCTGGGAGACCCCGCAGAGTTGGCCCATTTGGTGACAGGATGTTTAGATGTTTGGATGTATTGGCTGTGCTAATGCAAGTGGTGGTGGCATGCACAAGAGAACTCACTCCCAATGGGTGTTGCATAACCGGGTGGGGCATTCCCACTTGCATCGTTCCGGAGTAGGCCGGCACCCATACATCTTAGTAGATATTGTAATATCTAACGTTACTGTGGTAATAATGCGTATCGGCACTGGCTACTCTAAAAACGGGCACAGCCAGTAGGTTGACCTACTGGAGGTGTATTGAGTATTGCATAGCCTTGTGGGGCATGAATTCCAGACTTGCATGGCCCTATAGTTAGTATTTATAAACCCTGGGCATAACACATGAAGACAAAGGTAGTGTTTTGAGCGGAGAAAACTGTACTTCACATGCATTTTGATGCATACAGAAGGATTTGAGCCATACCGGTGTGGACATAGGGAAGGGGACTTTTAACCCATTTTGGGCGGGAACCCCTTTTGGTGTTAGCATTATGTTATGCTTTAGCTATTGAAAAATAGCAGATCTACAAGCTCATAGCGCGCCACCGAGTGGCGCGCTACGAGCTTGTAGATCTGCTATTTTTGAAAAACCGAAGAACGACTGACATAGAAACATAGCTTTTTCAGAAAACTGTCAGGATGTAAGACATTTTTAGAATCTGATCTCAGGTCAAAATGGGCTAAGTGCATGCTTGTGTGCAGCATACAGTACGTGCAGGCACATGTGTACACATACTGGAGAAAACACTTGAGGCGAACGCTGCTGAACAACATCAACACTGGCACAGAGCACGCACACTCTGGAAAATGCAAGACTGATCAATAGTTTTGTATTGTGGAATATGCAGCTTTTGTTTGGCCAACAATGGTTTGGATGCAATTTTGACCACTAAATACTGATAGCTTTGCTTTCACTAGCTTGAAAAATCAAACTCCAATGCAACACGGACTGTGTCGAACAACAATTCAAGCACATTTATATTTTTCATTCATTTGTTTCTTCTCTCTCTCTCTCTCTCTCTCTCTCTCTCTCTCTCTCTCTCTCTCTCTCTCTCTCTCTCTCTCTTCACCTGTATCAAAATAATCTATTGAATTGCAAAGGACTTTTTTAGTTTGGAGTCTTTTTTTTGTGGTGGATCGATTTTTAGGCTTTGAGGGCATCGATTTGAAAGTCCCAGTTTTGTTGGTGCATCGGGCCTAGGTGCAGATTGGCATTTTGTTAGAGGAAAATCTCATTTATTGGTAAACCCATCATGGCACGCTGGGGCAAAAGCACATCCGTCTTTGTGCCTCATTGAAGATAAGATGATCTTTGCCCGAGAGCCAGAATAGCAAAGTTTAAAGAGGTTTTAAAAAAAGTGTAGCAGTGTGGAAGTTCCAAGCAATGTTTGAAGTGCTCGCTGCTTTTGGAGAAGAAACACAGATATTCTAATCTGCATAGCGAGTAAGAGTAATTATAAATCATTTTGGATAGGTCGGGTGATAGCTAGGTTAAAAACCATTAACGCTAACTGTAAGTAGAGAACAGGAGTTATCTACGTGAGCGCATGGGCCACGGCTAAGGTGGCACCTCGGGGGCTTTCTTGTGGTGTTAAATAATCTTTCTGGGAGAGAGGGGGGGGGGGTTAGGGAGAGAGAGAGAAATAACGGTGTGATGCTTTCTGTGTGTCTGTGCCAATGTGTGCGTGACCACCACACGTGTATACCTGTATGTTTCTGTATTGTGTGCGTGTGTGCGCGCAATGCTGCGCATGCGCGTGTGTGTACATTGTATGTGTGTGTGCGTGTGTGTGTGTGTTTGTGTGTGTGTGTGTGTTGGAGTGCTGGAGGACAGAGGCACAGCTCCTCAAACTAGGGCATATCCACCTGCCACCTGGAGGCCGCCTTAGACACGTCCCACCACAAACCGCTGACAACGCACCTCTGGGTCCCCACTGCCAATCGTGCACATGCACACAGATACACACGCGTGCGTTTCATTTTACACTCTCAAGAGTTAAATTATTGTTACACATCTGCATTGCTTAATTTACAATAAATCTACACAACGTTTGCCTGTTATCTCTTGTGGACAAAATCTTGTCCAACGACAACAAAATATTCGTTAGTTTTCGATCTGAGAGGCTAAATCTCATGAAATGCTGGTCCGTGGCTCAAGTACCCAATAAATAATGGGCGTTGATATGAAAAGGGTTGAAAACCACTGGTATAGACGCCCGGCAAAGCCAGATGCACAGCAGTGGATTTGAACCCACAACCTTTGCGGTGGTGGGCAGGCACTTTCACCGCTTCGCCACCCGAGCGGTGGTTCGTTCATAATATATTTATATATTTTGAGTCTCCACAGTCCTAGAAATGTAGTGTGGATAGTAGTACTTAAGTACCTAAGTACAGTACTTAAGTAAATTGGAATGAGGAAATGAGGAAAATCTCATTTATTGGTAAACCCATCATGGCACGCTGGGGCAAAAGCACATCCGTCTTTGTGCCTCATTGAAGATAAGATGATCTTTGCCCGAGAGCCAGAATAGCAAAGTTTAAAGAGGTTTTAAAAAAAGTGTAGCAGTGTGGAAGTTCCAAGCAATGTTTGAAGTGCTCGCTGCTTTTGGAGAAGAAACACAGATATTCTAATCTGCATAGCGAGTAAGAGTAATTATAAATCATTTTGGATAGGTCGGGTGATAGCTAGGTTAAAAACCATTAACGCTAACTGTAAGTAGAGAACAGGAGTTATCTACGTGAGCGCATGGGCCACGGCTAAGGTGGCACCTCGGGGGCTTTCTTGTGGTGTTAAATAATCTTTCTGGGAGAGAGGGGGGGGGGGGTTAGGGAGAGAGAGAGAAATAACGGTGTGATGCTTTCTGTGTGTCTGTGCCAATGTGTGCGTGACCACCACACGTGTATACCTGTATGTTTCTGTATTGTGTGCGTGTGTGCGCGCAATGCTGCGCATGCGCGTGTGTGTACATTGTATGTGTGTGTGCGTGTGTGTGTGTGTTTGTGTGTGTGTGTGTGTTGGAGTGCTGGAGGACAGAGGCACAGCTCCTCAAACTAGGGCATATCCACCTGCCACCTGGAGGCCGCCTTAGACACGTCCCACCACAAACCGCTGACAACGCACCTCTGGGTCCCCACTGCCAATCGTGCACATGCACACAGATACACACGCGTGCGTGCGTGCGCGCACACACACACACACTCATACACACACACAGTATTCTCTCCCCTCTCTCTCTTCCTGTCTCTCCTCACGTAGCCACTCTGTGTCTGTCCTTCCTTTTTCCCAGCACCCTTGTCCTTCACCCTCTCTCTCTCTCTCTCTCTCTCTCTCTCTCTCTCTCTCTCTCTCTCTCTCTCTCTCTGTCTGTCTGTCTGTCTGTCTGTCTGTCTGTCTGTCTGTCTGTCTGTCTGTCTGTCTGTCTCTGTCTCTGTCTCTGTCTCTGTCTCTGTCTCTGTCTCTCTCTGTCTCTCTCTCTCTCTCTCTGTCTCTCTCTCTCTCTCTCTCATTCTCTCTCTCTCTCTGTCTCTCTCTCTCTCTCTCTGTCTCTCTCTCTCTCTCTCTCTCTCTCTCTCTCTCTCTCTGTCTTTCCTCACCTAACCATACGCATCCATCTCCTCCTCCCCCATCTCTCTCCTCATGCCTGCCTGCCTCTCTTCTTTCTTTCTTTCTTTCTTTCTGTCTTTCTTTCTTTCCACCTCCATTGCACCTCTTCATTACCTCCCTGTGGGCAGTGGTGGGCAAAGTACATACACAAGTAAATACTCACCTATTCAAAAGTACTAATTTCGAACTGCATTATTATTAATATTATTATTATTTTTTTATATCAATGCGTTGCTGTATCGAAATTCAGAACATTATCAAATACATTTGATTTTTGTTTCAGTGGTTCATTCATTTCTTGCTTTTTTACCCCCTTTTTCTCCCAAACGTAGTCCTCCCCATACACATTTGTATGTTGTCACTGCTGTTGTATCCTAAACTGACTCATCTGCCGGTGAGGAGCCCCGACCGGGCGTAGAGCATTCATTCTACCAACATCATTCTACCATCATCATCATTCTACTACTCCCACCAACACCAACACTCCCTGCTGACAGCTGTCGCTCCAGCCCGTAGGGTTACGACATGCAATGATATGCCTGACTTCCCTCCCCCGAACACGGGCGAGTTTTGTTCGTATAGACCAGTGGTTTTCAACCAGTGGTCTTTTGGACTTTTCTTTAACTCTTGAGAGTGTATAAAATGAAACCAAATGGACCCTTATGGGTCCATTTGGTTTCATTTTACACTCTCAAGAGTTAAATTATTGTTACACATCTGCATTGCTTAATTTACAATAAATCTACACAACGTTTGCCTGTTATCTCTTGTGGACAAAATCTTGTCCAACGACAACAAAATATTCGTTAGTTTTCGATCTGAGAGGCTAAATCTCATGAAATGCTGGTCCGTGGCTCAAGTACCCAATAAATAATGGGCGTTGATATGAAAAGGGTTGAAAACCACTGGTATAGACGCCCGGCAAAGCCAGATAGATGCACAGCAGTGGATTTGAACCCACAACCTTTGCGGTGGTGGGCAGGCACTTTCACCGCTTCGCCACCCGAGCGGTGGTTCGTTCATAATATATTTATATATTTTGAGTCTCCACAGTCCTAGAAATGTAGTGTGGATAGTAGTACTTAAGTACCTAAGTACAGTACTTAAGTAAATTTACTTAGTTACCGTCCACCCCTGTCTCTGTCTCTCTGTCTCTGTCCTCCAGGCAGCCTCCACACACGCACACACACACATGCGCGCGTATCTCCCTCTCCTATCTCTCTGCCTCCTTCCTCTATCCAATTCTCTCTTGTCTTCCTGTTAAGTCCAATCTCAAGAACAGATTCCCCCAGCTGGCCGGCCATGGCTGATTTGTTCCAATGCAACCGGACAGACCAAGCTAGAGGAGAGTAGTGGCGTGCGTGTGTGCGTGTGTGCGTGTGTGCGTGTGTGCGTGTGTGTGTGTGTGTGTGTGTGTGTGTGTGTGTGTGTGTGTGTGTGTGTGTGTGTGTGTGTGTGTGTGTGTGTGTGTGTGTGTGTGCGTGTGACTGCGCGTGTGTGTGTGCGTGCGACTGCGTGCGTGCGTGCGCACGCGCATGTACACACTCAACCACTTGAACCCAGCATCCATTATTTTGGGGGGAATGTTAAGCGCCAAAAGCAGCAGATCCAACTGAGTAAAGGTTCTGTTATGTGTTCAGAATTGTACTTGAGTTGAAGTATATAAGTACTGGCATTCAAATATACGTTATACGTTTTCAAAATGTTCCAAATGTGTTGTGAGCTTGTACATTGGCTAATGGACGAGGTATAAAATAGGGCTTGATTGGTTTATTGTGCGCTAATAATAATCTAAATCTACAAAAATGATTATAGTGGGGTACAAAGTATAAAATATGTGCCAGTCGGGTACAAGTACCACTGTATAAAGTAGGCCTATTGAAAAGTACTCAAGTACGGTCAAAGTAGCCTGGGAGATCGCAGACATTTTGTTAAAAAAAAAAAAAAACCTGGGAGAACGCCTCAGGAAAAGTGTCATAGGAGCGCTATAACCAATAAAGTGCAGGGGGCGTCGCTCCACATTTGGTGACGTCAGTGATCTCTGCTGTATTCTACAAGGGAGGGGAGGGAGGAAGAGAGGCGGGTGCATAGGTTGGTGAACCAATAGGGAGACAGCGTCCGTCCGTAGTCGGCACTAGTCAGTACCGCCCCTCTATATGCCCAGAAAAGCACAGGGCTCTAGGTAAAATTATCTCAAAATAAATAAAAGTACATCAGCTGCAAGTAAATGTACTTGATTTAATTTCCACCACAGGGATATGGGGGTGGCGTTGACGGGAGTGTTTTGGGTTCTCTCCCTCACTGTCTTCAGCAGGTTAACAAGGGGGGTTAGATTGTTTTATTGTTGTCAGGAGCGGCGTCCCCTCTCGACCCCCGTTGCGATCGGCCACTGCAGTCCTCCATGCATAATGAGTCCCATGCCCGTTATAGCCTCCGCGTTAACTTGGCATCAGTCTCAGCACGCAGATAAGAAGAAAGGACACTTCTGTGTCGGGGCGTCAATGAAAAAAAGAGAAAATACAGTTTTGTCTTCTTTCAGATGCTAGGCTCCACACAAAGGCTATTCTCCCTTCTGCACTCCCTCCCTCCTGCACTCCCTCCTGCACTCCCTCCTGCACTCCCCTTTCATTGCTGCAGCGTATTCAGGTAATTGCAGGGTCCCCCCCCCCCCCCCCCCCGTTTAACCCATTTTGACCTGAGATCAGATTCTAAAAATGTCTTCTACATCCTGACAGTTTTCTGAAAAAGCTATGTTTCTATGTCAGTCGTTCTTCGATTTTTCAAAAATAGCAGACCTACAAACTCGTAGGCGCGCTATGAGCTTGTAGATCTGCTATTTTTCAATAGCTAAAGCATAACATAATGCTAACACCAAAAGGGGTTCCCGCGCCCAAAATGGGTTAAAATGCTTCCCCCATGTTAAATACTTCCTCAATCCTAATTCATTTTTAGTCTCAAATCTACCCCAACGTGTCTTGTCTACCCCCCCCCCCCCCCTCCCTGTTGCCCTGAATAAATAGAGCTACATGCTTTAGTTCTTTCAGTCTTTTTAAGACCTCTCCGACACGCGCAGCTTGCATCACCACCGAGGAGAAAAAAAAGAAAAAAGAAAAAAAAGAGGCGCTGCCCTGACTCGTTGTAAGTGACCTAATTTCCCTGCCTCGGCCCAGTAGCGCCTTTCCCGACGTGAGCCGTTCCAAAATAGCTCGGCTCTAACAGCAAAGCGTGGCAAACTCATTTCCATCTTGCATAACAGGGACCAAACATTTCTCCCCTGCACAGTGCCCGGGCTCAGCGGTGTATATAGGAGCCTGGGATGGTGCACTCGGCTGTCGCAGGGCTGAATGTCAGCCGCATCACCGTCCTCGCCACCGCAATTATAATGTACTCTACCCCTGTCCTGCAGTGAGAAGGGAGGGGGGGGACAAGTTATTACAATACATTTTACACTCTCACCTGCACTGTGAAATCCAGAGTGTTCATTTAACTCTGAAGAGACCGTGTATAGGAATGCACACCTTTTGTAGACGCTCAGAGTTTAAATAATACAATGTGTCATTAGGTCTCTACTGCTGGTGGGGTTTTTTAACCCGTTTTGGGCGGGAACCCCTTTTGGTGTTAGCATTATGTTATGCTTTAGCTATTGAAAAATAGCAGATCTACAAGCTCATAGCGCGCCACCGAGTGGCACGCTACGAGCATGTAGGTCTGCTTTTTTTTTTAAAGTCGAAGAACGACTGACATAGAAACATAGCTTTTCCAGAAAAGAAAAGA